>NC_045435.1:17440742-17635194 GCF_002776525.5 Piliocolobus tephrosceles
CAGAGTGCCGTCAGCAGAGAACAGGCAGAAGGAAACATGGCACTTTCAATGTTCTCTTCTGGAAGAATAGGTAGATCTTCAAGCCTGAGAGTTCAAACAGGGGCCATTTAAACAGGAAGATTATCAATGGCTAATGTATTCAATGGAGTCCTATAGGCAACGATATTTAGTGACTAAGTGGCCTACATACACCTTATGGTTTTTCATCCAAATATCAAATATAAGAAAGCCTACTTGTAAAAGTCTCTTAGGTATTTTCCAAGGTTTCGGAATTATCTGTGGGAAGCTCTAACTTACTTGTATAGAGCTTAATATATGTGTCCACCATTAAATCCAGGTCGTGTTTTACATCAAAATGTATGTTAAGCAAAGCCAAGTTACTCGACCTTTGGTCTGTCAAAGTGTTCCTCAAATATGCTTTAAGAGCATTCGTCCATTTTCATACCGCTCATTCTCAACCTTCATCACAGGAAGAATACACAGGACCTTCAGCAATGCAATACACATTAGGAAAACACTTGATGTCAGGCAGGTGGAGGGCTTCATAGATGGTGGGTGGAAGCTCCACGTCTTTCCCCCTGTGTTTCCATTTGATTCTCCAACAATGAAGCTCGGCTGAGTGTGTGTCATGATTGGGTAAGTCACTTCCATAGACGTCAGCATGGTGTTCCTCCAGTGTATTGAATTTGAGTTGTCCTCATGACTGAGGGTACCAGAGATAAGCATTTAAGAGCTCTGAGGTGCTGTTCTGAGAAAATATCTTTAAATTCCTGAATAATGTGCTCCACTGTTGGGACACTTAAGGTTCCTTTATAGTAACTCTCAGAGGTTAGCTGATATTCCAAGTTACCCTGGTGAGTGCTGTGGAATTCTCCAGGGCGTATCGTTCGAATATCAAGTTTGGTTGCCAAATTCGTGGCTTCCTCAAACCAAAATTCATGATAAACTTCAATATTTTCCATCACTTCGTTGAGTGAATGCAGTACTACAGTCAAGCTACCAGCTGCAAACAAGACATCAGAGGTTTGCCCCTGGAGTTTTTTCCCAAAGGCTCTTGTCAAAGGTAGGACATTTTTAAGAACAACAATAGTAACAATGAAATCATTCCATGCCTGGAATCAGTTTTAAAACGGATCAGTTTCTTCACATGTTGAGACAACTAATAGATATATAATAAATTATATATTTTTCACATTATCTGTATTTTTCCATTTTCTAATAAATACTTTTTATAATTTATATTTTCAAAGAAGTGTATTTGTTTCATATAGATTTTCAAATAACTATGCCTAGAGTTATAAAATGCATTTTCTTTCTATTCTTTTAATGTCATCCTTGTTGGCAATTAATTTCTTGATTATTTGTGCATATTAATAATTTATTTTTCTTTTCTTAGATAAACTAGTGATTCTAAAGCTATTGATTTTATAAATTCTAAAGTCTGCTTTACAATTTGTTGATTTCTAATTTTATCTTTATTATGTTCCATTCAATTTAAAAATTTTCATTATTTTTTCTTAATATTTGTTTCTTTCTCTCAATATTTATTTACACCAGTGAAGATGTTTGACACGTAAATTTTCTTTTAAATAAAGTTTTAAACAGAGTTTATATATTTGTTAGGTTAGCTGCTTTCCAGGTATTTTTTAATGGAAGATTTCTTATATTTGTCTCAAGCGCTTATTCCTAAATATTCATTATATTGCCATTAAAATTTTTTCTTCTATTATCATTATAGGATTATTAAATTAGTGCCAGAGAAAATAGTGTGTATAACTCTGTTACATTTTCTTTTACTGATTGTTATTTCTTTACTACTCAACAGATGATTGATTTAAAAAAAAATTTACCCCTACATGGGAAAAAAGTTAGATTTTTTATTTGAAGAACAGAATTGTATGTATATCTATCAGATCTAGTTTATTTTTGTTATTATTCAGCTTACTTAGATGAATATTATTTGAACTGTCCAGGATTTTAGTTCCCTATGTTTTTCCAATATGTAATATTACATATGTGGTTTCAAATAATTATCTTTGTATTTCATACTATCAACATGAAATATTATTTCATCATTGCTACTTGCTTTAATTTAAATTAAAGTATTAGAAGATTAAATGGAGCAGAGTTAATGTTGGACTTTTCAGATAGTCCTAGAAGGAACAGCAAATCTCACCAAGACAGTCAACAAGTAACAAAGGGATCATTTAGGGTATTACCTAAACACAAAATATTGGAAATTGTGTTGTGTTACCTGCAAAATAATCACTGACATAATGCATTTGTTATGAGATAGATTTAGCCATTTCTCAATGTATACTTCAAAACATCATGTTGTATATACACAATTTTAAATAAATTTAAATATATATTATTTGTCAATTAAAAATAATTTTTAAAACTTCAAGAATATACACATGAAATCCCGTTAGAAATTAGTTTCACAATCCTTATGTGACTATAAAAACAAATAGTTTTTAACAGCCCATGGGAGAGAAAGAAGCCTTTATGTTTTGAGAAGGAAGTATCAGTTTATGTCATTAAATATTTACATTGTCAACTAGTTCATATGATAAAAACTGGCAAAGTACAGTAAAACCTACAAAATATGTTATATAAGTATTGTTTAAAGTTTTAACAAAATACTATTTCATTACTTAATTTAAAAGTATTTTATCTGAAGCACAGGGTGCTGGCACTCCAAAAATAAGTGACCTTCTTCCTAAAAACCATAGTAAAAAAAAATTAAAATAACTTTGCCAAAGCCTTCCAAACAGACTTTTCTCCCTTAAAATTCTGAAATAATTGAGGATCAGGTTCCAGAGAAACAAATATTTTTTACAATTCATGTAAATAGGTCATGTCATCATTGCAGGTATGTGTGTGCCATTTTGCTTTTGATTGCTCAAGTAATGGAAATAATATATATATATATAATATATATATATTCATATATATATAATATATATATATTCATATATATATATATTTTTTTCTTATACACACACACTATAACACCAGTTCTGGATTTATTAAACCATTAAGGTTTAATCTCTTTAGCCTTCAGTATGCAATAAATATCATTTTGTGTTTATTTTCAGTGAGAACCATATTACCAAATACCCTGTATTGTAATAATGATTTTATTTTCTCATGGAAAAAGAGCACATTTGGGGAAAAGAAAGAACATTTTACATCAAATGCATTGAGAAGATACTTATTAACTTAACATTTATAGATGATAATCCATATAATTGAAAACTGGAAAAAATGATCAAAAGTAACCACATTTTAAAAGCGTATTTCTCAAAAATTTGAGAGAAGGTAACCTTATTAATGAAATTATGTAAAATTCACCTGGGTCAAATACATAACCAAATAGTTTTTGAACCAGAAAAAAGCATTCAATAGTTCATTTTGCCTTTTAATTAGCAAAGATCAAGATTCCAAATTAAAATGTAGCCCTCTAAATTCTCTTTGGTGACTGGATTTTCTATTATCCTTTAAATTGCCACTTCAGTTTGCATAAATTACATATTGCCTTCCTCTACATCACCTCAGCATTGAATTACGCATCATAAATGTTTGGTGTTTTGTTTATGCAAATAAAATAAAATGCAAATAAAATATTTTGATGAGTTCAAATTTCATTTTTCCAAATGACATAATACAGTAGAATGATTCAAAACTGACTTATAATTGTTCACACTTTTCAGTCAGATGGTTATAATATTCAATGTGCTATCTAGATGACCTAATGATGTGGTGTCCTATTTTCTTTTGTTTGGTTATGTAACTGCTAAAGACATCAGCCAGTGTATTTTAGGCTACAGATACGAAGGAATAAACAGGCTGCATGTCTCTCTCATTCCCAGTCTACAAAGTAAGATTTTCCTTGACTAGAAAAGATATTAATTTTTACATTTTGCAATCGTGTCCTTTACAATAACCCTCAACGTTGGAAAACAAAATTCATTTTCACATCTCAAATTAACTTACATTTGATATTTGAGAGCGCTGCGGTTAGCTGCAACTTCATGACGTGATGAATCTAGAACTCCCAGATTATGAACTGGTTAGCCATGTTAGGAAAATTTGCTTTCAAATTCTAAACTTTAATTAAAATTTTCCTCTTAGCTCTATTTTGACCTATTTGAGATTAATTTGCAAATGTTCAATGGAAAGAAGAACAAGACAATGCTCATCTGAAATTTAAGATAAAAATACCATCTTTATAGTTTGTTATTAAAATGCCATGGCCTTTCATTATTTTTTTCCCACACTTACCTAATAGGACATTAAAATTGAAAGTCATAGAGAAGCCAAAACCTCTGTAGTAATTTAAACATTTCCTTGGTCTTGATAGTATTGCGCTCTTTAGGGTGTGTAAGCTGGAGAGGTCCAATCACCAGCCACAACAGTTGAATTATCTGCCAAATCCTCTCTTATTTGCCCTTTCAAGAAAGTCCCCATGTCTTTTAAATGGCATTTGCTTAGTAAAAGATTACTGTGAATTAGGCAAAAAGAGGTAAACGTGGTACCTCGCAGGCTATTGCAATAGAACAATCTGGCAAGTTCCTCCATCCTCAGGTGAAATTCTATATTTACTTATTTACCTTGGCTGCTGGAAAGTTCAGTTTATATGTTTCATGACAATCAGTGCACAGATTATTAGAACATGCTAAGAGCAACCTACTGACATTTTCCCCAGTGTCATATTGTTTCCTCTCTCCTTTTCGCTGTCCAAGTATATCTTCACTGGCTGTTGCTTTTTATCACCATTATTGTTATGATCATTTGTACCATATGTATTTTGATAAGCCTTATCAAATCTGCTTTAAATAGAGGCACACTTTACATAAACGTGATTAAATTGCTGGAATCTGGAATATAGTAAAGACCACCCTGCTCCTGGGCAGTTACCAGGACATACGAATTTCGGGAGAATGGAGACTGTGGTAAAGAGATAATGTTGGGGGGCCGGGGGGTGGGAGAAAAGTCAATAGATTTGTTTATTTATGTATTTATTTATTTTGAGACGGAGTCTCATCTGTCAACCAGGCTGGAGGGCAATGGTGTGATCTTGGCTCACTGCAACTTCCACCTACCAGGTTCAAGCAATTCTCTTGCCTCAGCCTCCCGAGTAGCAGGGATTGCAGGCATCCGTCGCCACGCCCAGCTGTGTTTTGTATTTTAAGTAGAGATGGGGTTTCACTATGTTGACCAGGCTGGTCTTGAACTCCTGACCTCAGGTGATCTGCCCACCTCGGCCTCCCAAAGTGCTGGGATTACAGGTGTGAACCACCACACCCAGCCAATATACTTAAATTAGTAAGACCTGCTGCTCTAGAAAGATGCCATGAAAGGAATTTCTGGAGCAGAATGGTCCCCAAAACACCCTACTCATGTCTCTAAGGAGGTCAAAGTAGTTCCCAGGTAAGGGTACCTAAACCTCTAGAGAGTCCTCACTTGTTACATCTGGCAACTTATTCCTAATAGAGAAAAGAAAAATTAAGACTGAAGATAAACCTGCCTTAGAGGTTTGAAAGTCTCATCCTATTTTCATTTATTACCCTCTAGCATAGAGAGAAATCAAACCCTTCAACAGGTTGAGTGCTACTCCACACGTTCAGCAGGTCACACACAGCTTATCTGTTGGTGGAGAAGGGATTGCCCATGTAATATCAAGACATATATACTTCTAAACTCGTAATACTCACTGTCTAGATTCCTGCCACCATGTTGCATATTCTGTCATTAAGGATGAAACCTTTCTGTTAAAGCTCTGGTCTACATTTCAAGAGAGCAACATCCCGTATTAATTCCTTAAAAATGTGGTCATTTCCCAAAAAAAATACTGCTTTCAAAAATTAGTAAAAATTGGGTAGTAAAATAATTCCTAGTCCTATGTTTGTTGTAGCACTGTTTACAATAGCTAAGATTTGGAAGCAACCTCAATGTCTATTGATAGATGAATGGATTAAAAAATGTGGTACATATACACAATGGAGTACTATTCAGCCATAAAAACTAATGAGATCCAGTCATTTGCAACAACATGGATGGAACCGGAGATCATTATGTTAAGTGAAATAAACCAGGCACAGAAAGATAAACATTGCATGTTCTCGCTTATTTGTTTAATCTAAAAATCAAAACAATTGGGCTCATGGAGATAGAGAGTAGGAAGACGGTTACCAGAGGCTGGGAAGGGTCCTTGGGGGGTTGAGGGGAAGTGGGGTAGTTAATGGGTACAAAACATTGTTAGAAAGAATAAGACCTACCATTTGACAGCATAAAGACCTACTATTTGACAGCACAATAGTGTGACTATAATCAATAGTAACTGTATAATTTAAAATAAAAAGTGTAATTGGATTGTTTGTAACTCAAAGAATAAGTGTTTGAGGAGATGTATACCCCATTCCCCATGATATGCTTATTTCACATTGTATGCCTGTATCAAAATATCTCATACATACACCACATTAATATATACATCTATTATATACTCACCTTTTTTTTTTTTTTTTTTTTTTTTGAGACAGAGTCTCACTGTTGTCACTCAGGCTGAAGTGCAATGGTGCGATCTCGGCTCACTGCAATCTCTGCCTCCTGGGTTCCAGCAATTTTCTTGCTTCAGCCTCCCAAGTAGCTGAGATTACAGGTACCTGCCACCACACTCGGCTAATTTTTGTGTTCTTAGTAGGGATGAGGTTTCATCATGTTAGCCAGACTGGTCTTGAACTCTTGACCTCAGGTGATCTACCCTCCTCGGCCTCCCAAAGTGTTAGGATTACAGGCGTGAACCACTACGCCTAGCCACAAAATTATTAAAAAATAAAAATAAATACAATAATTCCTGGAGATTGCATGAGTTTTTACTGAACTTAACATTAGGTACTGAACTAAGCATTAATCATAATGTATTCAAAGCAGAGCCACAAGTAGAAAACCATTTAGAACTGCCTCCAGAGTCTTATACCTACAAGTACAGCAGGTACTCTTCTGAGTGTGATGCTGGGGAAAGCAGTAACAATAGATGGAGGAAGAGATGACTCCTGCTTTTTCTGGGAATTAACAAGAGAGAGGGAAAAGAATGTTCCTGCACAGTCAAGCATGTGGCCCCAACATGAGAGGGGCTTTAGGGAGAAACTGAAAGGCCTTCTGTAGATGAAGAGCCAGGAAAGCTGGTGAATGTAGCATGGTCAGTAAAGGGCAATTCCTGTATGGCACAGAATGCCCAGGTAGGAAGTTACCACTGAGCTTCAGTCCAAAGGTGGTCACGAGACATTGATAGGTTTTGCTTTGATTTGCATTTTATGCATTCCACATGCTGCCGTGGAGAGTAGAAGAGAAGAAATAAAAATGGAATCAGGAAGAAAAGTTAAGTGGCTTTGCAGAAATAGCCAGCAGCAGGGATAATTTTTCTTCTATATTTATTATCATTTTGCTAAGCATTGGATTAGATCCAACCTATGAATAGGACAAAATTAACGTAAAGACTAAAAGCCCGGGAAATGTTAAATATTTAATTCTTGATGAGGCATAACATTCATCCTGTCATGCTATTTCTCTGCACACAGGACTACAGCACAGTGTCAGAGTTTGGGGCCCTCACTGTGAGCTGAAGCACCCCACGGCACCACAGTAACCTCACAAGAGTGACATAGGATCTTTTAAAATGTTGACGAAGACATAGAGACATGTGTTGAACCCCACATGAGCTACTATCCTGTGATAGTTCAGTGTTTTAACATTAGATTGCACCAGATCCCTTCCAATGATGCCATCACTTCATAAATCTCAGATTTTGGTGTTTGAGGTGACAAAACACAAGTACCACAGAGATAACAGTGTGTAACTCTTATGCTATTATAACTGGAATGTTATTTACTTTGGCATTAAAAAATAAAGATACAAGGAAACTCTTTGTTTTTTGTTTTGTTTTGTTTTTAACAAGATCATTCTCCTCCATCAATCCCCCATGCTGCAACCACTATCTTCCTTTCTCAGTGGTGGAGTTATTAAAGAATTTCGAAACTCCTTATCTTTCTTAATAGAGAAGAGGATCCATGGTCTGCATCTGGCCCAGACTTAATTTATTTGGAGCCATTGACTCCAAGTACATATGAAAGTATATGTAACTTTTAAAAAAGTCTTATTGTGATATTACCAATTTCTTTTTAAAATCTGGTAATCTGGCAACACTGGGTCCATAATTTTTCGACATAGTAATAATCAGCAGAAAATGCTTTGGGCCACCCCCTTCTGAAGTAACCTTTGCTCTCCATTTTGGCACAGTTTCCACTCATTTACTTGATCCCAGTAGTCACTTGAGTTTGCCTCTGACTTAGTGTGATGAAGACTTTAATGTAGGGATGAATTCTTAAAGGTATGAGGTTTTACTGTGACTATTGTCTATGCCATGGATCTGTATCCGTGAGTGATGCAGACGGTGGATAGATTTCTACAGTTATGAATACTGGTAATATTCATAGATATACTTTTTGAGATTATTCCATATATCACAGGCATTATTCTAAACACTTTATAATTATTAATTATGCTCACAGTAATATTATCATAGTCACAGCAATTCTATGAGGTAAGCTTTCTTAATTTTTATTTATAGACGTGTCAAGAAGTTTGAATAGTCAGATTTTACCCTGCGTGCAAGCTAAGCTGATCTTCCACTGTTTCATAGATGCTGGCAGAAGACATGGGGGTCTTGGATTAGAGACAAAGTCTTGGATTAGAGACTCTGTTGCAACTAGCAGGATCATTAGTTTGAATTGATTCCCCTTAGGCCCCAAGTCCCATGGGAAAAACAGGGAGTGGGCCAGGTGGTTGCAGGTACACACAGTCAGTTTTCTTCACAGCTTAAGAACCCTGGGAGTTAGAAATCCTAGCATTTATAATGGACAGCAAGAAAACCTGCCACTCATTTGCCAGTTTGCCTAGAGTAAAACATCATTTTTATTAAACTGAGCAGTCAACCCGGTCTCTGCTAAGGAGAAGAATACTATCTCTGTTTCTTACAGTTGTTCACTAAATACATATTCTTGAAGAGGAAGGAGAAATTTCTTTCCACAATGGGCTATAATGGAGAGGAGTGATAAACAGAAAATAATACATGGCATTGCTTTAAGCCTATTATTTTCAAATAACTTTTTAGTTTTCTCACACTGAATAATTTTACAACATGATACATTCCATCACAAATCCTAACTAGAGGGCCAGTTATAGGTTATAGATAGGGGTCAGAACAAGGTATCCATAAAATTTCATGGAAACCAAAACTGGGAGATAAAATTTAAAACCACTGAAACACAATTTAAAATTATACCATTTATGAACCTATTTTGAACCAATAGTTTTTAAAACTTTCTGTTTCAAAGAACTATAAATATCATAGATTCTATGAGTCAAACTTAGACCTGCGTATCAGAATCTCTAGGGGTAGCATAAAAATTAAAGTTGGGGAACTAATTTTAGAAAGTTTACCAGGTAAGCCTGATGTACAGACTTGAAGAGAGACAAAAAATCACACAGTTCTGAAGGATAATCTCTAAGTTGGTGAGTGAGATGTTTCTCAACAACTGGACTTGATTCCAGGTGACCTGTATATCACCCTATGGTAGCACAATAGAATTGTGATTGTAATTAAGAAAGCATAAAATTGGACATCTGTCTACTCAGGGAATATATTATACCAACATATATGGCACTGTCAAAATGGCATCAATTAAAGGGGAACTCAAAGCATAATAACCTCCCATGTTAATTCAGAACTGTAACAAAGAGTAACATTGATCCTGTGGGTAAAAAGGAGTCCTCATTTGCACACTACAAGATCTGAAAGGGTATCAACAGTTCACCAGGCAAATGCGGGGTTGATAATATATAATCCTTCCATTTACATATCTTCTTACTTTGAATCTGTGTTCCTATACTTAATAACTAATAATCCCAGGTACTTTGACATCATGAAGGAAGGGCCCTGGATTGAATTAGTAACTTAAGCTCCATCAATATTTTATATTCATCCTCTCCTTGGTGGCTCATGCTGTCATCCACTCATCTGTTCCCAATCCACTGATGAATCTTCCAACTTTCTTGACCAATTTTGCTATCAGGTTCATAATTTTATCCTCCATACCAAGTCCCAAAATGACCCTGGGAAATTCCAATATCCAAATGAAAGAGACCTCTATACGTCTACAATTATACAGCAATGGCCTCCAAATTCATAGCTCCAGATTTGTGTATTTTTCTCTTTAATATTAAATTTTAGCTATGATTTGATCATTTAAAAACCTTTCTTAACCTCACAGCAGTTTGGCTAACCACTCATCTGGCCACCCTCTGGATCACTTAGTTTTCTACTGCAGAATTTTTAATTCTTATATTCCTTTATCTGGCAACAAATTCTTGGTTTACTGTGCACTTCTTTCCTTTCGTGTTCTGCTCAATTTTTTAAATTAATCTGTGTTTGACCAACCCATCATCCCCCTTTACAGATGAAAGACAATCACTCTCTAGAAGCCTTAGTTTCTTCCTTTCATTGTACTTGCCTAATCATAATCCTATAGCTTCTCAATCAAAGCATGCACATCCATTTAAAATATGGACTACTGAGAACTGTAAAAATAATTTAAAAATTGTAAATTTGCACCGCTACAAGTTCATGGTCTCTAACCTCAGTTAAAAACTATAGTTTCTGCTCATTGTATACTCTCCTGGCATGAACCCAAGCTTGCCTTGGATCTGATCTGAGTTGCAAATCCATGTATCCAACTCTTCATTCAATATTAAATTTTCACTTGGAGATATCAACTACCCAACAAACTCAACATGTTCAAAACAAATTCATAATTCTATCACCAGTGTTTCCTATCCCACTGAATGGCAACACCCACCATTAAGTTTGGTTGGCTGGAAGCTTGTGATATCTTCTCGTTCTTTCATCCATATAGTCAAACAATCACAAAACCTGTGAATTTTGCGTGCTAATATTAATTATTCTACCTTTCTGTCTCTAATTCTGACATTGTAGTCTAAATCATTATCATCATTCGCCAGAATTATTTCAATAGCTCCCTAAACTTTCTCCCACCATCCCCTCTGATACATTTCTTACACATTTGCTCCCCTGCAGCCAAAATTCTATTTTTCTATTTTATTAAAAACCAATTAGTATCTTTCCTCTCTCTCTCTTTCCTTCTTCCTTAATCACTCCTAGGATAAAAACTCAAATTCTTAAATAAATTATTTAAAGTTCTGCAGGATCTAATTCAACTACTACATATTTTCATACCATTTTTGTAGCAATCTGCATTCTAGCCTCACTGGCGCTCTTTCAGGGTTTTTGAGCAGTCTAAGTTTTAAAAAAAAAAAAAAAAAAATTTTTGTTCCACTCAGGAACTTTGCATTTGCTATTTCCTATCTGTGAAAGACTCCTTCTTCGTTCCGATCCCTCCATTCCCCAACTTCACATCTTACATGAACCTCTCATATCTAGCAAATATCACTTCCCTAGGAAGGTCCTTTATGACGACCTTGTACAGCAAATCAGAGAACTCTGTATATATTTTAAAGATTACTTATCTTCTCAGTGTCCCATAAAAACATTGACTATATCCATCTTGCTCTTTCCCCACAGTTTACAATAATGCCTAATAGAAATAGATGATAATTGTTCAAGGAATGAATGAGAAAATATTTCTCAAGAACCATAAGTTCCTCTTTTTCATTTGCACAGCCATTATTTCGAAACTTCATCACTTTTTTAAAGATGCTCTCCATGCTAATTTTCTATCCATTTTAGAAAACAATCTCCTCTTGAAAATACAGGTCATCAAGTAAAAGCTCTGTTAATTTCCCACTTTCCCTGAACATATTTCCCCCTTTTCGGGCAAACTGGTGTCTAAATGTATCTTCTCTCCTCAGACTCATTAAACACAGAGTGATGCCCTGTGTTCAAGGCTAATGCATGAATTTTAAAATGTGAATTCCATAACATCTTGAAACATTCTGTCAGCTTATCTTTTTTTAAACAATATATTCAGCATCTCTTTTTTCTCCTTAGCATTTTCACAGCATTTAAAAATGCTTAATTTATGCCATCCTTCAAAAGTGTTAATTGAATTTATGTTGTCCTCTGTTTTATATCTCTCATTTCCTTCTCAGACAACATTCCTAAAATAATAGAGTGTAGTGACTTTCTCCATATTTTACGTCCCATCCACTTTTAAGTCCTGCAGTCTGACTTTTATCTAATCACTTCATTAAAACTGATTTTTCTAAATTCATCACCACTCCCTGTATAAAAATTAGATAAGTTTCTTTCTCTTTTCTTTTTCTTTCTTTCTTCCTTCCTTTCCTTTACTTTTCTTTCTTTTGTTTCTTTTATTTTCTTCCTTTTCTTTTCTTTTCTTTCTTTCTTTCTTTCTGTCTTTCCTTCCTTCCTTCTTTTTCTTTTTTTTTTTTTTGACAGGATCTAGCTGGGTTGCACAGGCTGGGGTGCAGTGGCACTACTGGGCTCACCGCAAGCTTCACCTCCCGGGTTCAAGTGATTCTCGTGCCTTGGCCTACCAAGTAGCTGGGACTAGAGGAGCGCACCACCATGCCTGAAAATTTTTGGTGGTTTTAATAGAGATGGGGGTTTCACCATGTTCAGGTTGGTCTCAAACTCCTGAACTCAAGTGACCACCTCCCTTCGCCTCCCAAAGTGATGGGATTATAGGTGTGAGCCACTACACCTGGCAAAATTAAATAAGTATTTTTCAGGTTATCATACTTGCCCTCTCTGAAACATTTGGTGCTGAGTCTTGCTGTAATTTCTAAGAATTTCCCTCCCTAGAATCAATCCTACTTGTTAATTAGATATCTTTATTGGCTATTGCAAAGCTTTTTAAAATCCTACATGTTTAAATGGAAGACATTATTTTTTTCCATAAAACCCTTGCCCCTTATATTTCTTACTTTGATAAATTGCACCAAACACCCAGATACCAAAGCTAAAATCCTAGCAGCCATTCTTTGATATCTCCCATTCTTTAAACTAAAATTTCTTACTTAATCGGTTATAAAATCTGTCAATTTTACTTTCCCAAATAATATCTTGGAACAATTGTCTCCTTACCAAGCCTTTGGCCATTGCCTTTCTTTAAGCTTTCATTGTTAATTATCTAGATTTCTCCAATGGCTTCTTGTCATTCCTTTCTTCCTCGATCTTCCATCCATCATACTATATCACAGTGATCTTCAAAAGCCTAAGTAACGTTTTATTATTTTACTTAAATTGTTTCTCATCACTTCCTGAATAAGCTCTAAACTTTTGAGTGTGACCTACTATATTTCATATAATTTACTTCTTTCTATCCATAGAATAATATTGAATATTGAATCAATAAGTGTATAGATGAATATATATTTATTTTCACTACTGCTTACATTTTATGATTTACTCTAGGCAAAGTAAATTTGTAGTGCTCTCTTTATATATTTTTGCTGTCCTCTCCTTTTCCTTTGCATATCCAATTCCTATTTGTGTTTGAAGACATGTATCTTGCAAATAAAAATAGTATTTAAGGAGTGAGGAAAGCCATATTATTCCTGAGGTTTCCAGAAAAGATAAAATTATAACTACCAGAAATGTCATAAAACTGTTGAAATTTAGAAAATTAACTACAGAAAAAAATAAAGTATCAGTCACGGAGTTGTTATATCACAGCATGAAAAAAGTTTTTCAAAATAGAAATGAAAAAAATATACATGCAATGTCCAAAATCTATGTATCTATGCTTCTCTACTCCCACCCCCCACCGCACTACCCAAGCATTTTAATTTTACCAACACTGTCTATGTCTAGTGGGATTACTCTAACAAAAATCCTCTCTCAAATACTCTCTTCCCCCACCTCTCCTTCTAAATCAGATGGTTTTTCTCAATGAAAACCTTTTGGTGGATCATCCATGTTGCTTATCATACTAAATGTTCAATGCAAAATAAAAGTTCAAAAAAATTATAGAACGAATTGATGATAAATAACACATTTGTTCTTCTCAGAGCCTAATTTCACTGAATGTATTGATACAGTAAATTTTTTCCTGAACAAAACGAATACAGACCTTGGAATTCGGTGACTCTTCTAAAGTTCTGTCCCTATAAAGACCCTGCTCCAAAGCCAGCTTGCATTTCTAGATGGCATGTTCATTTCATCTTCTAACAGCAAGTTAGAAATGCATGAAATTTAAAGAACTGCAAATGAATCGTGTAGGGAATGCGACAACATCTTTTCTCTATTTTATACTATTATAACACAATTACACAAGTAAGCCAATGAAATCTAAAATTCTTTAGTGGGATAAAAAATTCACTTCACTAAATTTTAAGATAGGTTGTTTCCAAAAAGATAAATTATTTTATTTATTTGACATTGTCTTATAATAGTGATGTTTCCATTTTCCCAGTTAAAAAAATCATTGATTTGTGGCCAGTAGCAGTTCAAGGAAAAATTTTAAAATAAAACAGTGATGATATGCTAAAAGCTCCCACATCCATAATTATGTTCCTCAGCTTATAGATTATGAACAAATAATCAAGGGCACGGTATTAAAGTTCATAGTTCTAATAAAATTAAGTTATAGTTATGCAAATAATACACAGGGCTTATATTCTGCAGGCTTAAATTTGACCACTGCTCAAACAATTATGCTTGTGTTGCTTTTTTGGTGTGTCTCATAGATGAAACTTTAGATGTGATTCCTTTTCGTTTTTGATCACCTAAACCTTCAGATATAATTTAAACAAAACACTTTCATTTTAAAGCCAAACTGCACGGAGAGATGAAAGTGACAGCCTTGACCTTGAATAGACTTTAGCAAAGTAGTTTATGGAAGACAAAGCAATTACAGCTCCACACTGACCGATGTATCACTTAGCACTTCTGATAATGAGATGAGGCTTTCAGGGCCAGAATGGGGATAGAAGAGAAAGTCACTAGACTGGTGAGAATGATGAAGAAGTGTAAGAACAGGATTTTCAAAGGTATTAAAATAGGGATTGTTTATCTTGTTTTAAGACTTGGTCAAAGAATCACTAAAACTAGATGTTTAGGAAAAGCCATTAAAATAACTAATCTCAATCACTGTCTTCTCAGATTAAAAATACATTTCCAAAAAGGTTGGAGTGGGGATGTATAGAAAATAATGTATAATATACATCAGCTGAATTTGATGAAGAAGAATTATAAAGTTTCTCAGAATATTTCAGAACAATAAAGTTTTCACTAAATCAAATCTGTTATCTGTGTATTCTTAAAATAATATTAATAACACCTCTGCATATTTATAGGTGCTTCCACAAAAATATATGTATTGTTTCTCTTTATTTGATTTTCTAAATTAACTGTTGTATTTTGAAGAAGGATTTACAGAATAGTAAATTGAATTGTGTGTATGTGAATTTTAGTTCCAATTTTGCAACTAGGTGGCATGCGCCTGTACTCCCAGCTACTCAGGATGCTAAGGCAGGAGAATCACTTGAACTTGGGAGCAGAGGATGCAGTGAGCTGAGATCACGCCACTGCACTCCAGCCTGGTGACACAGTGAAACTCCGTCTCAAAAATAAATAAATAAAAAGTAAATGAAGAAATGGAAGCTTTTAACTTGGCAAGGCCTTTCAGGCTTTAACAAGTAATGATTCTTAGTGGCATTGTTTGAAAGTAAATTGAAATAATATAAATCCTCAAATTTTGACCCCTCTGTTTTGTTTCACAGTATTAGTGAACAAAATCTTATATTTTATTTTTAAAGTCTTCCTTTCTTCCATCTCCTCTTTCTGAGTCTTGTAACTTGAACTGTGTATACAATTAGAATATATCAACTGAAGACTTTCTATATAGAAAAAGAACACCTATCATTAGTCATTATGTAAGAAAGAACGATCCAATAGAATATTATTTTAGGCTTCTTACAGAAATAAATAGCGTATGGTCATAAGTAAATGTCTTATTTTCTCTGGGATTCGATTTCCTCACTTAGAATATGATGCAGAAAGTAGGTTATATGGCTTTGAAGATTACTTCTTCCATTCTGTTATACTATTTTAAAATTTCCAAATAAATTTAAAGTTATTCAGGGGTATTATGACAAATAAACTTTGCATATCATGAATATATCATCATATCTTGAGTGTCACTAGAGAATAAAGTTTTATTTATTATTACATAATATGTAATTTATTTATTTATTACATAATAAAATAAATTTTATTATTAATACATAATAAAATAAATTTATTTACTTATTACATAATATGAATGACTTCATATTATGTAAAAAATCATTTATACTGTTTTTCCACCATAATTTTAACGCAAACCTCTCACTTTAATTGTAAATCAATACTAATGTGACTTTTAAAAAGAGAACATTTCAAAATCTGTATATTGTGTCACGTATTAAATAATACATTACTGAAATATTAAGATGTTACAGAAATACGGAATTTTGGTTAAAATACTCCATTAAGTAAATAGGCAAAGTACTATTTTACCACAATGTTCATTACTCTCATAAATGTCTTAGACCTTAAAACACTATAATAGCTGTTGTCTGTCTGTGTAGCCATATCTCATTTTATTGTGCTTCACTTTGTTGTGCTCTGCAGATAATGAGATTTTCTTTTTTTTACGAATTGAAGGTTTGCGGCAACCCTGCATTGACCTAGTCAGCTGGCACCATTTTTCCAACACCATGTGCTCATTTAATGTCTGTGTCGCATTTTGGGGATTTTGGCAATATTTCAAGCTTTCATCATTATTATAGCTGTTACAGTGTCATGTGATCAATAATCTTTGTTGTTTCCATTGTAATTGCTTTGGGACTCCACAAATCATGCTCATATAAGAAGGCAAACATACTTGATAAATGTGTCTGTTCTGACTAATTTACTGACCAGGTGTTGTCCCCACCTCTCCCTCTACTTGGGGCTCCCTAATTACTGAGACATTGACATTAGGCTAATTAAGAATCCTACAATGATCTCTAAGCGTTCAAATAAAAGGAGGTGGCACACATTTCTAGCTTTGAATCAGAAGCTAGAAACGATGAAGCTTAGTGAGGAAGGCGTGCTGAAAGCCACGAGAGGCTGAAAGCTACACCTCTTGTGCCAGTCAAGTCGTGAATGCAAACAAAAAGTTCTTGAAGAAGATGAAAAGTGTTGCTTCAGTGGACATGTAAATTATAAGAGAGCAAAACAGACTTATTGCCGATATAGAGAAAGTTTAAGTGGTCTTAAGACCAAATCTGCCACAGCATTCTCTTAAACCAAAGCCTAATCCAGACCAAGACCCTAACTCTCTTCAATTCTGTGAAGGTTGAAAGAGGTGAAGGAGCTGCAGAAAAAAAGTCTGAAGCTAATGGATGTTGGTTCATAAGGCTTAAGGAAATAAGTCATCTTCAGAACATAAAAGTGCAAGGCGAAGCAAGAAGTGCTGATGGAGGAGCTATAGCATGTTATCCAGAAGATCTACCTAAGATTACTAATGAAGGCGGCTGCACGAAACAACAGCATTTAAATGTAGATGAAACAGTCCTCTGTTGGAAGAAGATGCTATTTATAACTTTCACAGGTAGAGAATAGAAGTCACTGCCTGACTTCAACGTTTCTAAGAACAGATTGGCTTGCTTGTTATGGGCTAATGCAGCTGGTGATTTTAAGTTGAAGCCAATGTTCGTTTGCCATTTGGAAAATCCTAAGGCCTTTAATAAATATGCTATATCTAATCTGTGTTCCATCACTGTTATAACAAAGCCTGCGTGTCAGCACATTTATTTACACCACGTTTTATTGAATATTTTAAACTCACTGTTGAGACTGAGACCTACCGCTCAGAAAAAGGAAAAAAAAAGATTCCTTGTAAGATATTACTGCTCATTGACAATGTGTTTAGTTACCCAAGAGCTCTAAAGGAGATGTATAAGGGGATTAATGTTGTTTTCATGCCTGCTAACACAACATCCATTCTGTAGCCCATAGATCAAGGAATAATTTTAACTTTCACATTTTGTTATTTAAGAGGTACATTTTGTAAAGCTATTGCTGCCAAGATAGTGATTCTTCTGATGAATCTGGGCAAAATAAATTAAAAACTTGCTGGAAAGGATTCACCATTCTAGGTGTCATTACGATCATTTGTGATTCCTGGGAGGACGTCAAAACATCAACACTGGCAGGAGTTTGGAAGACGCTTATTCCAATCTTTATAGATGACTTTGAGACATTCAAGACTTCAGTGGTGGAAGTAAGTGCAGATGTGGTAAAAATAGCAAGATAACTCTAAGTAGACCCTAAAGATGTGAGTGAATCACTGTAATATCATCATCAAACTTAATCGATGCGGAGTTGATTCTTATGGTGGAGCAAAGAAAATGTTTTTTTTTTTTTTTTTTTTTTTTTTTTTTTGGAGATGGAGTTTCCCTCTGTCGCCCAGGCTGGAGTGCAGAGGCAGGATCTCGGCTCACTGCAAGCTCCGCCCCCCGGGTTCCCGCCGTTCTCCTGCCTCACCCTCCTGAGTAGCTGGGACTATAGGCGCCGCCACCACGCCCGGCTAGTTTTTTGTATTTTTAGTAGAGACGGGTTTCACCCTGTTAGCCAGGATGGTCTCGATCTCCTGACCTCGTGATCCGCCCGTCTGGGCCTCCCAAAGTGCTGGGATTACAGGCGTGAGCCACCGCGCCCGGCCAGAAAATGATTTCTGAAGCTGAAATCTACTCCTGGTGAAGACACAGTGATCAATGTTTCTCTTTTGTTTGGATTTGTGGTTTGTTTTGGATTTTTTGCAGAATAAAGGTCTCGCTATGTTGCCCAGAGTGGACTTGAACTCCTGGCCTCAAGCCATCCTCACACCTTGGCCTCTCGAAGTCCTGGGATTATAGGCATAAGTCATTGTGTCTGGCTCTGTGAAGATTGCTGAAATAATCACAAAAGATTTAGAATATTGCATAAATTTAGTTGATAAAGGAGGCGAAGGTTATCGGAGGATTGACTTTAATTTTGAAAGAAGTTCTACTGTGGATAAAATTTCATCTAACAGAAATCGCACGGAAATTTTCAGGAAAATAATAATCCATCAATGTGTCAAACTTCATTGTTGTTTTATTTTAAGAAATTGCCATACGACTCTAACCTTCAGCAATCACCCACTGATCAGTCAGCAGACATCAACATCAAAGCAAGATGCTCCAGCAGCAAAGAAGTTACAACTGGCTGAAGACTCAGATGATCATTAGCATTTTTTAGTAATAAAGCATCTTTAAATTAAGGTATGTAACAGTGTTTTTATAGACATGATGCTATTGCACACCCCATAGACTATGGGATAGTAAACTTTTATATGCGCTAGGAAACAAACAAAAATGTGTGTGACTCGTGATATTGTAACATGTGCTTTATTCCAGTGATCTGGAACTGAACCCACGATATCTCCAAAGTATGCCTGTACTTTAAATATACACATGAAAACTTAAACTTATCTGTATTTTAATGTTTCACTATAGTTTTATACCTAACGAATGCCAAAGAATATTGTACAATTAGTATTCTTATAAATTTAGAAAACTAAAATGACTCCATATATTAGTATTTTCGTATTCAGAGAAAGGTCATTAACACTTACTAAAAACTTAGGAAATATAGAATTACAATTATTGACATATTAAGATGATCATGACATAAATGACAAAAAGCATGCAAAATAAAAATATTTCACATATTTTTTGTATAAGCAATATGCATGCATATAAAATATGAGAATATTTGCAAAATGTAACAGATTATTTCAATAGTGCAGGATAAGGAAGAGTCTCTTTTTTATTTTGTTTAGTATTTTAAAAGCTAATTTTTCTGCAATGAACATTTATTTAATATGAAAAATACACTAAGATAAGCTAAAACTTTTTGAAATTTAACTAATGTGGCTTTTCTGCCTAATCTTGAATATGTTTAGATAATATCCCAAACGTTTCATAGTTATTTAATTTATTGAAAAATTTTAGTGTATTTCAATCAATTGGGTTTAGTAATGATTGTTTTAAGTCAAATAGGTGACTTCATAAGTCAATATATCAAAGATGAATAGTAAATTTTATAAAACAATGATAGCAAATGATAATGAAATATATTTTAACATGAAAATTGTATCAATTGATATTTATAAGTCCAAATTACTTAAGCTAAATCGATATCCTGAATAAGTTTTTATAGTAATAGCTTCTCATATTTACAATATCAGCCATATTATGATAATGACTGAAAACTCTAGTCCTCACTTGTTTTGATGCTTGTGATAAATTTAGAGTTGCAGCAGCCAAATCTTAAACTATAACTCGCATATCATACATTTGGGATTGAAACTAGATTATTTCTGATACTAAAGACTATTCTCTTAACTTATTATTGTAATGGCTGTGTTAATATTTGGCAAGGTAGATTACTTATAAAATGGCTTACTTTTGTTTAAAAATTATTTTTTATTTATTCAATAACTGATCTGATTAAATTGAATAATTAAGAATTACAATGCAACTCTGTTTTATCCTACTATAGAAGAGGCAAAACTTTATCTCTGCCTTCTTAGTCTTCAATTGGCCATGAGAATTAAGTTGATATAAAACAAACTAAACAGAACAAAAGAATAAAGATTTTTCCCAGCACTTTGGGAGGCCGAGGTGGGTGGATCACGAGGTCAGGAGATCGAGACCATCCTGGCTAACACGGTGAAACCCCGTCTCTACTAAAAAAAATACAAAAAAAAAAAAACTAGCCGGGCGAGGTAGTGGGCGCCTGTAGTCCCAGCTACTCGGGAGGCTGAGGCAGGAGAATGGCGTAAACCTGGGAGGCGGAGCTTGCAGTGAGCTGAGATCCGGCCACTGCACTCCAGCCTGGATGACAGAGGGAGACTCCGTCTCAAAAAAAAAAAAAAAAAAGGATAAAGATTTTATTTTACATGTATTTGGAAGTCCTCACGGAAAATGAGGAGTCAAAGAAGTGGCAAAAAACTCAAGTGATTATACAGCAAGTTTAATAAAGGATGGCAATAATGCAAAAATAATTAAAATGTTTTGGGGGGGATAAGGAAGATAAGAGTTATTTTAACAAAGTGTGTTTGTACAGATTTTTCTTAGCCTTAACTCCCCGTCCCTGTGACAGTTTCTTTTATCCTGCTACAGGGATTGGCATCTTGCCCACCAGGGTTTATCTCCCATCTCTGGGTGATAGATTGTTCCTTTTCTCCTGTGATAGGAAGAAAGGAGGAGATCAGTGTCCTTTCTCTACCTGCTGGTTCTCAAGTGCCTTTAGTTCAAAATAATCCTTATGGCAAAATGGCATTTTTGAGGGGGGACACATTGTGCCACACCTAACTACTCACTTGAAATCAAGACAGATATTCATAAGCTTTAGTTTTCTAAGAACGCTCGCGTAGCTTAAAGGGTGGTCTATCTGCAATAGATTTCAGCCTTCACCTGGCAGTTGCCAGATAATCTCACTGACATTCACAAAAGAACAAAGTCATTTTTATCCTGTATTGTTTCAATGGGTAATTTTAAGAAAATTATGAATAGTTATTATAAAAGCTAACCCTTATTATTTATTGTGAACCAGCCATTGTTTTAAGCAAGTGAATGCATGAATATATTTAATTTTAGAAATTATATTATAAGGTTAGTGTCCACTAACAAAGCAGCTTTATCAAGTTCCATAATGGGTCCTCTATCCTCTTGAATCTGTCTTTTCCCAGTGCAGCCTGCAATAGGCAATCACATACAGATGTGCCTAAATTTATGATGGCATTATGTTCAGATAATCCCATTGTAAGTTAAAAATGTAAGTCAAAAATGTATTCAATACACCTAACCTACTGAACATTACAGCTTAGCCTAGCCTACCTGAAACATTTTCAGAACACTTACATTAGCCTAGAGTTAGGCAAAATCATCTAACCCAAAGCTTATCTTATAATAAAGTATCAAATATCTCATGCAATTTATTAAACACTGACTGAAAGTGAAAAACAAAATGGTTGTATTGGTACTCAAAGTACAGATTCTACTGACTGCGCATCACTTTTGCACCATCACGAAGGCAAAAAAGTCTTAAATGAAACCATCGTAAGTTAGGGACCATCTGTATTAAAGTGAATTGTTAAGTGTTTTTAAGTGTTTCCATTTACCACCATTTCTAACTCCATTATTAGTTTTCTCTCATTTATTTATTTATTTATTTTTTACATGGAGTTTCACTCTTGTCACCCAGGCTGGAGGGCAGTGGTACGATCTCGGCTCACTGTAACCTCCACCTCCTTGGGTCAAGCGATTCTCCTGCTTCAGCCTCCCGAGTGGCTGGGATTACAGGCACCTGCCACTATGCTGGGCTAGTTTTTTGTATTTTTAGTAGAGACAGGGTTTTACCACGTTGGGCAGGCTGGTCTTGAACTCCTGACCTCAGGTGATTCGTCTACCTCAGCCTCCCAAAGTGCTGGGATTACAGGCATGAGCCACTGCGCCCGACCACTAGTTTTCTATTATAGACCTGTAATATGTATGCCTATAAGAGAAATGAAAAACTAAAATATAATCTGACATGTAACTGCTCTGAATAAAGAAGTTAGGTGTCATATTTGGAGCACATGTGTCTCTGCTCTTCCTTCTCCATTTGGTCTCCAAATCCATCCTTCTTCCTGTTTTGTCCTGTTCTGTGCCCTAGAAGGCTGACTTCCCTGCAATGACTTTGATTTTCAGATGGATTCGATTAACAGAATATCCTATTGAAAGGCAAGAGAAAAAAGCGGTCTCAATTTTGGTCCCCTGTCCCCCAATGTCCTCGCTTTGTTGAGGTTCTGATACTGGCTGTGTCCTTGCTTGACTACTGCTCCTTTTAAGTGGTACCCAAAAATGGCTCCAGATTTTCTTTGGTTAGGATAACTTCATTCACTTCCTTTGGCTCTTCTGGTCTAGTGCTGATAATAGCATCTTACCGTAGCCAATAGTTCTCTTGTGCTTTTCCTACTTCATTAGTTTCCAAAAACTGCCTGCCCTTCTGTTAAAAAGTCTCCTTATTTTACACACTTTGGCTCCACCCCTTTGAGATGGCCATTAGTTTCCTGCTGATATCCAGAGTAACAGAGTGGAGGAACGGGACTTATAATTAATATTTTTAAAACATGACTTTAAGAGAAAATAATTGTACTAAGAGCATTGTACTTTACCCAGTTTCAACCAGACTACCCTAGAATACTACTGTCCTTCTTTATTACAGAACCCGCTTTTTAAATATCAAAATTGGTTTAAATGTTTTTGAAAACACATGCTTCTCAATGACTCTACTGTAATCTCATGTTAGTTCAAAGTTGCTTTCTCTTTTCCCTGTGTAAACACTCATTTTTCAGCCTTCTTTGCTTACTAGTCAGTAACAAACCAGCTCTGGGCATATTTGAGTCCATCTCTTTTTTCTAAGATGAAAAATAAGTGGGCCTGAACTAGGTATTTTCATTTATCATAACTGAACAATTTGAACAGAATTCTCTGCACACAAATGTAATTCTTTAAACAATATTGGTGAACAGAGTTTAATTTCTGTTCTTACCTGTTAGCATTTATAGTAACTTTATTGACCCTGTCTTTTTTAACACTGCTAAAATCAAAATTTTAACTGTGAAACAGCTACATGTTATTGATCTTGACAGGTTTTTTCTCAATAGTTTAAACCTGTGGACTCACTGGGGTAACTGCTTTTTCTTAGGCGTTTTTCTCAATCATTTAGTAGAGACATTTCTTTATTTAAGAAACTGTGTTGTCATAGCTTCACTAAAAGCAATTCTAATACTAAAACTGTATACATGTTATGTACATATGTCAGAAGGTATTCAGAAAAATCTGCTTCCTTCTCTTGTAATTACCTTATACACACTTTCCATCAAGTGGCTTTTAATTTTCTGGCCATAGCTTAATTTGAATGAGTATAGAAAACTAATGGGAGATTATTTGAAGTCTAGAGAAATAAGAAACTACTGTATTATTGAAGCAAGAGATGTTTTAAAATATTACAATTATCTGAACACTTATTGGAATTCCATGAACTCCCCAAAGTTAATAGATTGTATTAGACCCTTCTCAGAAGTCACGCTTTGTGGCATTTGCTCTTATTTATTGTCCTGGCAGAAAGTTCCAGCTGAAGTCAAGGTCACCTTCTATCCCAAAGTTGGTATAATTAGTATCAATTCGGTGTTTCACCAAGCTGATACAGGAGGTTATTAACTGTGTTTCATGTGGAGTGTCAAAGAAGCAAGGGCAGTGCCTGCAATCTTTTCAGCTTCAAAGGCACAGCTCATAAATTTAATTCACTGGTTAGTAAGAAAGATACAACCAGTTTATTAATGATTTTTTAAAAAATTTGAGAGATGTTCTAGAAATATCTTTATTTATATATGTAGAACATGCTTCTTAAATATAAAACAGATTAATGACACAATAACTCACTTTAGCCTCGGTATTTTATAGGAAACATACTTTCTGAAATTATTATTATTATAATATATTATAACAATTTTATTTATATGAACATGTATATTATATAAAAATGAATTTTTAATGGTATATACTGGGGAACATTTTTTTCTTTCTTAGAGATTGTTTTTCAGAAAACGTATATATTGTTAGATTATATTAAAACTAGGATTATTACTATAAAATCCAGTAAGACACTTCTAAATGTAGAGCAGTGAAAATATATTAGTAGACCTGTTTATTTAAAAGAAATGAAAGCTAATAGAATGAAGATTTCTGTTTAAATTTATGGAAGCCAAAGAAATAAATAAGTTTAAAATGAAACTTTAAAAAATGTTTGATGCTTTAAATTATGCAAGCCACATGAGTGCCCTTCGAAAATAGAAGAGAGCATACATGTTCTCCTTCCTTTAATAGGTCATAGTGGAAAGAAAATGTAAATGCAAGGTTTTCTCAAATATTTTCCAAATGCAGCAAACAAGTCAGTAAATATTTAAAGATTTTCAAACTGTGTCAGAATTCAGCTTCATTCAAGTCAGATGGAAATGCTCAATTTAGTTTTGGAAATGGTTATGTATAACCAATGATATATATTTCTATACTAAATAAGGTCTATAAGAATATAAATAAAAACTTTAGCATTCGATGCTAACCTGAAATAACATAACTTGACACACTGCAACTATTCAAATGTTTAGATCCATGGCTAACTAAAAATCCTGGACCCCCAAGCCAGCATTCCTACCCACATCCTGCCTGCAACCACTCCATAAGCATTTATAATGTGATACTCGCAGCAAGTTTGAAAGCATCTCCACCTATAGAACATATATGTTGCTTGTTCCTTAAGCATTTTTACCTTGTTTTCACTAGGGACTATTTTAGATATTTAATTTTAAAACTTAGTCAACTAAACATAGTCATTATAGATTTTTTAAAGACTAGTGAAAATTAAACTATTTTTGTACCCTAAACATAGAAATCAGTCTTTTTGTAGATAAGCAGATTTCTCTATATGGACCATCTGGATATTGAATAATTACTTAATTTTTGTCAAGAAAAGAAACCCCAACATATTGACACTTAATTTTTAAAAGCTCACAACATTGTGCAAATTGTGTTTTATTACCACCAATAAAACAAAAAAGATTTTTAATAGCTGAACACTCATAACAAAAGCTCATAAACAACTTCTTGATTTGTACACTTTGGGATTTAACTGTGTCAAGATGATATATTCTACTATTCCAAATGTTCTATTTGAGTACGTTTATACTGACTAACTCAGAGCTATAATGATTTTATTTGATTCATTTTTTTTTTTTTTTTTCTCAGTGCTGGGATGCTTTTTCTTTTATTCTGATGTTTCTTTATTTCTTTGTATTCTGTTTTTAAAAGCATTTAAACCAAGAAGGAAAAAAAGACACATAGTAATGAAACCAAATAAAAATTAAGTAAAGATAGACTTGATTTCTTTTGATATGAAGGACCTGGAGAATAGAAGGGCAGGATAGAACATTACTGATTCTTACCCTTATTTAATTAAATAAACACTTCAGACAGTAGTTTGAAGTACACATATGTCATGTGGTGTTTAGTTTAGCTTATTTTATTTTGAAGTCAGAAACATGAAACAATTGAGGTAAGAGAATCTGAATGTAAATGAAACTCTTTCATAGTCCACATTTTTTTAGCCAACTGTAGTTCATTTAAAATGTCCACATTAAATATGAGTAGAATTTGACAATTCATCTCAACCTTTCAACAATGGCCCAAAGAAGTACTTAACTTTCTTTTATTTTCAATTTATACAGCTCAACTTTGTGTATATGATTTTTTTTACAAGTCACTAAGATTTTTTCAAATGTCTTTAGAGGAAAAAAGTAGTTATTTATTAAGATCTTTCATAAAGCAATGTTTTAGGATTATAGTGATACAAACAGATCCCTAAATTCATCTACATTTAAAGAATTAAGGTTTTCAATGCACATGATTTAAAAATACAATGGCATTATATGGGCTAAAAATTATGGGTCCATAATTTCTACACTGGATTTATAGCCATTTCAGACGTATGCTAAAAAATCATTGTATTCTTCAAGAATGATTTTAAGTATTTTAGTTAATGTTACCTTTTTAAACGTATGTCACAACACTCATGCTATGGTCTGCTGGGCCATGTGTCCTCCTGAGTACACAAATGTCCTCCTGAAAATTCATATGTTGAATTCCTAACCCTCAAGTTGATGACATTAAGAGGTGGGGGCCTAGGGAAGTGATTAAATCATGAAGTGGAGCCCTCATGAACGTGCTATGTACCTGTATAAAAGAGGCTCCAGAGAGCTGCTCTGTCCCTTGCACAATGTGAGGACACATGGAAAGACAAGTAGAAGTCATCATCTATGAGGAATGGACCCTTAACAGGCACCTAATATACACACGACTTGATCTTGGCTTTCCCGGCCTCCAGAACTTTGAGAAGTAAGTATTTGTTATGTGTAAGTCACTGAGTTATATTTCGTTACAGCACCCCGAATAGACCAAGGCAACTAATGCAGAATTAAATTGTGAAGAATTGAGTACACATCTTAAAATGTTGTGAGTTTTGTCAATATAACCCTAGTTCTAGACATTTTGACAATTTGATTTCTTCAGTTTAAAAAAAAATCATTTTTTTTCTGTGTGCTGTACCATTTGAACTAAGGTTCTGTTGCAACGAATCTCATTATAATTAATCAATTTGTTGAGATTACCAAACAAATAATGTAGTTTTTGTTAGTATAAAATTATAATTCTACCATTTCAAAGACTGATGTAAAACTAAATCTATATTTGAATCAGTAATTCATTTGAAGTTTTACATGGATTGTATAATTCTAATCACCATTTTTTGGATTTCTTTCCCTATCTGGTATATTGAAATGTATGATGTATTTGAATCCACTCTTAGTAATAGGACAGTGTATACTGGTTTACATCTTTCCATATCTATCAGCTCATCTCTACATTTAGTGCATTTACTGGTCTGTACAGGTGAAAACAAATATCAATTGTTAGCTTAGAAAATTTTCTGTCCTAAGTTTAAAAGTTCAGTTATAAATTCTTATTTAAAAATTATGATAAATAAACAAAACCACTTAGATATATAACTATGTTTCATATGTCTCCTGAATTTGCAATAAGTTAACATCATCTGTAAAAAGAGGATGCTACTAAAGATTACTAGATGATGACATGGTTTATTATGAAATTAAAATTATATGATAAAAATGAGAATGTTATTAAATTAAACATGCCATGCTAAAATAATGCTTATATTAATACTAGAAATCAAGTCAAAGTCATCTGGAATTATTTTAGAAATGAGTATATTAAATTAATAAAAATATCACAATGACCTAAAAAAGTAACATGTATAATATATGTGTGGACATAATATATGTGTACATATGTTATATGTACATATATGCACACATATGATATATAATATATAATTTGAATAATTATATATCATATATAATATAAAGCATATATCATATAATATGGAGCGTTGTATTATGCATAATATAATATAGAGCATATATAATATGTATACTATATAATACATATGTCATATATATACATATATGTGTATATATCATCTGAATTTTAAAGTTGGTTATGCCACTGTAAAATAAGTATGCAATTTCCAAAAGCTGAAATAATTAAAATGATATAGATTAAGAATACTTTCAACTTTATGAAAAGTATATGAACTGTTATACTTCAAAGGACAGACAGATGGTAGATGATTGATAGATAAAAGATAGAGAGATAGATAGATATGAATGGCACCATATGCTCTAGTATAATTTTCATCTGATGTTTGTTTCATACAATCAATAAAAATAGAATTGAAATGAAAAAGTAATTAGTGCATTAACACCAAAGAATTTTGCCAGATTAAGACTGTCATTATAGGTGAAAATCTACCATTTCATTAATGGTATGTTACAACTACTGGTAAACACCTTTGAAAAAATAATTCTGTCATTTATTGAGTATCGCTTACATTTTCATAACTTTAGATATTATATAATTCTCAAGTCAAAGCTGTGCTTCATGTTTTTCTGATGAAAACAAGTTGATGCTCAATTTGCTGCACTGTCCGAGGTCAAACACCTTGTAAACAAAATAACTAAAAGTCATATCCAAAGATGTATCCAGGGCTCAATTATTATTTGTCTTTCCCATGGCTGCTAAGGTTGGTTCATTTCCATGTGTTTTGACACCCTTATTTGTAATTGTCTAATTTCTAATTGCCTGTTTTTATTCTATGTGGTTGAAGTTCTTCTTCCTCCAAATAGGAATACATTTTAAACACAAGCTGAAGAGTTGTGCAAATTCTTAAGGTTATGACATTGACATTCCAGTGTAGTTTCTTTCACTCCATTTCATCTTGACTTTTAATATAGATACAGCTGTGATTCTTTAAATTTATTTTAAATTGGTTTAGCATCTCATAGGATGAAAAATTCAGCAATAGCAGGAGTTGTAAAAGTGTAAATGGAGATATTAACAGTATTTATTTGTGATCATTTATTAAATATATGGAGATAAATGTTATAGTTTGTGAAATTTGAAGAAATGTAATTTAAACCTAATAAAATCAAATACATTTAGTTGATTTCAAATTACTGAATAAGATAAAGGAATGAAATAAGTAAACCAGAAAGAAATGCTGTAAGCTGAAAATATTCCTTCTTTTTAGTTCTTAGCTTTTCTTAGGCAACATATTCTTATTATGAATCCTTTTTAATCATGATTTTAAACCATCTTTCATAAACTTATAAATTATTTTCAAATATAATCGCATCTAAAAGCTTTAATTTAAAAGGCAATTCATAAAGAAACAACATCACATAATTTAAAAGAATAAAGTGTAAAACTCATAACACTGTTTACATACTAAATGAATCCCCTACACTTTCAATTATGAACTAGAATATTAACGATGCAAGTGAGTCTGGTGACTTCCGCAGTCCTCAGATGTTTGATGAGGATGGAAAGAAATAGGCATTAGGCTAACATTAAAATTCAATACTACTATTTTTTTCTTTTAAAATAGATAATATGAACTTCCCAGCTTAAAAAAGAAAACTTTTTAAAAATACTTTTTGTGTGATTTATTTAAAAATGTTCTCTTTCAACCTTTAAGTTAAAAAAGAGGGATTGGTTTTTGTTCACATCTTTCTGTGTGTGTACTCATGCGTCTTCTTGGAGGTTGGTTGTGTGCTTAAGGGAAAAGTAAATTATTTGAGCACTTTCAGTATCCATGGTGTAAAGTTTACAAAAACATGTTAAGAAACCTGAAAAAAAGTGAAATTACCAGAAAGAGTAAACCATTGATTTTAGCTTAGTGGCAAAGGACATTAACAGATAATTCTCAAAAGCAGACATGCATGTGGCTAACAAGCATATGAAAAAATGTTCATCATCGCTAATCATTAGAGAAATCCAAATCAAAACCACAATGAAATACCTTCTCACACCAGTCAGAATGACTGTTACTAAAAAGTCAAAAATAACAGATGCAGGCAAGTTTGCAGACAAATGGAATGCTTGCATACTGCTGGTGGGAATATAAATTAGTTCAGTCACTGTGGAAAGCAGCCTGGAGATTTATGAAAGAAATTAAAACAGAGCTACTGTTTGACCCTGCAATCCCATCACTGAGTATATACCCAAAATCATATAAATTGTTCTACCATAAAGACACACGCACACATATATTCATCACAGCACTATTCACAATATCAAAGACATGGAATCAAACTAGATGCCTATCAGTGGTGGACTGGATGAAGAAAATGTGGTATATGCATTAGAAATACTATGCAGCCATAAAAAAGAAAGAGATCATGTCCTTTGCAGCAACAAAGATGCAGCTTGAGGTCATTATTCTAAGCAAATTAATGCAGGAACAGAAAACCAAATACCGCATATTCACACTTATAAGTGAGGGCTAAATATTGAGTACACCTGGACACAAGGATGGGAACAATAGATACTGGGGCCTAGTTGAGGACGGGAGGGTTACAGGAGGGTGAGGATCAAAAAACTACCTATCACATACTATGCTCACTACTCGGAAGACAAAATAATTTGTATACCAAATCCCAGCAACATTCAATTTACCAATATAACAAACTTCTACAGGTACTCCTGAACCAAAAATAAAAGTTGGAAGGAAAAACAATGCAATAAACCAAATCCCACTTAAGATTCATGTGAACCAATATAAAAGAATGTTGTTAGCTTCATTTGAAATAAAATATTTTTTCTCTTATAATAGTCTATAATTGCGTGTGTGTAAATGTGTGTGTGTATAGGTTTGTAATTATATAGATATTTAGTCCTTTGAAGCAGAATTTTATATATATATATATAGTCCTTTGAAACAAAATACCATAGATTTTTTTTTCCAAAAGACCGAAAGACCATATGTAATATTTTCCCACAAAGAACATTAGTACTTTTCAGTAAAGATTAAGCACACAAACTGTTTGTTCATGGTGAGAGGAAATGTATGCATTTGATTGTTAGTGATTTTAGATGCCAGTAGTTGTCATAATTTTAGGTCCTGACATAGCGTCATACATATAGCATATATTCAATAAATATTTTTTGAAGAATAAGGCATAATTGAATATTAGATTTTTGTGTTACAAATGGACCTTTTAAAAAAAGTCAATATATCTCCCTCCTTTCCCATTGAAGCGATTCGTTTATACAGTCAGAACTTAATAGTATCACAGATACTGTGTTAGTATGCAGTGATTACATTTTATTTAAACTGCTGTTTGTGGAAAACCTTACAGAGCATCACAAATTAAAGCAAAGTAAAACTTTAGATAGCTTTCATTTTACATAATATTATAAAGCACTTCTAACTTTTTCTTCATTTTCATTATGTCTTTTTGCCCATTTTTATATAATTTTTTTTACAACAAAGACCTTCAAACTCTTCTCACAGATTTAGCTTAAATAAAGTCCAATCATACAAAAACATACCTAGCTATTTCCGAGAAATTCTTATTGCTACTACCATCAAACTTATTTAGTCATCAATCTTGTACATTGTATAATATAGTTGATGTCATTATTAAAAAAATGGAAAATTATCAGACATTAGAATATTTTTCTGAAACAAAAGAAAGACCATTATAACTGTCAAATCAAAGCTAGCAAATCAACTTAATATCAAGAATTAATTAAAATTTCAAGAAAAACAGTCTAATTGAACAACCTTTAATAACTATGAATAATAATGATAAACATAACCTTCATACAACTGAATTAAATATAATAATATAAAGTCCTCACGAATTTCAAGTTAAATTGTTAAATTTCACAGATATTAGTAGAGCCAAGGTGACATTAAACATATATAAGAAATAAAAAGACAGACTTAAATATGACAAATTCTCTCTGAGCACTGCGTATGTAGAAATTAAATTTAAATCATGTTTTCCTTTTTTTTTGAGACGGAATCTGGCTCTGTCGCCCAGGTTGGAGTGCAGTGGCCAGATCTCAGCTCACTGCAAGCTCCGCCTCCCGGGTTCCCACCATTTTCCTGCCTCAGCATCCCGAGTAGCTGAGATTACAGGCGCCGCCACCACGCCCGGCTAAATTTTGTATTTTTAGTAGAGACGGGGTTTCACCATGCTGGTCAGGCTGGTGTCAATCTCCTGACATCGTGATCCACCCGCCTCGGCCTCCCAAAGTCCTGGGATTACAGGCGTAAACCACGGCGTCAGGCCTTAAACCATGTTTTTCTATAATGGCTTCAAAAAATTTTTTTTTTAATTTCCTCATCAACTACTAACCACTTAATGACTGCTCAGGAATACTTTCTATATATCTCAACCGTAACATAGTTATTTCTTCTGCCTTTAAGGATACTCCCACCTTTATAAGGTTGCTTTCTTTGAAACAAAAATTCTTATATGTATAACGATACCAGAAATTACTCATGGAGCCATCTGGGACAACAGACATTTGCTTTTAGAACACTCTATTAGTAGAATAAGTAGCTTCACTCAGCAAATCACTTTAGGACAACATGTATTTTGAATATTTACTTGCAAGTTCTATGTGGAGAATAATTTATACTGACCCCATGGACTATGTCAATTTTAGAACAATTTCAACACTATAGGTATTTTTACATAGTTGCAGAGTAGCAGCAAGTTACTAACATTAAACTGGAATTTTAAAAAAAGCAAAAGCTACCTCTGCACACATGAACATCTTATGTATTTGTTTACCTCTCAAGACAGGCAAAAACTGTGTGTCATGCTAACATTTTCAATTTGACCAACATTTTAAAGCCCCGTATATTTTAAATCTATATTCTGCAAGATTTTGATAAGTCTTAAGTAACACTCAAAAAATAGAAAGTACCATAATTTCTCATATTCTATTCCAATAACCCTAATTGATAGTAATTTAGGTGACTTAATTCTCATAATTAAGTAAAATTGAATCTCAATGTTTTTAACCTTTCTAAAAACTTCCACAAAGCTCCAGTTAATGTGCTTTCCAGGCTATAACAAAGAAGCATACTGTACCTCTGATGCTGCTGGTTGTTGCAGATGTGGTTGGGCTGGTTGTTATGGCTACAGTGGTTGTGACTGTTGCAGTGGTAAGGGAGGGGATGATAGTAGTGGGAAGCAAAGTGTTGGGAACATCTGGTGAGTGGAAAAAAAAATATAAACAAAATCATATCATGCAAACAAAAGAGAAACACAAATGATTCAAATTATAAATACATATAACTTATTGAGGTTTAACTTTAACAAGCTTTAACAGAACATCAGGTACAAAACCGACTGTGTCACACAATTCTTGTCATTTTTTTTTTCACTTTTTTTCGTGCTCCAACACAAAGCAAAAACTTGGAGCAATGTTTGAGAATAAGCAGGTTGTTTGCAATATTGAGAGTAAAATGTAAAATGACAAGAATTCATTTGTTCACTGAGTCATTTAAAAAGTTTGACATGCAGTAGCAAAAAAACATGTAGGTAAAAAAAAAATGACATGCTTTGTCAAAGAAGTAAACAGAATGACACATACAGAAATAAACACATATACCACCATATAAGATTAACAAAATGTTAACAATGAATGTGTAAATGCATGTTAAATGCTTTTTGATTTTTTTTCTTTTAGGAAGACTTAATGATAGGAAATGAGAGCAATCTTTAGAAACAAACAAACAAAAGAAGCCAATTGTTATTATTATTGTTATTTTGCTTCTCCTGTTCTCACAAATGATGTTAATGCACAGTTTAGAATCTTGCAATTCTTACCCTGTTTAGCTGGTAACGCCTTCTAATAATTTTGCAGTACCTAGGAGTCTTTGGCAAGTATTGAGTCAACTAGCATGGCACCCAATATTCTGAAAAGTTTATGATTTATTTTAATATGGCATACCTAGGAGAGGTTACCGAGCGTACACTGGAAGTGTAACACTGAACCTTTAATCCATAATTTCTAAGTTGCCAAAAGTTAAGAGTAGCTTCAAATACAGAGAAAATAAAACCCAGAAAGAATAGTGTTTAATGCCCAAATCCTCTTTCCTTTCACTCAAAATCAGCTGAAAATATGAAGAGCAGCACAGAGAACATTGAAACAATACAGCCAGTGTCAAGCTATGAGAACTTCAGTGATATCCTCAGAGAGTCCAATCTTGTCGAAAGTGAATACGCATGTAATCTACACAGTGAGGAAATTAGAAACATTTTCCAAATTACCAATAATTCCTGTGCTGAGGTTTGATTTCACATTTTTGTCACATAGCCCCCATATATTCCGAATGTTTGACAGATTATTTTGTATTTAAAAGTTTCCTGTCATTCTCTCAGTTAAAGTCTGAGTCACACTAAACATTTTCTAGTACTTTACTGCTGATAAATAGCCCTCCTCACTCTGTAGACTCTACCCGCTGAATTTTCTACACTGGATACATCAGAAAACAGCATGAGATGGCTCTCTTATCTTGAATATTGATGTTTACACCTGTTTTTCGACATGGAAAATGCTTCCTGGCCAGTCAAATTAAGAAAACAACCTTCTGAAAACTCAGTGGTGCTGCATTAATCACTAGGGAAAATGGGTAAAGCCTGAAGTGCGATTTACCATTATCATAAAGTAGAACTGACTTTTAAGACATTATAAATGAAGAAAGATTATGTATACGGACAAAGATGCTTCTTGTTTACTAATTGTTATAATAACTCCTTATTTCAAGGCAAGAGTTCTTAAGCAGTTTAGGCAGACTGGAGGTAAATGAAAACATTTTCTAAATTTAAAAAAGTGTGATTTTAACTTTTATACATATCTAAAATAGAAAACAATACATTCTTAGCAAACTTATTTGCTTATTAGGATCGCAAAATATATGCATTTAATAACTGCAAAGGCCAATATCTTCCAAGGATAGCAAATTTAAGAACAAACAATACTACTAGTCATTTAAAACTCCATGTAAATGAACTGTTATTTCCAAATTTATCACAGATTATAACACGTTGGCTTATTTCCTATCACATAATCAGTTCGAATATGATTGCATTGGATCTTATTCTAATAAGAAAAGTAGTCTTTCAAAATCAGCCCCATCATTGAATTATTAAGAGAAAGAATACAAATAATGGGATTTCATTTTGGTTTTAGTTTAGGCAATAATAATAATTATTGTTGTTGTTATTGTAGTACTATTTGGAGTCCCCCCCAACCTTGCCTCGCTTATTCCACATCAAAAAATATAGGTAGCAATAAATCCTGAATTTTTTAAAGACAGTCTATATATTTTCAAGTACTATGAGCATTCTTGTATAAAAAAACCATATCTTTATTTCTCACAAGTGTAAAAATGCAGTAAGCATACATTTTTCCATAGGTTAATACTCAAATAACTTAAAAAGATAAGTAGTTTTAATAATTGTTAATCCACTTCAAACCAACATCCTTAGAATCTTTTGAAATATACAAATAGACAACATTACAAATTATTATTTACACACAGCCTGGTTCTTTTTTATCTCTTCAGCATCCTCTCTTATCCTCCTCTCCGACTTCATATGTAGCTAAAACCAAATTGACTGAAAGTAATTTGGTGGAAAGTGCCAAAATGACAATCGGGTTTAAAAAATGACTTGTCGTAAAGAAACCTATGCCTGTTACTGTTACATGTTTTTAACTACTACTAGTTTCATTTTGTTCTATGTGTTTTAAAACATTTTTGTTTTTCTAATAATTTTGGGGGTTTTATTCTGTTCTTTCATTATTTGTTAAAGACCACCCCATTATTTCAGCTATATCGTGAAATAGTAAAAGTTAAAATAAGCTAAATATTCAGCACCAGAATATTAATTGGAATAATTGAATAAAATTGAATGATGTAAGATCAATTGAATGAGCTGAAACTCTGAAAGACCAGGACAGTTGCATGAAATGTCTGTCTTCTACCTGAACTTGCTACCTGCTCTGCTTTTCTTGCTATCAGTGTCCCACTAGACAATCAGTTCTTCAAGGGAAGAGCTCTGCCTAGAATTCTGCACATTTTTAAACCTCTTACACTGTTAATGAAAAGAAAACTCCATCAAATACAGTACAGGGTGGAAACTGCAGCCCATTTTATCCCTTGTAAGATGATACCACTTAAAATATTCCCCAATATTGAAAATATACTAATTCATACAAAGAGAATTTATACACATGCACCCATACATCATAAAAATACTAAATACTGGTTCAACATTAACTTATTATTTCCATAGGACAAGATAATCCGCAGTTATACTAATATTTTAAGTAATTTGCTTAATGTGACATGGCAGTGTCAGTATATACTAATATATGCCTTATATATTAACATCCTATGATTAATCAAATGATATTTGAACATAGACACCAAGACAACTATAAATAAAACATGGCCAAATTTATGGCATGTGATGCATAATTTATGAACATTGAAATTTAGAAATGATAACCATCCAATACACAGCTCAATTTGTATATTTCACCTCTGATTTCAACATTGCAAAATATGAGCTCATTTTTTTTTGTTTTCTTTGGACAGCGTATTAATTTAACCAACTATAAATGCATTTTCCTGAAATAAAAATGTAGTTATAAATGATAGGTTCAGCACTTCGAATTTACAAAAGAAATTAATTATGTTGTATTATAAATTTGTAGTTTGTATTTTTAGATGTTAAGGTATAAAGAGTGAAGAGTCAGCAACTGATAAAATATGTAGCTAATAGAAAAGGCATTTGAAAAATGAACTAAGTGAAAGTAACTAAATTTTGTCTAGAGCTGATCAGATAAATTAGTAATTATACATAAATTATTTAGACACAATTTAAATCTAAAGATAAATTTCAATGATTCATCAAAATCAGAATTTAAAATACTCTCATTAATATGAAATTTGTTTGCTATCTAATCTAACAATAGTTTTCAGGCTGTTAAAAGTTTTAATCACAATATATAGGAATGTGTAATGATAATTTCTCTGAAATTATGAAATCATAATTATGTGTTTTAAATTTATTTAGCCAGTTTATTCTCACCACATGCTAAATACCATATATCACTGTATACTATAATAAGTAATACTTGCTAAAATAAATTGATGGTTTTAGATAGGATATGAAATGAATTCATACAGATCCAGGGTTCATTATCTAAACTTTAAATATATCTTTATACATACATTTTATATATGTACACATTTTACATAAATCCTGGACCTCTATCTGTGTGTGTGTGTGTGCGCGTGTGTGTGTGTGTGTGTGTATAAAGAAGTTTTATTTAAAAGGAAATGTGAGCGTTTTTATTGACAGGAAACTGAGAAAAGTAAAGATTCAAAGATATGAAATATCTTCTTATAATTTTGCCTACACATAAAGTTTGAATTATAATAAATTATACTTTTCATTTCACTTATAACATATATAAAGTACTGTTTTCATGTAAAACATGAAATTTGGGAGTATTTCAATAACAAACAGAAACCCTAAATCTAGTCAGTAAAACAATTTCATATTTGGGCAGACAAAGTCTAACTAGGCTGCAAAAGTCATTCCTTTGAGTGAATGTTGGGGTGCCAATAAATGCAATGTAAATAATCTGAGTACTTCTATAAGAACTTAGTCACATGCAGAAGTATAATTTCAGCTAAAGCAACACATTTGCCAAATCAGGAAACTAAAAGCTGTTTACAGGACCATGGCTAAACGTTAATATGATAAATTCATCAGTCCATCATCTCTTCTGCTCAACCTGTGTGACTGTGATAGGAACTCCAAAACTGCGCCCACTGTTGTGTTGAGGCAGCCATAATGTTAAGGTTTCCTGGTACAACAGGGGTTAGGGTTTCTCACAGGATACATGTCTGGCTTGTTTTCTTAATGTTTCAAGTGCTGAGTTAATGTAGAGAAAGAAGCTTAAGCCTAGCACACAAGAAGACATCTGCCTCTGACACAAGTGCTTTCCCCCATGACAGAGCTAGACATAGCTCTTTCTGTTCTTTGTGCTGTAGGTTCTCAGAGGCACACCCCGTTTCACATTTGTTTTCTCTTTCATATCCATCCTTTAAATCCTGGTTCAAATAAGATCTCATATGGAAAGCATGGCCTAGTTCTGCAAAGAGTAATATCTTCCTTCTCTGAGCTTTTAGGCATTTTGCAGACACCCATATACATGTTTATATTTATGTGTTTACCTCTCCCAATAAACTGTAGGCTCAGCCTTATAAATTAACATGTTCTTATCTTTTAAAATATCACTTTGTCTTAGACAAATACACTCTGAGCCAATCCTTCATTAGCTTTTCATCTCAGAATAGCCACCCTTTCTTGATACCTAGCAAAATGCTTCTCTCATGTCTCAGTCTGATTCCTACCTGCTTTGTGAAGACTTCCTTGACTAAGTCCCACCTAATTTTCTTTCACCAACCATTGTACTTTTTGAGTTTATCTACTGCTTCCTTCACTTTGTCCCACCCATACCCCCATGACCAATAATGCTTCCATTCATGACATGCTGCTATGGGAAGACCCAGAGTCATGTGTATCCCACTAGCTCCATATCCATTTCTGTCCCTCAGTAGAAAACACAAATTAAACACGCGCAATGTTATAACAACATTTTCAAATTTGCTGTAGTTTACATAATCAATTTGTAAACTCTACTACTTTAGCTCTTTTTAATAATATAGTACGCAGTACACTGATTGTAACTCAAAGTTCTTCATAAAATCTGGGGTTGGAAATTGAGAAGCTGTAACATTCATTTGATACCTAACATATATTGCTTGCATTTTTTTTCATGAACAAATGATAGTAAGATAATAGAGAAAATGAACTTCATGGTAAACTTTTGGGCTTCATCAGGGTGCCTAGCTCTATACTTTCAATGTGGTAGGCCCTTTTCATTTATCTCTTTTAAGAGATGGGGTCTTGCTGTGTTGCCCAGGCTGGAATGCAGTGGCTATGCACAGGCATGACCATGGTGCACTACAGTTCTGAACTCCTAGACTCAAATGATCTTTCTGCCTCAGCATCCTGAGTAGCTCGGACTGCAGGGATGTACCACAGCGCTGGAGATGACAGGTGCTTTATCAATAACGTCACTCCTGGTGATAATGATCCCAGTAGATAGGGAATAGAATAGTATCATTCTTAAAACTATGAATCAGCAACAGAAGCTTATACATGGTTAATCCCTGAAAAAAGTTGCTTTCCCTTTTATCATGTGTGAGGTGATTTTTTGTAATTCCTGTTAAGAGTCTTCCAGTTTAAATGAGTATTAAAAAAAATAAAAATGCAGCATACAGAATAATTCTATATTCTAAATGCAGATTTTCAGTGTTTTTAAAAGTGTTAGAGCTCTAAATCATATCATCCATTTAAAAATGATAGAAAAATGTCCTTTTCTTTATATTCTAATGAAGGATTTTTTTTTTAAAAATGCCACCACATTTTGTTATTGGAGCTTATTAGAGCACAACAGATCCTGTATAACCTTGTCAAAATGAAATCACTTTCAACAAGCGCTGTATGCGATAACCTGAAGAATGGTACAGCACCTTTTTTCCAATAACGAGCTTTTCAGGTTAAAGGCATGTTCTGTTCTCTACAAATGCAGTGTACAATAATTTCTAACTTGTCAACCTGTTTTGTTTTCTGGCAGTTTCTCTTTTTAAAATGGCATTCAGAATGGATTTTCAAAACAAAATTAAGTCTAAAGAGTCTCAGAAGCCCAAGCTGCTTGTTTCTCTCCAAGGACTAGTGTTCAATAGGGAGAAAAAAATGGTTACCATTTAGTCTGGAATCCATATGTTTACTTTCTTTCTGCTTTATGTCACTAATGCCCTCCCCCAGGGGTGATCCCAGGATGATAAAGAAAATAAAAACTAAGAGTTATTAGTGGAGATGTAGAAGTGTTAGAACTTGAGGTATATCATTAGAATTATTATGGTAAGATGTGTCTTTTTTGGTGAAAGATATTCACATTTCACTATCTTAAAAAATAATAGGACATTTTTCCTTACTACTAATTGCACTGACTGACATTGGAAACAATTGTAAGAGGAAAGTTTACTTTATTTGCTTTTGCCTGTGCAAAAAAGAAGAACATTTATCTGCTCCCATTATGCTCAGCTACATGCAGCAGCCTATTTGGATCACAGCGTAGAAGTGAATAACAGCACCAAGGCTCTTACTTAAATGATAACCACCAGGTTGAGAAGGTCCCAACTCACCAGTACATGCCTCCTCCTCAACACTCATATAGTAACTTCATAAAAAGGAACCCTTTTAAAAAACATATTTGAATAAATCCTTTTTCATCCTTCTGGATAGCTTCCACTGGTTTCTCATACTAAATGGAATCCTTATACAAGAAAAAAAAGCTGTTCTTAAAAAATGAAAAGTACTGCAATTTTAAACTGTAGGCGGTAACTGTCAGTTCTATGTAATTACAAGAAAAGTTTATGAATAAAATCAATGCATTATTTGAAAAAATGTATGCATTTTTTCTTTTATAGTACTTTTTACATTCCAAACTGACAAAAGTAAAGTGAAATTTAAAATATGAAAAAAATGCATTTGCAGTGGATTATCCTATATTGTTTAACTCCGCCTACTTCAATATTGTGAGCCCTTTCCTACTCTTTGCTTAAAATACTCTAGCTAAAAGTAAATCACATGATTTGGTCTAATACTTTTAAGTTCCGTGAAAATGTAAGAGAATATTACTGTCATCCATTAAAAGAAAAGCGTAAATCGACTATGAATAAACACAAGGAGAACTGTTGATATAGTAGAAAAATACTGACTGAGAAATCCAAATATTTTGATTTTTCATGTAGGCTCTGTGATAACGTAGCTGAGAGCCATTTTGAATGTCATTTAACCTCTATGCATCTATGCTTCCTCATCTAAAAATTGAAGACTTTCCACCTGTTCATTTATATAAATCCTTTTGGACCAAGTTTTTAACCAGTGATGGATCAGAGTTGATCTTCTAAAAGCAAAACACTTTCACTCAAAAAATTATACATGCAAAAATGTTTGCACATGACTTCAGGACATATGAGAGTCCATAAAGGCGTTGGTTCAGTTTCAAAATGCAATGAAGTAAATACATTTTTTGCCTCCTATTCTGTAATTATCTCAACGGCAAAATAATCTAATGTATACTAGAAAAAATTATCTTCATATTAATATTATTTTTAAAATATTAATGTCAGTGAACATTTCAGAATACAAATATCAGTCTTCCCAGTAAGCCATCCATATTTAAGTATAATATGTTTATGATTAAAAACTGTTTTAAGATGTCTTGTATGACTTTTTTTTCCATTTTAATCTTTTATTCTGTAAAATAGTTGCTTAACCCATATTAGGTTATATTTTTATGTTACTCTATAGATTTATCACCATGTAACTTACCCGAAATATGTTTCAGGTTTATCTTGATACTGATTCTTATTTAATATATAAATTCCATCAAAGATTAAAGTAGATTCCAGAATCCTGAACCAACATTTTTGAGGATTAACTAAACTGTGCTGCATTTTGGAGGGTGAAGAGAGTACTATGCACACAGCACTTATGTTAGCGAATTCTAATTTTGACACACATGTTTGTTAGCTACCAGTTTTTAAAAGTAATAAAGTGAATCCCAGTGCAATATTCTATATTGCAATACAAAAGGTTAATTAAATAAATATTAAATGAGAAGGTAATAATGTTTCAAAGATTGTTATAATCTTGTTAATCTATAATTTAAGAAAACTATGAGTGTCTATTTATAGGTACTTTTTGCACATGCATATTAATAAATAGGTCCACTTTGACATACCCTTAGAACACAATCCCTGAATAAAACTAAGTAATGGTAAGAAGAATTGTGAATAAACATTGACTGAGCTTCACTTTGAATATCCGTTCCTATCACCTGTATTCCTAATGGTCAGAGCGCTCATGAGCAGCAAGGTCTCTCGTATAAAAGGTTAAATTTCAGCTAGCAAAGTCATTTAACTTTTCAAAAAGATGAAAACACATGCTTGGAGTCAATTGCATAACTCTTTAGTTGCAAAGATTTGTATTAGAAAAATTAATTAATCTATGCACAGTTATTTATGTTTTGAATTACTTAATTCTATAAGTAAGGCACATTTCACATGGGTTGCTAAATACATGTTTTTTTTTTCAGTATGGGATAAAAACTAAAGGTTATTATTTTGGTGACCAAGGAATATCAATTATTTCCCTGACTTTGTCCAGCAGTCAAGGCTGTTTGTGTGTATGTGTGAATGTATATATATATATATATACACACACACACATATATCTGTATATATATGTGTATAGATATACACACACATATATCTGTACAGATGTGTACAGATATACACACATGCAACTATATTTTCATATATATGTGTATATATGTAGACATGGGTATGTATGTGTATATATGTGTAGGTATGTACACACACACACGTATTGCTTCACTAAAGTTTCTTCTCTTGAAAACAGGGAGAGACAGAAACATTTAAATATTAAGTAAATATTTATTGAGCACCTACTATTTACAAGGCAGTGTTCTAAGAGCTAGTGGCATAGAAATAAACAAGATGCGTAAAATGTCTGCTTCCAAGGAGGTCATAGTCTAGTGTGAGGACATAGAATATATTGGAATATACAGATGCATATATATATACAGATGCATATATATGTGTATACACACAAACAGCATGTGTATACACACAAACAGCTAAACTATCACATAATAATATATGCCTTGTAGAGTATTTAATTGAAGTGATATGTGACTGGGGGATAATTTAGATGGTAGTGGACAAAAAAGGCCTCACTGAGAAATACCATTTAATCTGAGCTCTGAATAAGAAATCAGTCTTGCGAAGATTAGCATTTCTGGCAGCATTCCTTGTGCATCTTGGACAAGCATTCCAGGCAGAGGCAAAATGTCTAAAAAGAAAATGACCTTGACAACTTAGAGGAGTTGAAAGAGGACCAGAGAGACAGAAGTGGGTGTGTGAAGAGTGATGAGAGATGCCACCGATGTAGGCACCAGCCATTAAATGCAGGGCTTGGAAAAGTAGGACAATGAGGGTTTGGGTTTTATACTAAGCATGATGAAATGCCTTTGTATAAGTTTAAATGGAGAAACGACATGAAGAGATATGCATTTGAAACGTTTATATGTTGAAACTGTGTGAGACAGAGATCGAAGGCGTGGGAGTGTGGAAGCAGGGAGCCTATTAGGCAATACTTTAGTAGTCTAAGCCAGAGAGGATGATGGAGAGAAGTGGCCACATTGGGAATGTGATTCGGAAGCAACATTGATGGAATTTCGTGATGAATTGGAGAGAAGGGTAGAATAGAATCAAGGAAAAATTTTAGATTATAGACAAGTACATATGTTGTTACAATATTTGTGAAAACTATATTGTAAGAAGCTACAATGCAGGTTTTATGTAAAAATCTATATCTTCTATTTAGGAATGCCATTGTTTCTGAAAACTAATGCCAAAATTTCCTCCCATGGGCCATTGCATATTGCTTGAAATCTCTAACAAATGAGCCAATTAACACACATATACTTGGGTAGAAGAGCTCTGTACATTTTGGTAAAGCTACAGCCTGGTCTTATTTCCAAATAAACAAATACAGAAGGACTGAGTGTCACAGATTCGATCCTTCTCTTTACCTTATTTTATACTGCAACTGAGAGAAAAGATTATATGTAAATAAGGTGAGAAAATATTTTTTAATGATGAATTTTTTTACTGATAGAAGGCAAGAATGAGAGTTTTTTTTCCTATGTGCATTTCAGTCTGTGATCCATGTAGCACATAGAAATATTTATTTCAGAATGGTATCTCTCAACAGAATTTTTATTCTAAAAGCAGAAACTTTAATGTATCTGCTTTATGCTCATCTTAAAACAGAGACATATAATTAAGCCTTAACTGTGTTGAGTGTGCCTACACACATACACCTTTTAAAATGTTTTATAATGAAAATAGTGCTCCTGTCTCTACTATTTTATGCCATTCCATTTCTCTCTGCAGAGTTCAACAGCATATTCATCCAGTCAGAGGTACACCTTTCCTACAGGCATCAGAGCTCTCCCTGCTTATTCATGTCCAGAAATGATAGCGTTTTATCTCAGCGATTAAAGACGATACTGTTTTAAGAATCATCCAACTAGTTACTGCCTGGAAACTCTCAACCAGAGATGAGAGCAGCAACCATAGGGCTCTTCCATTAGCACAGCGTTTGTTGCTCCGTATGGATGTCTTTTCCGTCCTTTTTTTCCCTCCACTGTATATTTTCCATCTATGCTTCTAAGAAAAATGCTCCAAAGGAAAAATGCTCATTATGAGTACACAGAATTAACTTACCAACTGGTAGTTCTGTTTCCAAGTGAAAGAACAGATTTTAGTTGAATCCCTTTTTAATGTTTGCTAGGCTTTACATCTGTCCATAATCCAGGCTTCTTTTTTTCCTTCCCCACCCACCCATATGAGCTAGAAGATGCACTCTCCTAGTTCTCAGTGTGTTGTAAAGATCACCTTGCTTAAAAAAGTCATGTAGCCTCTCAATACTTCTAGATGTTTTGTTGCTGGATAATTTAACAGTAAATGCACGTTGCAGGAGCTGGCAACCTTGTAGCCCAGCTACACTTTTACTATGAAGCACAGGACATTTTTCATTGTATTGTGAGGGAAGTTCTGAGATCACTGATAATCATGACATGAATACATGACAGATATATCTCTGTAAGATAAGGGATGTATTATTATAATCATATTTGCTTAGTTCTATGGCAAGAAAATTTTAAAAGCAAATTTAAGGTATTACTTTATGATGTTCCTAATCTGTTGCTTAATGATTACTGCATTCCCTGATATATATATTATTTTGCTAAATTTAGAGTCAAGTACTGATAACTCTAAAGAAACTGAATTTATGTTTTGCACATATGGTACGTATTTGAAAAAGATGATAGATGGTTTGGAAATGTCTGTTAAAGTGCAAGAAAAGATACCATCCATGATTCCATTTTTCCTCTCCCATAGCAAGCAAGTTAACTGAAATGGAGACTCACTATCCAGGATAGAAGAGGGAACCTGGGTTTACCTACAGTCCCTGAAAATGATACATGTCTACATGAGTAACAAAGCTCGGAAGTTTGGCTTGATGCAGCAGTCTGTAATATCTATGTGTACAATTTTCTGTCTTTGAGTGTTTTTTGACATTTATTATTAACAATAAAAGCTGAGTGAAATGAAAGTAGCAATCTTATTGATCCTTAGGAGCTAGAAAGGCACATTTAATAGCTCAATACCTTTTAGTAGACCAAAGCACATAGAGATCTCTAGCAGTAATATTCTCTATTAAAATTCTAAAACTCCAGAACACTCTTTTTTAAATAATGAATCCTACCAACTAACAATAAAATATGATGTATCCTATTCTCTATATATCTTACTTCTGAAGTAAATTATCCTGGAAACATAGAAAGCAGTATCTTATTTCCATCACTGTTTAATAGACAAATAAACAAATAAACAAAACAAACCGTAACAGTCAAGTGATATTTTAGAAAGACCAAGATTATCAGAAATTGTGATAAACTGAGTAGCAGGACAGAAATATAAGCAAATCTTGATTCAAATTTACTATATAGTATCATAATACTAATTATAGAGATTTTACTTATCTTACATGGTTGTAAAGATAAAATTTGCTAGAAATGCAAAATACACATATGTAAAGAAAACAAAATCTGTGGAAAGGTGCATAGTGGGCAATTTCATTCTAAATGATAGCAAGAGTTAAGATAATAAAGGAGTGATGAATTGTTATAAAACTTATTCGTACAAGGAGAAAATAATGAAGTAAGAGAATAAGTTAGCACAGTGGTCAAATAATTTTAACACTCACGTAGGGTTACTATGGTAAAAGGAAAAGTAAATTTGGAAAGGAAGGGGGAATATTACAAAAGATTTTTTGAATAGTGCATCTCAACTCTGCTATAACTGTGAGATAACATGATATTTCCTCCAAAGCTCTAATCATTATCCTTGCTATCCTTGTCTACAATCTGGACCTGCTATTGATAGTATAGCTATTGGTAGAAGGAGAAATTAGTTACTAATTTTTCTGCTGGTATTACTGTATTTCTTCCCAGATCCTGGGGACGGTTTTGAGTATGGAGGTGACATTAAAGAGTTGCAGCATCTCTGTCTGTTTCCCATTTGTATTTTGAGGAGTGGTTATTAATTTCTCTGATGAGTTTAAAGAGAGGTAAAAGCGACATTGGGAAAGTTAAGAGGGAGGAAGTTTAGGGTTTGGAGTATGTGGTGATTCACGTTTCTCACTTTCCATAGATGTTCTTTCTCAAAGCTTCCCCGGTACTGTCCATTTCTGACACTTTTATGAATGTATTTTTAATCAATTGATGATAAATAGAAGAACATGCATTGCTTCCAATCACAAAATAGAATTAGTACCATTGGTCATTCCCTATATCCATTCCTTGCATGATAAAATGGTATCATCTGCTATGTTCTCTACAGTGAATGGATGCAGATCTGGGTAGTTTCTGCTTGAAGATGAGATATTCAGCCTATATTCTCTGAACTTAATGTTGCATCAGAGAACAAGGGTGACTATAACTTATGTCTTGCTTTGTACATGGTCAATTTGTTATATTGTTGAGTTTTAAGACATTTTCTATCTCATATGAAAATTCAGAATTTTCTCATTTTTCAATAGCATTAACCTAATTTATGTTCTGGGTAGCCTTCCGGGAAGATTATGCGCAATAACTGTATGCAACTCATGGGCAAGTTTCTTAGCAGAGCCTTGGAGTTTGATTGCCCTTGGTATAATAAGACTACTAGAAATATAATAATAAAAATAGTCTAATTTATTCTACATCCGTATAGCTGGCACTTTGCTGAGCAATTCTATTTACAATGTATGTCATATTATAAATGAATTTATTAATTTAAAATAATATTGATCATAATATTTATATTACTGTAAATATTTATTATAATTATATTTATAATATTTATAAATATGTTATAGTTTATAGTAACATATCACTATACTATATATATATAGTAACATATCACTAACATATAGTGATATGTTACTAGTTTTAAACATTCCATACGGTTGGAACTACACAAATTGTGAACATCTACCACATTGTATGACCATCTTCCTATAGCTCTTCTATTTTGTGTTATAATTATCTAAATGCTTAGCTTATCTTCCACACTAAACTATAATTTTCGTATTTGTTATTTACATTTGCTCCTTTGCACCTGGTAGATAAGTACTAAATATCTATTGAGTGAGTGAATTAATGTTTCTCTTGATCCTAGTTCTTCAAATGTTAAGAATAGCAATGGGTCAAGATATTCAAAGCCACTAAAACTATGAATATAATCATCCATTGTAAATAAATAAATAGTATGACAACAATAATCACAAGAGATATACTTCAACATTTTTATAAAGAAGCAAATCGAAACTACTGTGCTCAGAGGGATTAATTAGTATAATTATGGCGGCTAATTTAACAGCTAAATATTTCCATTGCCAAGCTTGTTCATAAAATGTGCTACTTTCTTTCTTAATGGAACCTCCACAGTGCAAATGTTTCATAAGCATGATGTTTAATCTTACAGGTATCAGTATGGTGACTCTGGTTAGGCCTTTCATTGAGGATAAATTTTAGACTGGCAGTTTTAAATTACTACATGTGGTCCTAATGCTGAAACTTTTAAAGGTGTAATTAGGAGGGAGTGGGGGAATCACCAGTGTCTCTAACACAAAATGTCAGTGGTTTTAACAATTAAATGTGGTAGCGTTTAAATCATGCACTTCCATTGACACCCAAACAATAAAATCTAACTATTATGATGGCATCCAGATAGTAGATGGTTTCACAGGAAAGTGCTCAGACCTCCATCAAGTTAAGAATCAATAGAATCTAGGCAATTGTGGTAGAGTCAAAGACACAGGTCTCAGCTCATGAAACACCCTCTGTACTAGAGCTGTATTCAATTATCACCACTAATGTAAAATCAACCTTGGTATAAAAGATAAAAGGGTAAAGTTCTCACAAATGATCACTTATCGCTCCATTCCAAAATGCATACAGCATTCATTATAGATCGAAATGCCACTCAAATTTCATCATTTAGTATGGTTTTGAAACAGCCAAACCATGAACCGAAGAGAGTAGCTTTTTATATTTATACAACTAGTGACTAATGAAACATGATACCCAGTGTGCAAAGGGGAAACAACCTTTATTTTGCAATGAACCCAATTGGTGCTCCTTTTAAACACAGCATAATATGGTTTCACTGTTTCATTGAGCCTCTCATTACTTGTGTCAATAATCCTAGGTAAACCACTGTTGAACTTCACAGCATTTATCTAGCAGCATGAATAGCATTAATCTATGGGGTGCTTTTGATGAATTGTAGTTCAAAAAGCAAAGCCAAAAATGACTTCTCACAAAGTGCTTAGGGAAGTATTTATTAGAAATATGTCAACTGCCAACTCCCTAAAGGTAGCTTGGCTGTTTAGGAAATCATGCTGTTGGCTAGCTTGCAAACACTGAGAAGATATATGAATTTTCCTGACTTGAACTACTTTTAAAAAATGATATACTTTTCATTTTGGTATATTATTTTTTCTGTCACTTCTCTTCTAATTCTCAATATTTTATGTCATATAGATTTTGACACAAGGTGACATGGCCTACAACATGTCCCCAGGTTCTCAGAAACTGTTAGGTGAGAGAAGCACTTGGAAAATTAAGGTGAATCATATAGACTACACTTTCCCTATATGACTGCATGATCTAAACATCCAGGGGGCATCAACTGAAATCTGAAATCTACTCTTGGATCCTGCTCTAAGGATCTGACTTACTTTCCTGACACACCCAGTGGTTGTAACATTCTCTCTGGCAGAAAGGCCAGCAGGGTTTGTCTATAGGGATTACTACATTTAAATCCAATTTACCAGTCTAATTTGATTAGGCTAATTTTTCCAAAGTTGAATTTTGTACAATTCATGAAGTGCTAGAAATTAAACTGTTAGTTCCACTATTTTCTGGATGTTTTACACGAATAGCCTATCCACTGTAAACCTTTCGTTGCTTACCACAGCAGAGTGGTAGTAAGTACTGAGAGATCTTATACAATAATACAATTTGAAAATAGGAAAACTGTATATTGACTGAAAATATCAATTTTTTCCAACTTTGGCAAACTGAACAAAATGAACACCTATGAAAAATAACACGCATTTAATTATTTTTCCCCTAAAATTAATCTCTTTACAAAGAAATAGACTAGACCCCCAAAATTCTTTTTGGAAAGGTATGGAACAAACACGTACTTCTTTCAGTATTCCATAAATGGATTCAAGGGAAAGATGTCAAATAAACATATTTTGTCCATCGTTTCTAAGATCCAGGACTTGTGACAGCGCTGTGTTATATACAATACTCATTTAGTATACAGTAATATTATGTTGAATATAATACTAGTCCCAGAAAAGTTTTCTTGGTGAAATATGATGGAAATCTTACATTGGCTAATGGCTCTTCCTAGTGGAGATTCACAATGCACCCTGACATATACAATAGTCTGAGAAGTACTGCAGTAAAGAAACCTGACTAATTTTATTTATCACAATATTCATCAATCTCATAAAAATTCATCTCCATCTAACAATATCTAAAAGAAGCTACTTTATGAAAAACCCATTGTGTCATTTGAAAGTTGGAGAAAACAGAAATTGTATTCACTCATGAGGACTGGTATTTCTTTTCGCGATTGTGTTATATGTACTCAAATTGTGCCATAAGTATAGTCAAGAAAAGTCTGTAAGAACTTTAAATTATTGTTCACATGAAATTAATGCAGTTATTGTTAATATTGTACACTCCTATTTTTGCTGCATTTCAATGACACACTGTCATTCTTTGTGAAACCAAATTACAGAAGTTATAAAGTATATGTTTATGATAATATAACAAAAATTAGCTTAAAGGATATGTAATTTTCATGATTCTGGATTATAAACGAAAGCATTTATTTATAGAATTTAAAGACAATCAACCAGGTGTGATGGCTCACACCTGTAATTCCAGCACTTTGGGAAGCCAAGGCAGGCTGATGGCTTGAAGCCAAGAGTTCGAGAAAAGTCTGGTGAACATGGCAAAAGCCCATCTCTACTAAAAATATAGTGGCGCACACCTGTAATCCTGGCTACTCGGAAGGTGAAGCATGAGAATCGCTTGAACCCAGGAGGTGGAGGTTGCAGTGAGCTGAGATCATGCCACTGCACTCCAGTCTGGGCAACAGAGCAAGACTCTGACTTCAAAAATAAACAAATAAATAAATAAAAATGAAATAAAGATGATCATTAATATAGTTTATGAGCCAACATATAAGAATTATATTTATAATTGAGAAAGCTTTTCGCAAAAAAACTTATGTATGTTATAATTTTATCAATCTGACTGGGAATATATTAATATTAAATCTTGGAGATACTTATGGGATGTCCTTCTGAAATAAAAAGAAACTGCAATTTTGTTTATTGTGCTTAAAATTTTGATATATTTAAACAGTTTTTCAAGTTACACGTCCTTTCACATATAATGTTTTCAAAAAGGTACTCACCATGCACAATGAGAACATACTCTGCACTGCTTTGGCCAATCGTGTTTGTGGCTTCACATCGATATGTACCATTATCCGTTTTGTTCAGGAAAAGAATGTTTAGCTCCCTACCACTCACAACCATTCGGTCAGGATCTGGTAATTCTCCGCCATCCTTTGTCCACAAAACAGGTTCTGGCCTATTGGATTGAAACATGCACGTAGATAGCAAAAATAAGAAATGTTACATATCTGTGAAGTAAGTAAATCAATCAATTTTTAAGTATTTAACACGTATTTTGTACATAACCATATGCTAACTTCAATAAGATACTAAAAGGACCATCACACATTCACTCAAAAGAGTTGGAGGTATAGCAAATATAATCTGCTTCTATCGTATTTAATTAAGGAGATATGTATTCAGAGACTAATTTGTTGAGTCACTGCAGCAGTCACTTCTGGTTCCCTGCTCAAGTACTGTAGCCCAGATTCTGCTGCTAATGGCTCACACGCCACATTGGAAGACTGCCCTTAGGCTGTTGCGGGTAAATCTTCCTCAGATGTATTTGGATATAAGTAAACATAAATATTTATATTTATATATAAATATATACTTTATAAATATTTATATTAAAATATGAATATAAATATATAATTAATAATTAATATTTATATTATAATAAATAATAGATATATAAGTATTTATATTCATACATAAAAATAAATACAAAATATAAAGTAAATATAAAAAAGACACAAATCTTTGCACTTAGGGCCACCCCTGTGGCACAACCTTGCTTGAAAACACCTGAATCTTCTCCATTTCACCTCTGCTGTTTTTCTCATTCTTTTAGACGTTTTTACTGTGTTTTCTTTTAACAAAATTCCTACAAAGGATCCCTATCTCAAAACATGCTTTTAGAAAACAAACAATAAATGAATCATAGATTTCCCTCTTCAAAAATTTCAGCCTTCTGTAATAATTAATGATAGAAATAGTTGTTAATATCTATTACCATCTGCTAGTTGTTATCCTAGGTGCTTTATATTTATTTTCTATAATTCTCAGAAGAACACTTTGATGAATGTTACTTTTTAAAATCTCCTGCATATGAGAATACAGATGAGAGAAGTATTCAAACCCTGGCCTTCCTGTAGAGTTGATGCTTCATCTACTACCTCCTGCTTTCTAGCATGATGAATTTTTTTCTAGACTTAGAATGGCAAGTTTTCTAATTTAAGCATAATTTTATCACATGGAATCATTTTCTCAAAAGCTTTGTTAAATTTGATAGAAGTATTGAATTTATTTTTGTTATTATGAATACAATTGGAATAGAGGCATTGAGTAAGTGATGTCTATGGCTATGGCATCCTTTCTAAGAGGAAGGATATATACTATTCTAACAAAATTTTGTAGAAGGGAAAAAAGTTGTGAAAAACAATAACAAATATTGTAAAGAATATCAAAACAAGCAGATTGGCGTTGGGATAAAGGAACTGATCATCAAGTGTTTAAGTACCGAAAACACTTGAAGAGTGTGATCTTGTAATGTAAGAAATATGTATTTTGTCTCCTCCCCAGCTCCTAACATAGTGGCTCCTGAAGCCCGATAGACAGGGGTGATAGCAGAAATTTTTGTTCTATTTAGCCTTTGACCCCAATTCCTGACAAGAAACTCCTAAGATCTTTATACAGTCATATGCCACTTAACTTTGAGGATATAGTCTGATAAATGTGTCATTAAGTGATTTTGTCATTTTGCAAAAACCATAGACTACATTTACACAAACCTAGATGGCATAGCCTACTACAAACCTAGGCTGTATGCTATAGCCTATTGATTATGCTATAAATTTGTACATCATGTTACTGCTCTGAATACTGGAACAAGTTGTAACACAGTGGTAAGTCTTTGAGGGCATAGACATGGAAAATGTATAGTAAAAATATAGTGTTATAATATTTTGGGACCACTATCCTGTATGTGGTGCATCACTGATCACAGTGTTGTTATGTGGTGCATGACTGTAATTTCCTGAGTGATAGTAGTCTCTGACACGGAGCTTCGAAGTCTCTTGGAATTTCCAGATAGGACTGATAGGAGAATCTTTTGCTCTGAGATGCTCCTATGAGATGTTCTAATCAGAAGATTCTGATGGGCTCCTAGGCAGCTTACTGGGTAATTACGGGTTGGAACTTTCAGTCCTATTTTCCTTTCAACCTCCAGGGAGCTGAGGTGACTGAAAGTTGAGACTATCATCAGTGGTCAATGATACAACCAATTATGCCTGCCTAATGAAGTCCCCATACAACCCAAAAGGACAGGATTTAGAGAGCTTCTGTAGTGCAGAGCATGTGGAGGGTCCAAGATGGAGGCACGCCAGGGGAGGGCATGGAAGCTCCACTCCTGTTCCCACATACTTTGCCCTATCCATCTCCTCATCTCACTGTTCATCAGTTGACTTTGTAGGGGAAAAATAGATAGCTAGATAGATAGATAGATAGATAGATAGATAGATAGATAGACAGACAGATAGATAGATATAGATTTTTTTTTAAGTTCCACAAAACGTGTGTAGAACATGCAGGCTTGTTGCACAGGTATACTTGTACCATGGTGGTTTCCTGCACCCATCAACCCGTTATCTAGGTTACCTCCCCTCACCCCCGACCCCTCAACAGGCTCTGGTGTGTGTTGTTCCCCTCCCTGTGTCCATGTGTTCTCATTGTTCAACTCCCACTTATGAGTGAGAACATAAAGTGTTTGGTTTTCTGTTCTTGTGTTAGTTTGCTAAGGATGATGGCTTCCAGCTTTATTCATATCCCTGCAAAGGACATGATCTCATTCCTTTTTATGGCTGCATAGTATTCCATGGTGTATGTGTGCCACATTTTGCTTATCCAATCTATCATTGATGGGCATTTGCGTTGGTTCCAAGTCTTTGCTATTGTAAATAGTGCTGCAATAAACATATGTGTGCATGTGTCTTTATATTAGAACAATTTATATTCTGTTGGGATTGCTGGGTTAAATGGTATTTCTGGTTCTAGATCATTGAGTTTGTGTCTTTATAGTAGAATGATTTATATTCCTTTGAGTATATATCCAGTAATGGGATTGTTGGGTTAAATGGTATTTCTGGTTCTAGATCCTTGAGGAATCACCACACTGCCTGCCACAATGGTTGAACTAATTTACATTCCCACCAACAGTGTAAAAGCATTCCTATTTCTCCACAGCCTTGCCAGCATCTATCGTTTCTTGACTTTTTTATAATCGCCATTCTGACTGATGTGAGATGGTACCTCATTGTGGTTTTGATTTTCATTTCTCTAATGATCAGTGATGTTGAATTTTTTTTCATATGTTTGTTGGCTGCATAAATGTCTTCTTTTGAGAACTGCTTGTTCATATCTTTTGCGCACTTTTTGATGAGGTTGTTGTTTTTTATCTTGTAAATTGGCTTAAGTTCCTTGTAGAATCTAAATATTAGACCTTTGTCAGATGGGTAGATTGCAAAAGTTTTCTCCCATTCTGTAGGTTTCCTGTTCACTCTGATAATAGTTTCTTTTGCTGTGCAGAAGCTCTTTAATTTAATTAGATCCCATTTGTCAATTTTGGCTTTTGTTGCAATTGCTTTTGGCATTTTCATCATGAACTCTTTGACCATGCCTATGTCCTGGATGTTATTGCCTAGATTTTCTCCTAGGGTTTTATGGTGTTGTAATATTCTTTATAATTAATGAGTAAATATAAGCAAAGTGTTTCCCTGAGTTCTGTGAGCTATCCTACCAAATTAACAAAACCCAGGAAGGAAGTCACGGGAATCAGAGTTTGTAGGCAGCTGGTCGGAAGTACAGGTAACAGTACGTGAGCGGCATCTGAAATGGGAGGCAATGCTGTGGGACTGAGACCTCAATCTGCAGTCTAACGTATACATGAATTGAGTTACATGACACCCAATTGGTGTCTCATGAAAAACTGATTGGTGGTGGGGGAAACTGATTGTTGGTAATACACATTTTGGTGGTCAGAGACAAACTGTTGTAGTAAATGTGTAAGTATAAAGTAGTAAACAGTTTGGATTTTCCTGTCTTCAGAAAGATAAAAAACAAAAAGGGAGGGTAATTTTATCAGATCTATATCCATGAACATTCTGAAAGAGCATTATATGATAATAAGTGAAGAAACTAGGTACATAAAATATTGGAAAAATATAGTAATGTGTATTATTCAATTAGATAGACAAATTACTCCCTTAGTATCCTTAATAAAAGCCAAATCATTAATAGTTCTCAACTTGCTTCATTTATCCTAAATCTTTTAACTGCTATTTGAATTTGCCAATTCTTATTTTATAATAGGGTGGATTGTCTTGTACTATGTACATCCTTAACATCTCTTGAAGGAGCAAAAGATGATAAAATAAAACTGATTTGTAGCAATGTAGAAATCTTGTCCTATCCACAATGTTACATAAGACCCATATTAAAATAGCAGTTACACTGGTGATACTTTGGGGTTTAGAACATTCATCTTTATAATACTACTCAAAGGAAGTAATTTAGTATCTTAGGAGGCAATCTTTTCCTGATGTTTGAACTTTTAAACACATGCAGAGAAAATTGTATGTATGTATATATACACTTCTATACACTCAAAATTATCCCCCAAAATCTAAAGTGTATACACTTCTATACACTCAAAATTATCCCCCAAAATCTAAAGTGTCAAGACTTTTTCCTAGTTGTGTTTGTAAGCTTTTAGTAACATCTTAAAGCAAATGGCTCTGTAAATATGTAGTTAAATTCAAATATGTCTTTTTAAATTGTTTACATAGAAATGCAGTTAAAGATCTAGGTAAAGTATTCAAGTTGCCAATCTGTATTTTAAAACAAAACAAATTTTTTCAAAAACAACAACAACAAAAAACTTCCTTAAAGGAAATAGCAACAACAGCATCTACAAAATTGGTTAACAGGAGGATGTAGTTGCATAAGTCTTTGCTGACACTGAACTGAATCCTTCAAGAATTCTTGATCCTAGTCTCTGTGGTAAATCTTCAAGGTGGCAAAATAGCACCACAAGATGCAAATTTAATGAAATAGAGGTTAGAGTTTATGCACAGATTACAAATAGCCTACACATATTCCCAATTAGTTTTTAAAATGTTCAAGCTTCTCAATATCACCATAAAAATATTAAGTGGTTTAGCAAGTCTTGATACAATTTGTGTTTCATCTTAATAAAGAGGGCCCCCTAGGCTTTCTCTAATTGGAACCCAGAAATGATTTAGCTTCTTGCTACAAATGAATAACAATCTTCCCTGCTGTTCAGGCATCCAAAGACATCATTTAAAAGTGGTTTCAGTCTATAGTTTCTATGTGATAAGGCTGAAAAGAGCAGGAGCTAGATACCAGGAGTAACAGGACAGTGAAAATAGCATCAGACGTGAGATGATAACGTTACGCCACTCTGCATGAGAACACTTAGTCCACCCAGAACGTTTCTCTTTAAGCAGCCCAAATAATTAAAAAGTTGGAAAACTTATGTTTGAGATAAAATTTTGATTGTGTTTCTATCAATTCTATAAAACTATAAAGACGTTTATTTTTCTTTATATCTAAAGATATTTTTTTCAGCAGTTTCTTCCCAGAGCAACACACAAGTTAAAAGTAAAAAGAGAAACAAAATATGCTTATATATTTATTCTCAAATATCCCGAGGCATTCATTGATGAAGTTGTTTTTAATCTTAACACTTTTTTTAAAGAAAACCTATTAACTCGGTGTTTTGTTTTCTACATATCTAATAAGAGATTACCTGTATGTTTCACAATTCCTCATTTATAAATCACTGTTGAAAGGTATTGCCACAAGTCTCTCAGACGTTGATTTTTATTTCATGTTTGAACCAGATACAAACCTGATTATTAATTTTCAGTGATATTTTTTAATTTGTATTTGGTGCATTTATTCTGTGCCATTATACCATAGCAACAGTGCTTCTAATCTTTTCTGCTATTAGAAACTATGGGATTATTCACTCCCTAGATACTGAGAACGGAAACTTTCTTTGCCTTAACCGTTCACATCACCTCTTTCAGGTTCGTGCTTCCTAACAGGAATAAGGAACAAGAAGTTCAGTAATGGAGAAGTGAGTCCTATCATGTAGGTCTCCCAGGAAAAGAATCTTCCTGGTGTGGAAAGGGACAGGAGTTAAACACTATGCAAAATTTGAAATGTTCTCCAGTCTCTCCTTTTTCCAAACAGTGATATCCCTCCTTGGGATCTGTGCTGCCTTTTTTTCATAAGGACAGGATATACTGGCGTCTAACACTGAAATTAATCCTATGAAAATTAAACTTACTTTTCCTAAATGGAAAAAAAAAAGTCACCTTTCCTATCTGGAAAAAAAAAAAAAAAAAGTCAAATTCAAGAAAACATCTTGTTCTATCTTAAAGGACAACGAACAAAAATTTCAAATATTTATATCTTACACTTCCCTTAAGACAAAGCACAATCATATAGTCAGTAACTTTATGCTTATGTACCATGTCACCACATGAAGATGCCTACTGGCTTTATTTCAGTTTAGAAATTCCACAGATGGGCAGTAAGTATTATTAAAGTTTTAAAACCAGGGAGATTTTTAAAAACTTAATTCCTCTCTATTTCCTGTGATATTTTCACTGGAAAGTGAAAGAAGTGGTAGGAGTTGCATAAACATCTTGATCCTTTTTCTGCTTTAAGCAAAGACTTTTCGATTAAGAAATTATAGTAAGAGTCTATGCATAATACGCCCAATGTTTATGTTATTATATTTTTAGAGAGAGGGAGGGATAAGGTAAATGTAAATTAATTGACAAATGGATTTGAAGATTGTTCAAGTAAAAGATTTGAAATTTACCGAGTTCAGGAAAAAAGAATCCTGAACAAACTTTAGCCTCGGCATTTCCCCTTTGGGTAAACTGAGATTACATCTCTAAATGAAGCCCAAATACTGCTAAATAATTGAGGAGGAACAAAAAAGGAGAAGAGGAGAAACATTAGAAGCTGGGGTTTCTTGGTAGCTTTTTAAAAAAATTAAAATGTAAATACAAAGCAATCTAAAAGAGCAGTATTCTGAAAATTGTGAAGCTGATTACAAATATAATTTTTAATAACTTTCTGTCAGAAGTTAAGGATGTAGCTGAAAAACAGCAAGAAATACAAAAGGACTACTTCTGGGCCTATTTATTGCAGTAATCATTAAAAATTTAAAAACTACACTAAGGGTTTTTTGTTATTGAAGATCAAGTATATATTTCTAAACATAATTTATAAATAGCATTCCACATATATGCAAAGTCATATTAATTATTGAAAAATTATTGCTTTAGGCCATTGGAGTGTACATCAAGCTGTGTTTTCTCCTCAGATTTCATTTTTGTACAATTTAGTTGTAATGAAATTAGATTTTCTTTTATTCTTGGTATTGCTTTCATACTTTTATGGGAGCAATTCTTTAAATATCAAATAAATTTTAGTATAAGTTAGCTTAAATTTGAGTGTTTTACTTATTAAAATTTAGGCTCATTTTAAAATATAATAAATGAAACATCTATGTGTCTGATAGTCTTTGTACATATACAAATGAGAAAAAACAAAACTTCAGCACTATTTATTGTAGAGTAGTCTTCAATGTGTTTCCACAGGTTTAATTAACAGAAAGTGTCCCATTCTACACTTATATCTTAAGACAGATAAGAGATCAATGAATTTTCCTTTTTGTTAGTTAAAAAATGGCTGTATGTTCTTTAATAGGTACTTGATAAATGCATGAAATTATCAAATAATTATCTATAAACAAATCTGTGCAAGTTTTTGAACCAGGGATTGTGAGGGGTATAAAAAACTAAAATAAAGATCTGTTCTGTGGTATTATAATCTAGTAGTTTCTGCACCATATATGTCATCAACCATAATATTTGGTAGCATACAGTAAGTGGCATAAATGGGTTATAAAACATCAGAAAGATTCATCATCTATATTAGGGACATTATAATAGGCTTGATGAAAAATACAACTGTTGATTACTGTGTTTAATTATAGCAGAATTTTGACAAGTAGAAATAGAAGACACCAACTCAATAGGAGTCTGAGCCCTGGGTAGAATGCTTGCCCTCAAGAGGCCATAATGTTGAAAAGATTAATTTAAATATTGCGAATGCCAGGAAAGAAATGAGAATAAGGTTACCAAGTAAAATTGCTATTGGCCAAAAATTACAAATTAAGAAAAGGTAAAGTTAAAAGCACTTAATATGATAACTGAGTTGGGAGTAATAAAAGCAAAAGGCAAGCCAGAAGTTGTGTGTGAAAAATCAAGAACAAGTACTCTTATAAGTAGCTTAGTACAAGAGAACGTCTATAGGATGAAAAGCAGAACATGAAAAAGTATTATTTTAGTGTAAGACCAGAAAACTGATGGTTACATCAATATGGAAGACAGAATGAAATGTGGGAAGGATGTTTTGGTCATAAACAGGTGCAACATGAACAAAAGCAAATAAATAGAAAAGTTTGGGGTACAGGTATTGGGGAAACATCTGTACATTTAAAGTAAGAAACAGGGCCTGGCTGGGCGCGGTGGCTCACACCTGTAATCCCAGCACTTTGGGAGGCCGAGACGGGCGGATCACGAGGTCAGGAGATCCAGACCATCCTAGCTAACACGGTGAAACCCCGTCTCTACTGAAAAATACAAACAAACTAGCCGGGCGAGGTGGCTGGCGCCTGTGGTCCCAGCTACTCCGGAGGCTGAGGCAGGAGAATGGCGTAAACCCAGGAGGTGGAGCTTGCAGTGAGCTGAGATCCGGCCACTGCACTCCAGCCTGGGCGACAGAGCGAGACCCCGTCTCAAAAAAAAAAAAAAAAAGAAATGGTAGTCAAGATACTTAACAGCTGGTATAATAGGCAGGCAATAATCCATTTCTCAGTAAGTTGTACTGGTGACTACTAGAGGGATATTAGTTCCAAATTTATGATACATGTTATAAAAAATGCAAAAAGAAAAAGCAAATCTTATTGAATAGCATTAGAGCAATAGACTAACTTTTAAAAATACATAAATAATTCCAGTATTTTAATTGTTAAAATGTTGAGTGATTATTTTTCTGCAATCTTTCTACAACTGCCATGTTGTTCAATTTACTATATAAACACATATGCAATGTTTCCAAATTTTAAAGGGTAAAATGCTTAAATGTCATCTCAAAAATCAATGTATTTTTAAAACTATGGATTTTAAATCTATGAGCAAAAGAGTGCAAGTCTGAAGATCTACTAAACGTATATGACAGTACCATTCCAAAATGGTGTCTTAAACGTATTGAGACATGTTTGGTGTAGGGTTTTCCAGTGAACATTTACATAATCCCTCAAAATAATTGGCTTTTTGTTGCAAGAAAACTGCTTACCTGGAAATGTTCAAGAAGTACATTTCCTCTATGGATCTATAACCATGGTTCTGCAAGCTCTGATGGGACTTTCACAAGACATTGGAACATTTAATTGAAAGTGATTGAGTGCCCAGCACACCACAGATGCCCATGCCCAGTCTAAATAACAGCAGCGGAGAGTACCGAGAGTCAGCTTCTTGTTTCAAAAACAAAACCAAATATATTCGGTCTCATTTCCAAGATAATCACTTGTGTGTTTCCAGAGAGTCAATGTGTGATTAAATTTTGAAACCATAAAATAGAAGCAAAAGACCATATGGACCTCAGAAAAGAAACTCATTATGGAAAGGACTGCACATATTTTTTTTTTTTTTTTCAATTTTGAAAATTTAGAACGAATTTTCCAATATTGTATCTTTGAAGACATTTTGGAAGAAACTGACTGTATTGCTTTTAATTTTTAATTAATTAATTGAGACAATTTTGCATTTCTCTAGATATCAGAACACAAAGTAAAACACATACACAGACACACACACACAAACACACACACACCCCCCAATCTAAATGCTCTGTATCCTTTATTATACAATTACTGCTGGTATAATAGTATTTATATGATAAGGAGATGATCATTATGTTTATCCCACTAATAATTTTAGTAACATTTTAAACATAGCATTTAATAAGAAAGACATGTTCTTGAGGAGTGTTTTATTTTAAAATTCTGCTTATTTTATTTATGCTCTAGGCTTTCCATTGTATTGCACTGCAGTGATACTGTTTTGGCACTAATTTTGTATTATAGCTGTGACCTGAAGTCTTTATCTTTTAAAAGTTATATAAAATTCCAGTCTACAGCTCCCAGCGTGAGTGACACAGAAGAGGGGTGATTTCTGCATCTCCAACTGAGGTACCAGGGTCATCTCATTGGAGCTTGTCGGACAGTGGGTGCAAGACAGGAAGTGTAGCCCACCAAGCATGAGCCAAGGCAGGGCGAGGCATCACCTCACCCTGGAAGCACAGGGGTCAGGGAATTCCCTTTCCTAGCCAAGTGAAGCTGTGACAGACGGCACGTGGAAAATCGGGTCACTCCCACCCTAATACTGTGCTTTTCCAAGGGTCTTAGCAAACGTCATACCAGGAGATTATATCCCGTGTCTGGCTCAGAGAGTCCCATGCCCACAGAGCCTTGCTCATTGCTAGTAGAGCAGCCCGAGATCGAACTGCAAGGCAGCAGCAAGGCTCCGGGAGGGGCACCCGCCATTGCTGAGGCTTGAGTAGGTAAAAAAAAGCAGCCTAGAAGCTCCAACTGGGTGGAGCCCATCGCAGCTTAAGGAGGCCTGCCTGCCTTTGTAGACTCCACCTTGGGGGACAGGGCATAGCCAAACAAAAGGCAGCAGAAACCGCTGCAGACTTAAATGTCCCCGTCTGACAGCTTTGAAGACAGTAGTGGTTCTCGAAGTACGGAGTTTGAGATCTGAGAATGGATAGACTGCCTCCTCAAGTGGGTCCCTGACCCCTGAGGACCCTAACTGGGAGGCACTCCCTCACTAGGGGCAGACTGACACCTCACACAGCCAGGTACCCTTCTGAGACGAAGCTTCTAGAAGAACAATCAGGCAGCAACATATTCATTTCAGCAATATTCACTGTTTCACAGCCTACTCTGCTGATACCCAGGCCAACAGGGTCTGGAGTGGAAGTCCAGCTAACTCCAACAGACCTGCAGCTGAAAGTCCTGACTGTCAGAAGGAAAACTCACAAAAAGAAAGGACATCCACACCAAAACCCCATCTGTACGTCACCGTCATCAAAGACCAAAGGTAGATAAAACCGCAAAGATGGGGAAAAACAGAGCAGAAAAGCTGAAAAGTCTAAAAACCAGAGCACCTCTCCCCCTCCAAAGGAATGCAGCTCCTCGCCAGCAGTGAAACAGAGCTGGATGGAGAATGACTTTGACGAGTTGAGAGAAGAAGGATCAAACTTCTCCGAGTTAAAGGAGGAAGTTGGAATTCATCGCAAAGAAGTTAAAACCTTGAAAAAAGATTTGATGAATGGCTAACTAGAATAACCAGTGTAGAGAAGTCCTTAAATGACCTGATGGAGCTGAAAACATGGCACGAGAACTACATGACGAATGCATAAGCTTCAGTAGCCAATTCAATCAACTGGAAGAAAGGGTATCAGTGATTGAAGACCAAATGAATGAAATGAAGTGGCAAGAGAAGTTTAGAGAAAAAAGAGTTAAAAAGAAGCAAACAAAGCCTCCAATAAATATGGGACTATGTGAAAAGACCAAATCTACATGTGATTGGTGTACCTGAAAGTGACGGGGAGAAGGGAACCAAGTTGGAAAACACCCTGCAGGATATTATCCAGGAGAACTTTCTCAAGCTAGCAAGGCAGGCCAACATTCAAATTTAGGAAATACAGAGAATGCCACAAAGATACACCTTGAGAAGAGCAACTCCAAGACACATAATTGTCAGATTCACCAAAGTTGAAATGAAGGAAAAAAAATGTTAAGGGCAGCCGGAGAGAAAGGTTGGGTTACCCACAAAGGGAAGCATCAGACTAACAGCAGATCTCTCTGCAGAAACTCTACAAGCCAGAAGAAAGTGGGGGCCAATATTCAACATTCTTAAAAAAAAGAATTTTCAACCCAGAATTTCATATCCAGACAAACTAAGCTTCATAAGTGAAGGAGAAATAAAATCTTTTACAGACAAGTAAATGCTGAGAGATTTTGTCACCACCAGGCCTGCCCTACAAGAGCTCCTAAAGGAAGCACTAAACATGGAAAGGAACAACTGGTACCAGCCTCTGCAAAAACATGCCAAATTGTAAAGACCATCAATGCTAGGAAGAAACTGCATAAACTAAGAGCAAAATAACCAGTTGACAGCATAATGACAGGATCAAATTCACATGTAACAATATGAACCTTAAATGTAAATAGGATAATGCTCCAGTTAAAAGACATAGACTGGCAAATTGGATAGAGAGTCAAGACCCATCAGTCTGCTGTATTCAGGAGACCCATCTCACATGCAGAGAAACACATAGACTCAAAATAAAGGTATGGAGGAAGATATGCCAAGCAAACGGAAAACAAAAAAAAAAAAGGAAGGGGTTGCAATCCTAGTCTCTGGTAAAACAGACTTTAAACCAACAAAGATCAAAAGAGACAAAGAAGGCCATTACATAATGGTAAAGGGATCAATTCAACAAGAAGAGCTAACTATCCTAAATATACATGCATCCAATACAGGAGCACCCAGATTCATAGAGCAAGTCCTTAGAGACCTACAAAGAGACTTAGACTCCCACACAACAATAATGGAAGACTTTAACACCCCACTGTCAACATTAGACAGATCAACGAGACAGAAAGTTAACAAGGATATCCAGGAATTGAACTCAGCTCTGCACCAAGTGGACCTAATAGATATCTACAGAACTCTCCACCCCAAATCAATAGAATGTACATTCTTCTCAGCGCAACATCACACTTATTCCAAAATTGACCACATAGTTGGAAGTAAATCACTCCTCAGCAAATGTAAAAGAACAGAAATTATAATGAACTGTCTCTCAGACCACAATGCAATCAAACTAGAACTCAGAATTAAGAAACTCACTCAAAACAGCTCAACTACATGGAAACTGAACAACCTGCTCCTGAATGAGTACCAGGTATCGAATGAAATGAAGGCAGAAATAAAGATGTTCTTTGAAACCAATGAGAACAAAGATACAACATACCAGAATCTCTGGGACACATTTAAAGCAGTGTAGAGGGAAATTTATAGCACTAAATGCCCACAAGAGAAAGCAGGAAAGGTCTAAAATTGACACACTAACATCACAATTAAAAGAACTAGAGAAGCAAGAGTAAACACATTCAAAAGCTAGCAGAAGGCAAGAAATAACTAAGATCAGAGCAGAACTGAAGGAGATGGAGACACAAAAAAACCCTTCAAAAAAAAAATCAATGAATCCAGGAGCTGGTTTTTTTTAAAAGATCAACAAAATTGATAGACTGCTAGCAAGACTAATAAAGAAGAAAAGAAAGAAGAATCAAATAGATGCAATAAAAAATGATAAAGGGGATATCACCACCAATCCCACAGAAATACAAACTACCATCAGAGAATACTATGAACACCTCTACACAAATAATCTAAAAATGTAGAAGAAATGGATAAATTCCTGGACTAATACACTTTCCCAAGCCTAAACCAGGAAGGAGTTGAATCCCTGAATAGACCAATAACAGGTTCTGAAATTGAGGTAATAATTAATAGCCTACCAACCAAAAAAGTCAAGGACTAGACATATTCACAGCCGAATTCTACCAGAGGTACAAGGAGGAATTGGTACCATTCCTTCTGAAATGATTCCAATCAATAGAAAAAAGAGGGAATTCTCCCTAACTCATTTTATGAGGCCAACATCATCCTGATACCAAAGCCTGGCAGAGACACAACAAAAAAAGAGAATTTTAGACCAATATCCTTGATGAACATCGATGCAAAAATCCTCAATAAAATACTGGCAAACCAAATCCAGCAGCACATCAAAAAGTTTATCCACCATGATCAAGTGGGCTTCATCCCTGGGATGCAAGGCTGGTTCAATATATGCAAATCAATAAACGTACTCCAGCATATAAACAGAACCAAAGACAAAAACCACATGATTATCTCAATAGATGCAGAAAAGGCCTTTGACAAAGTTCAACAGCCCTTCATGCTAAAAACTCTCAATAAATTTGGTATGGATGGAACATATCTCAGTAAGAGCTATTTATGACAAACCCACAGCCAATATCATACTGAATGGGCAAAAACTGGAAGCATTCCCCTTGAAAACTGGCACAAGACAGGGATGCCCTCTCTCATCACTCCTATTCAACATAGTGTTGGAAGTGCTGGCCAGGGCAATCAGGCAGGAGAAAGAAATAAAGGGTATTCAATTAGGAAAAGAGGAAGTCAGATTCTCCCTGTTTGCAGATGACATGATTGTATATTTTGCAAAATCTCCTTAAGCTGATAAGCAACTTCAGCAAAGTCTCAGGATACAAAATCAATGTGCAAAAATCACAAACATTCTTATACACCAGTAACAGACAAACAGAGAGCCAAATCACGAATGAACTCCCATTCACAATTGCTTCAAATAGAATAAAATGCCTAGGAATCCAACTTACAAGGGATGTGAAGGACCTCTTCAAGGAGAACCACAAACTACTGCTCAAAGAAATAAAAGAGGACACAAACAAATGGAAGAACATTCCATGCTCATGGATAGGAAGAATCGATATCACGAAAATGGCCATACTGCCCAATGTAATTTATAGATTCAATGTCATCCCCATCAAGCTACCAATGACTTTCTTCACAGAATTAGAAAAAACTACTTTAAAGTTCACATGGAACCAAAAAAGATCCCGCATTGCCAAGACAATCCTAAGCCAAAAGAACAGAGCTGGAAACATCACGCTACCTGACTTCAAACTACAGGACTACAGTAACCAAAACAGCATGGTACTGGTACCAAAACAGAGATATAGACCAATGGAACAGAACAGAGCCCTCAGAAATAACACTACACATCTACATTCTACACATCTGATCTTTGACAAACCTGACAAAAACAAGAAATGGGCAAAGGATTCCCTATTTAATAAATGGTGCTGGGAAAACTGACTAGCCTTATGTAGAAAGCTGAAACTGGATCCCTTCCTTACACCTCAAACAAAAATTAATTCAAGATGGATTAAAGACTTAAATGTTAGACCTAAAACCATAAAAACCCTGGAAGAAAACCTAGGCAATACCATTCAGGATATAGGCATGGGCAAGGACTTCATGTCTAAAACACCAAAAGCAATGGCAACAAAAGCCAAAATTGACAAATGGGATCTAATTAAACTAAAGAGCTTCTGCACAGCAAAATAAACTACCATCAGAGTAAACAGGCAACCTACAGAATGGGAGCAAATTTTTGCAATCTACTCATCTGAAAAAGGGCTAATATCCAGAATCTACGAAGAACTCAAACAAATTTACAAGAAAATAAACAAACAACCCCATCAAAAAGTGGGCGAAGGATACGAACAGAGACTTCTCAAAAGAAGACATTTATGCAGCCAACAGACACATGAAAAAATGTTCATCATCACTGGCCATCAGAGAAATGCAAATCAAAACCACAATGAGATACCATCTCACACCAGTTAGAATGGTGACCATTAAAGTCAGGAAACAACAGGTGCTGGAGAGGATGTAGAGAAATAGGAACACTTTTACATTGTTGGTGGGACTGTAAACTAGTTCAACCATTGTGGAAGACAGTGTGGTGATTCCTCAATGATCTAGAATTAAAGATATCATTTGACCCAGCCATCCCATTACTGGGTATCTACTGAAAGGATTATAAATCATGCTGCTATAAAAACACATCCACACATATGTTTATTGCGGCACTATTCACAATAGCAAAGACTTGGAACCAACCTGAATGTCCATCAATGATAGACTGGATAAAGAAAATGTGGCATATATACACCATGGAATACTATGCAGCCATAAAAAAGGATGAGTTCATGTCCTTTGTAGGGACATGCATGAAGCTGGAAACCATCATTCTCAGCAAACGATCGCAAGGACAAAAATCCAAACATCACATGTTCTCAGTCATAGGTGGGAATTGAAAAATGAGAACACTTGGACACAGGAAAGGGAACATCACACACTGGGGCCTGTCGTGGGGTGGGAGGAGCGGGGAGGGATAGCATTAGGAGAGATACCTAAAGTAAATGACGAGTTAATAGGTGCAGCACACCAAATGGCACATGTATACATATGTAACAAACCTGCATGTTGTGCACATGTACCCTAGAACTTAAAGTATAATTAAAAATAAAAAGAATACAATATAATCTATTTTTAATATACATATATATATAATAGAATTGAACAATTATTGGCCTCATTATAAAATCTAGGCAGAAACTACTTAGGTATATTTAGGTCTGTTTAGAAACTCTTTAAATAATATTTAGATATGCCAACAAAGCTTTGAGCCTACATAACTGGTATTTTTCTAACAATTATTTGATTGAAATATGGGCTGTCCTAGCAGTTTAGAAGAAGTCTTCAATGCTTCCCAACATTATTGAATTATTGTGAAAAAAATCAATGCTAAAAATCACTGGGTAAACAAAAAAATACAACCATCATTGTTGTTACTATAAAAGGAAAACTTGCTTGTAATCCCAGTTCTACCATTTACCAGCTGTGTTCAAGATCATATAACTTGAACAAGGCTTGTTTTTCCTCATCTAAAAAAACTGAAATGATTACAACAGTCTTTGTAAACCTTTTACAACATAATAGTTGTGTGATTTAAATTAAACAATTATGTGTGAGAGAAAATTATGAAAAACTATGCCAAAACAAGGTCTTATAAATCTTTGACCCTGGATTCGTCACCACTCCTGAGCCAAACCACCTACTTAGTGAGGGCTGCTGAAGGCCTTCCAGATCTGCATTTGTTCTTTGTCAAAGCTTGCTAACCACTTAGTCCCTTTTATCCCAATAAAACTGCTTCAGAGTGTAGCCTTTCCCAAACGTATCAAACTAAAACTCAATCTTAAGTCCTTCTCTTCCTTGCAAATTGATCTAAACTTGTATTACCTTAAAATTAAGGTAAATTAGTGAAGGGGCTTTTCCTGTGGCTCAGGATTTTCCAGTGTCTCATTTTAACTATTTTGGATTTTACACCAACTGAGGTTCATGACACTGCCTCTCTTCTCTCTAATTTATTACTATTATTATTTAACTTCAGATAAAATATCCAAGTTGCTATATCAGTTTTGTCATGACTTCAGTCTGGGTTCCTTTGCTGTTTAAATATGCTTTTGAAAATACAGACCCATTGTCCTGAAATGTGTTTATTTTGCCTGAAATCTTGGATTCCATTGCCTGAGAATATATGTGAGATGATAACTCAGTTGTCAGAACTGCCATAATAGCCTAATATTAGCATGTGTATTAAATATATAATTAAGACCTCTGAGTTGGAAATTTGCTGAGATACACTGTACGTATTTCCTTGATCAAATAATAATTTATCATCCTCATTGTCATGATGTAGTATACAATTACTTGGAGGCTGACATTTCATATACACTGTCATTATGAAAACCACCTGTTTGCTAAATTTTGTGTTCTTCATTTTAGAGATAAAACTACTAGATGTGTAAGAGTGAACCCTAATGTAAACCTTGGACTTTGGTGTCATAACGATGAGTCAGTGTAGGTACATTGATTATAACCAATGTAAAATTTTGGTATGGAATGTCAGTACTGAGGAAGGCTGTGAGTGGGTGAGGGCAGGGGGTATAGGAGAAATCTCTGTACTTTCCACTCAATTTTCCCATGAACCTAAAACTGCTCTAAAAATAAAGTTCATCAATTTAAAAAAAGGAAGAAAATAAAATACTTGGTGTGGTTAAGTGATTTGCTCAGGACTACTCAGGCCATGGATATCCAAAGATTTATAATGTAAACCTAGGTCCTCATTCTCTTTCTACAATACCCCAAAACATTCTGTGCCTCAAAGCCTGACAGCTTAGGCTATTTCCTATTTGAAAATAACATACAGGTCTTGATGATTAATTAGAGATTTTCTATACAGCAGGAGAGAGGTAAATATTCTGTAATAACAACTGCTACATATTAGGTCAAATAATGTAAAATTGCTATTATAGATTAATATTATTTTAAAATACATATTTCATCTTATTTTGATAAACAACATTTCACTCTAGATGATAACTTGCTTTCTGTAATTCCTGGTTTATTTTGTCATTTCGTCTGATGGTAATCGGCCTGCATAATGATTAGCAAATAACCTGTGACTTGTAAAAAGGTAAATCTTAGGCTAAGAAAATTGACTTTGTATAAAACTGTTCTGCTTTAATTTTTTTTCTTTTTTTTTTTTTTTTTTTTTTTTTGGATGGAGTTTTGCTCTTGTTGCCCAGTCTGGAGTGCAATGGCATGATCTCGGCTCACTGCAACCTCCACCTCCTAGGATCCAGAGATTCTCCTTGCTCAGCCTCCCCAGTAGCTGGGATTACAGGCACCCACCACCCACGCCTGGCTTTTTTTTTTTTTTTTTTTTTTTGTATTTTTAGTAGAGACGGGGTTTCACCATATTGCCCAGGCTGGTCTTGAACTCCTGACCTCAGAGGATTCTCCTGCCTTGACCTCCCAAAGTACTGGGATTACAGGTGTGAGCACCCAGCCTTTTGTCTATGTTTTGTTTGTTTGTTTAAAATTCTCTATTAAATATGCTAATAGAAAAATACATTAATATATACATATCAGAGTTCTTTAATTCTTGATCATTTCAAAAATAGATGCATAATTATTTCTCTAAAACATCTCACTAGTTGCTGTATAGTATGTGATCTGTCTTCCTAAGGATTAAATTCTTTCTTCTTTTATAGAATTGGAATGTTATGTGCTGTGCAATTATGCATACTAGATTTATGGCAAAAACAAAAGAAAAATTGTGGTTACCCGAAAGTAAAATAGTAAGTACAACATAAACATTGTGCTGGATATATAGAAAAATTTATCAATACCATAATTATTTTCTTTTACAGAATGGATGCCAAATACGTATTTATCTCACGGAAAATGTCACATCGCTTTTTTGGAGGTGAATTTAAAAAGCATTGCACATTTGATTAAAATGAATGATGACTCATTAGTTACAGCGTGTTGGGGGCAACCTCGTACCATTTAAGGTCATGACTTGAATGTAATATAAAGGTTTCATGATGTGTGTGTGTGTGTGTGTGTGTGTGTGTTTCTTTACTTTTGTAAATGGATAATGCTACTGCCTGAAAGCTGTCTGGGAATTCAGCCAACGAAAGAAGAGGGTGGCAATAACTCTGGGGACTTGAAAGAAAAGTGGCTGGCATTAGCTTGGTCCGCACTTTAAACTAAAATTAAAACAATGGACAGACATGTACAGTAATCTCTCTTTTAAGGAAAGAATAGAAAGCTTCTATAGTAGTGTCAAGTGGAACAATTTGGTCCTGGCCCAAGTTATGCAGCTGTTTCACAGGAAAATGGCAAAAGGCTTCAGTCCAAAGCAGGCAAATAAGGCATGATTGTTCATAAACAGTCACTGGGGCCCTCACATTTAGAACAAGGAAAACAACATTAGCATAAAGAAGGGCAGGTTCGGAACACCAGCCTCAGTGCAATGCCATGTTGTTGTGATTTACACAAAAGATAGTGGTGACACCTCCAAAAAAGCGATGTGACATTTTCAGTGAGATAAATATGTATTTGGCATCCATTCTGTAAAAGAAAATAATTATGGTATTGATAAATTTTTCTATATATCCAGCACAATGTTTATGTTGTACTTACTATTTTACTTTCGGGTAACCACAATTTTTCTTTTGTTTTTGCCATAAATCTAGTATGCATAATTGCACAATAAACCTAATTATTGTGAATAACTTATTCTTCAAAACATATTAGTCAAATACTTTTTAAGAAACAATGAAGTTTTGACCACAAATTAAATGTATTATTGAAGACAGCTACAGGATATAAAGAAATCATATAGCCACTATTCATTCCTGATTTTCACATGCTAATGAGAGGTGGGTCAGGTAAATGATAAAGATGATAAATATTAAGTGCTTGGGGCCTCACTCAAAGGCTAAGCTATAGTGTTGCTTCTCAGTGGTTCTTAAATAACAAAATGAAGATACAGGTACAATAGTTGCAAAGTAATGGAGTAGAACTTTGACAGTGATTACCTGAGTGAAACAGGTCATTCTAACCTGCTGATTAAGTATTTCACACATTTCATTTCAACTCCCACTCTTTTGTTGCTATTTTAAAATATGCAATACTCCCCATTATATGTTATTATTGTTATGTTTTATTTTAAAATGTGTTTTACAAAATTTTTTCTTATCCCTCTTCCACTTTTTGATTTGTTTTTTCAAGTTGATAGCCTTTCCTTTAGTGACTATCTTCACTTCCCTACACCCTACTAACTCCCAGATTAAACCATTTCAATTTGCATCCTGTTCTTTTTGCTCTAGTAAGACTTTTCTTTATGATCAGTAAGATTTCCTTCTGGGAAAATCCAATTATTTCAGACTTCTCTTGTTTTTTGTCCTCTCTGCTTCATCTGGCACTGTTGGAAATAGTATACATACTTCTGAAAGGCTAAAAATGAGACTGTTTTTAAAAGATCAATGCCTTCCTCTAATGGAGAAGATAGTTACTGTAACAATATAGAGAAGTTTATTTAAGATGATTATGAAGAATGAAGAAAAAGCAATAGTCCAAATGAAGAAAGGTATCAAAGAAGTTGATTCTAACTTTAATGCTAATGTCCTGACAGTCTGCAAGGAAATATGATAAAGGAGAAGTTGTGAATGGGAATATAACACAAGAAATCAGTTAATACATATTTACTTGTGGACCATAGCATACAGAATATAAGATTGGGATCTATGAAGATGAAGGCAACATATCATGATTACTTTACTTTGAAGACGTTGTAGAGCTCATGAGTTATTTGCCAAAAGCTACCATATTAAATTACAGATTTTTATGTGGTTATGAACCCATGCCAGAAATGATTAGTTTGGTAGAAATTCGACAAGTTTCCAGAAATATTATAAATATAGAAGAAAGCCTAATAAAGGAGGATGGCAACAGTGAAATATATCACGAAACTTGCCAGTTCACCGCCCTAAAGCATCTAGGGGCTCAACTTCAGTAGTAAAAACCATTGTCAGCCCCATTCTAGTTTTTCAAAAGTAACTTTAGCTAGAATAAATGGAAATTTACATTTAGCAATGGAAGTAGCTCACTCACTCATTTTAAATCTGGATAAATTCTCACTCATTTTAAATCGGGATAAATACGAAAATTTAGTTAAAACTTTAGTTGAGACTTAGTTTTCTCTTCTGTAAAATAGGAAGCCTTTCTTATTTCCTTTCTCTGTTTGCAAAATGATAGTAATCAGGAAACTTCTGACAAAAGGTAATATTTTCCATTTTATAAGTCTCTTGAAATTTGTATTCTTAAATAAAATAAATGAGAAATGTTGCGCTTTTCATTCATCTGCAGTGCAGAGGATTATTACACATCCAAGATTATCTCTAGGTAACTGAAAAGAGATTAAAAGAAGACACATTCATTCAACCATATCTTAGATGAGTGATATAAACTACTTAAATATTTAATTATATAAAACGTAAAGTCTAATGATTTCCATAAGTAAAATAATGTTTCTACAGTTGGAAGTAGATATGGAATCAAAGAATCATTGTAAGACAATCGGATGCTACTAGAGCAGGCACTCATTTATTTTCAAGCATTCTATAAAACATGTTCCCTAATTTCACCTCATTTAATTGCATAAATTGTGCACATAATCCAAATGTATAAAAACGTACTTTTGGATAAATCTGAAGGAAAGAAGAGCAAAAACAATGTCTGCAAAATAATTACTAGAAGAGAGAACAGTTTAAAAATATCAAAACTGTGGTAAAGAGGGCATGGTTTTATTAATATGGTAAAAAATATAATACATACACTTGATGAAGTTAAAATGTCAGGCATCTATCGTACAATTCTTTTAGAAAAAATCCTGATGGATGGGACAATATGAAACTTATACGTAAATAATATAAATGTTATTGGAGGCAAATTTTTAGTAATTTAACCTGATTTTCCAGAAGCAATCTCATATAGTTATATACAAAGAACAATTTAATTCCTTCTATTAAAATTTAAACAGAACTCAGATAAATTGGAATCTTTTAAAAAATCAAGTAAATTCCATAAAGGTAGGCCTAGAGTGTTCCTATATTAGAATGATCATATTGTTTTCAAATAGAATTTAAATAATCCATATTTAAATATCCATATGTAAGTAAGTTCTGCTTAATAATTGGTATTCTTTGACTAGCTATTTATAAACACAAATTTCAAAAGGTGAAGTTTTAGAGTTGAAGTGACATTATCACATTGATGTGCCTATATTCTAATAATGAAATTACTTTACAATTAAGCACATTGAGTTTGTGACACATTACTTGTTTCATTGGGTGTTTCATAAGAAATATAGATTTGATTGCCTTTTATGAAAATAATTCTCCATGTAACTTTAAAACCTGGACATATTTTGGGGATGCTTCGGTATTTTCTAAGTTTTTCATGGGAGAACTAAGTTCAACAATGGGTAGCTTTTAGAGTCTGATGATATAAACAGTGACTGATACACTCCATTCAGGTTTAAGTATCTTACTGGAAAAAATAAAAAAGAAATACCATCTGGAAATCTTCCCAGAAACTTCACTAGATGACAAAGTAAAAACCAGTCTTCCATAGCCATTAATGAAGACATGGTTCATGGGGTTATCTGTTCTAGAGATCACTTTGTCCACCAAGAAATGACAAAAACTGTGGATTTCTGCAGTTAAAGCCTGTAACAAAAGCAAGATAAAAGAAAAAAGTAAAAAGCTTTATTGCTCATTAACTCACTTACAGTGGTTTTCCTTTGGATTCACAAGTCAAAATTAAAGGCTGTCCTTCTTGTGGAAAAGGAGTCGATGGTATAATCTTAACTGATGGTGTATCTAGAAACAAAAGAATATTAAGAAGGGTGATTAAACACACACAAAACTAGATATTTAATAACTGTGCACCATGCTGTGTGTTCAGCATTTCTTATATATTATTTATAATTGCGTATATTTATAAAGGGTTTCTTAGATTTGGTAAAATAGGGTGTGTGATTTAAAAAGCTAACAACCTGTCTATGTAAAGCGAACAAAAATATCTCAATATCTCCTGAGCACCACTGTTGTATTTTTTCTGAAATCTGAATTTAAAAGTGAAATTGCAAAAAGTGGTTCAGATGAATATCAAGCATTTCATACAATTGTTTCTTAAACTATTTATAGACGGCTGTGAATACTATTATTATGGGCTGAATGCATTCATGTGCATCTGAATAACAACACTTTCATTGTTACGGGAATACCAGGGACTCACAATAAGGAACCCACAATGAACTCAAGATCAATTACTGTCTCACAAGCGTTATGCAGAATCTTTTCAAAATGCAATGATGCGGCACTGGGTACATGCGGCTGGCTCTGAAGTACAGCTAGTGAGTCACTTCGAATAGCATTGATGATTTTATTAAAAGTTAACATTTGTTATATATGCTACTGCATGTTTGTTAGAAAATTATTTGTTCCCATTTAACAATAAATCATCCCTAGTGAGAATTAAAGAATATTTTCAGACATTTATATGTATAACTTGTATGACATACAATATTCCTCAATCAACACAAAGATAAGATATTTCATAGAAGAAATGGAAAATAAGCTCAAAAAAGGGACAATATTAACACATTCTTTCTTTATGAGACTTTGCTAGTCCTGGCATTGTCTGGTCCACAGTCAATGTGGAATCATCTTCTCCTCTTATCTTCACATTCTCTACAATAAACTAAACTGGCTCTGAACTCTCCAGAAGATCACAATTATTCTTACTCTTCCCTTCTTAGCTGTAACAGAAGAATTGATCTGCACTGTTATTAGACACATTCTTTGATTTTGGAGCCAGTTAAATGAGTTACTATCAATTGTGTAATTTTTAAGTGGGTTACCTTATCTAAGGAAAATATGATTTAGATGTTTCATATATAGAATAATAAAGTATAATATAAAATGTAATAGTTTATATCATACTTTAAAATTATGTATGCTTTTCAAATGCATTCTCTGTCAATTATTTAAACAAGAGAATGCATTTAAGATAATAAAAAATAATATTCTGGTTGCAAATAAGCATTTCAAATACATCACAGTAAATATTTGTGGTGTAAAATGACTTAGGAAGAAAAATTAATCTGAAGAAATATGATACATATTCATCATACTTTTTTAACTGTTAGAAAAAAATTGAATATCAGATTTAAACATACTTTATTAATTTTTCCCATTATCAGCACATCTATGGAATCAGTTATTGACTAGGATAATCATATAATTTCATCTCTGAAGCAGGACATTTTTAAAAGAAAAAGAGAAAATATTAATGTGTGAACCACACTGTTCTGGTCAAACTGAGGTCTATGGTCTTTTGACCTCTAACTAAACATATATATAGCAAAATTTATTTTCCCCATGACGTATTATAAAGGAAAGTTTAATTTTCATGGAAAAAGTTTGAGGTGAAAGATCAGAAATGTATAATTTCGGGAAACAGAATTATGTTAACATGGGTGTCTGTGATGTTTAATTTTGTGTGTCGATTGGACTGTGTCTTGGGGTACCCAGCTATTCGACCAAACATTATTCTGGGCGTGAATGTGAGGCTGCTTTTTGGATGAGATTAACATTAAAGTTGCTAGACTGAGTAGAGCAGATGGCACGCCATGATATGAAAGGGCCTCATCTAGTTTCCTGGAGGACTAAATAAAATAAAAAGGCGGCTCCTCCTCCAAGTAGAAAAGAAATCTTCCTGCCCGATGTCGTTTGAACTGCAACACTGACTTTTTTCCTGCCTTTAGAACAGAATGGAAATTTGGGGTCTTTCTGGGTCTTGATCCCGAGACCTTTGGACTGGAACATGTCATCAATTCTCTTCGTTCTCAGGCCATTAGACTCAGAGTGGAACTAAGCCATTGGCATTCTTGGTCTTCCAGCTTGGTGACTCACTTTGCAAATCTTGGGATTTCACCTCCATAATCATATGGACAATTCCTTACAATAAATCTCCTTTTATATGTATGTACAGCCTATTGGCTCCATGTCTCTGGAGAACCCTAATACGGTGTCCAGTGTCCTCACAAAGAGACCTGGAGGCGTGTCTTTTATTGAGTTGGGGAATGTGCCAGGTGGTAATGTCAAGAAGCTCTGAGAAGTGAGACAGGAAGGGAAGGAAGTAAATGAAGCCTGTGTTATTGACCAGACTACCCCGTGAGCAAAGCAAATTGAGTTCAATTCCACTGTGGCACTGAGAGTGAGTGGAAGACATGACTCTGAGTTCCCTTACTTGATGGGCAAGAGGCGGGACTGTTTATGGAATATGTATCGTCTTTGGTTGAGGACTGCTCGCGGGGGTGGGGGTGGGGGAGGTTGGTGAGGAGCAGGTGTTGTTTCCCAGGCACTTTTGCCCTTCTCAGTACACAAAAATAGTACGTGCCAAAGGGAAATGGAAGACCGCCATCAGGATCTGCTTCAGAAAGGTAAATTACACGGTGGCAGGCAGCTGTGAGAAAAGAGGAAGGCAAAATGTGGCTTTGCTCTGCCTGTTTAGTTTGAGCAGCACAGGAGAGGCGAGAATATGTGTAACAAATGTTCCCTTGAAGCATGATTCAGCATTCCTTTTAGATCTGGCACACAGAATTTCCTTCATAAGCAATCGCCAAAGCAGGTAATATTAAACTTAGCACACATTTCCATAATACTCTCAGGAATAACCTAAATAAACTCTAAGTTACTAAAAATCAAGAGATGTAAGACAGTATTCATTTATTTGACTTCAAAATTATTCCAAGTTTTTGATTAGTTCCTGTTTCTAAGACTTATCTTTCCAAATAAATAAGTAAACAAAAAAAGGAATTTATGCAAAGATAATTTTAAAAAGGAGATTTAAAAAATTGTCTTCCCTAGATTTCCTTGATGAATACCTATGCCTCATCTGCTCCTCAAACCCCTCCCTGCCACACGCCTACTCCTGGTTCAACTCTCGGGTCCCTGGCTACACTTTCTCAGATTCTGTTGCGTGGTATTTTTCTATGTAGCCTTTACATGTTTAAGATCAGGGTGAATGGGATTCAAATTCTGTTCTCTCATGATTTTCTCTAGGCCTTTTAAGCCTCACTCATATCTTTAGTTTCCATGTACTTACTAGTCACTCACGGATTTGTGTCCTAGTTCTACTCTGCTTCACAAGCTTATTTATGTGCAATGCCTATGTGGCATGTTCACTTGGATATCTAAAAGGCCTGGCACATTTGATGTATTCAAAATGAACTCAGTCTCCAATCTTCCCCCAACATGTTTCTCCTTCATAGATCTCTAACTCTATAGATACGACTAGCATCCGTGCAGTGACATATACCAAATACCTAATGTTTCCCTGTTTTTTCTACAATCAATTACCCCTGAACTCTTGTTAATCTATCTTCTAAATAATTTTCAAATTAATTCACTATTTCTTCATAGTTTCGTAGCCACTATTTTAATCTAGTTTGCCAAAATACTAAATGATCTCCTTTGTGTCAAAATTTTCACCCTTTAAATCTTACTCTTATAACTAAACAAAATTATCTTCTCAAAACATAAATCTGGTCACATCAACTTACTAATTAAAACCTTTCATAATCTTTTCTCTCAAAAATTATTAAACCATTTAAGTCCTGCATAACCTCTATCCTTTATGTTCTTGTCTTCTAATATTCTGTTTTATTATTTGAATTCCAGGCAATTTTATTTTTATCAAGTTCTTTAATAAACGTGTTTCATTTTGCCTTCATACAAATTATCAGCAATGCTCCATTTTGGAGAGATTCCTTGCTTATTTAATTCTTACATGTTTTAAAAATCTTAATTCAAATGCCATTTGCTAAGCGCAATCATTCATTACCTTCAAATCTGATCAGATACCACTGCTGCATGTTCCTTTTTTCACCCTCGTGTAATGTTCTTTTTAAAAGTCATTGATATATCCTCCATGTCTTGCATAATGTTTAAAAAAAGTGTGTGCTTAATAAATAATTATTAAATGAGTGGAAGTAATATTCTTTTTATTTTCTTTTTTTTAGACAAGGTCTCACTCTGTCCCCTAGCCTGGAGTGCAGTGGTGTGATCACAGCTCACCGCAGCCTCGGCCTCCTGGGCTCACATGAGCAATCCTCCAGCCTCAGCCTAGTAAGTAGCTGGGACCACAGGTGTGCTCCACCATGCCTGGCTAATTTTCTTTCTCTCTTTCTCTCTCTCTCTTTCTTTTTCCCTCCCTCCCTCCCTCCCTCCCTTCCTTCCTCCCTCCCTTCCTTCCTTCCTTCCTTCCTTCCTTCCTTCCTTCTTTCCTTCCTTCCTTCTTTCCTTCCTTCCTTCCTTCCTTCCTTCCTTCCTTCCTTTCTTTCCCCCCTTTTTTGAAGAGACAGAGTCTCACTGTGTTGCCCAGGCTGGTCTTGAACTCCTGGCCTCACATGATCCTCCCACCTTGGCCTCCAAATGTGCAGGGATTACAGGTGTGAACTACCATGCATGGCCAGCAATAAAATTTGTGATATATCTTTTCATCATCATTTTATTACACTATTCTAAAATATTTTTAAATGCTTAATTGAAATTTATTGGTGCCTGATGTTTAGAATGTAGATGAACAAGATTAACATTATAATGAATATTAAATATTAATATTTAATTATTAAGTGATAGAATTAATTAATATATCAATTAACATATAGTTAATGTTAAATATTTAAATTGCAAACCTTAGGTTAATTTTTAATCTTAGTTCATAGTTAATTTAATGTGGAATACTATTCAACCATAAAAAGAATGAGACCCAGTCATTTTTAACAAAATGTACGCAACTGGAGATCATTATGTTTTGTGAAATAAGTGATGCACAGAAACACAAACATCACATGTTCTCACTTATTTCTGGGATATAAAAATCAAATCAATTCAACCCATAATCATAGAGCGTAGAAGGATGATTACCAAAGGCTCAGAAGGATACTGGGGGTTTGAGAGGGAGGTAGGAATGGTTAATGAGTGCAAGAAGAAAATCAGAAAGAATGAACAAGACTTACTATTTGATAGCACAACGAAGTGACTAGAGTCAATAATAATTGAATTATACATTTTAAAATAAGTTGCAGAAGGTAATTGGACTGTTTGTAACTCAAAGAATAAATGCTTGAGGGGATAGATAACCCATTCTCCATGGTGTGCTTATTTCACATTGCATACCTGTATCAAAACATCTCATGGACCCCATAAATATATACGCCAATTATGTACCCACAGAAAGTTTTTAAAAAAGAAAAATTTTCTTAAATGGATATTGCACACTCTCTGTTACAAATAATCTGCATTGGATATCATTAGGTAACAATTTTCTATGTTGATAAAAATGCCAATTTCTCTTTAATGCAAATACCACATGTGTAAACTATTTTTCACTCACCTGATTTTGGCAGAGGTAGTTCTCAATTGTGAAGACATTTATTTAATTATTCAGCCAAAGCTAGCTTATATTTCTGTGATATAAATTATTCCTCTTTAAACATGCCATTTTAGAATAGTCACCAAATACCTTTTTATTAACCACAAGTACTACAGTAATGGTGTTATTATCTTGACTCTCGAATAATTGTTTTTAATAGCAGGAAGTAATTTTGGCTTTGATAAAGATCTCTGTCATTATTTCTATTTATTTTCATCAGTTTATTGTACATGAGAGAGTTGATTAAGCAATGTTATTCTAAAAACATTTTAGTAAGATATCAATGATATTCTAGAAATAATACTTGTAAATGAGTTTAGAACTGCCATACTTTGTTAGCTAACCAAAGAACAGAAAAGTAGTCATCTCAAAAACTGAGTTAATTTTGACAGTCTTCACTTTCCAGGATGCCGGCAAACTATTTATTTTAATGTGTGAGACTCCCGTGTAAACATATTTCTCTCTATTATTTATTTTGTTACATATCAAAATGAATGGATTATTTGTCAGGAATGGCACAATGCACAACAGATTACATGTAAATGGTTTTCTAAAATAACCTTAAATTTATGCACTTACTGTGCTACTCTGCTTTTTACTGACCCAGATATGAATAGTAATGTAGTCACTACTGCATCATCCAAACTTTTCCTTGCATGCCTTTGCCAAATTACCTACTAAGATTTAGGAAAAAAGCTTGTATTATTTTGTGTGTTTTTTTTTTTTTCTGTGAATGAATATGTTTTATAATTATAGATTTTCTTCTGGTTCATAGTTTTTCATTTTAAACATATTTCAAAGGATTGAAATTGGGAATATTTTCTAAACCAAATTTTACTTAAATAGCAATTCCAGCCTTACTGTGAAAATGATTCCTCCGTTTTCCTCTGTAGGAGCAATGTGGGTTACATTTAACCCTGCTCTGCTATTTCACAAAACAGAATGACTCTTTTGGTTCAATACATTGGAGATGTGTATGATGTTCTGTTTTTAATTTACTGATATAATGTATTGTGTTGTACCAATTAGTAATAGTTAAAAAGGAGGTTAGAAAAAATGAATTAATATGACTGCTATTTATTTATTCTAGTTTTGTCCTATATGTTAAACTCAGATCTTTTTTGCAAAGTAGCAATTTTCATGCTGTTTTAAAATGCCTTTCAAAAAAAGTCAGGTATTTCAACATTGTATCTGTTAAATATCCATGAATGTATATAATGTATATTTATCATATATTCACATTTTGAGCACTCAAAATCTGATAATTAACTTACTCAATTGTGTGTCTTTATATCTTATGCTTAGTAAATTATAAGAGTTACTTTAAGTGTTGTATAAATAAATAAAAGTTTTGTTCAAAATGCAAAAAAAATGTGGAAGTTTTGCACAAGTGTATAAAGACGGGCATATATTCAATCATTCACAAATAATTTTTCAGTACTTGTAAGTATCCAACTAAAATACACAGATATTTTAAAAGCAAAATGCTCTAAGACTTTTGGAGAAACAAAAAATATTCTTTAGAATGTCTATACAAGGTTTAAATGTGGAAAACCCCACTGTTTTCCTTTTTTTTTTTTTTTTTTCTTTACTTTTGTCTGACATATTCTGGGGCTCATTTAGGAAGAAACACAATGACTTTCAAGAGCTAGATTTATGGACAAACGGTTTTTCTTCTTTGCCCGGGGCGGTGGCTCACGCCTGTAATCAGCCCGAACACTTTCAGAGGCCGAGGTGGACGGATCATGAGGTCAGGAGATCAAGACTATCCTGGCCAACACAGTGAAACCCTGTCTCTACTAAAAATACAAAAATTAGCTGGGCATGATGGCATGAGCCTGTAGTCCCAGCTACTCAAAGACTGAGGCAGGAGAATCACTTGAACCCGGGAGGCAGAGGTTGCAGTGAGCTGAGATTGTGCCATTGCATTCCAGCCTGGCGACAGAGCAATACTTTATCTCAAAAAAAAAAAAAAAAAAAAAAAAAAAAAAAAAAAATGCTTTAAACAAATATTTAAAGGTTTTATGAACTTGGGAAGTAAGGATAGCTCATGTTCCATTTGAATGACTGAGGATTTGAATCAAAGTAAAGATATTGATCCAGCAGAATGGATTTTCTATATCCTTAGCAAGCATTTTAAAAGAGAAAAGACCTGTGATGAAGCATCTATTAAACCATCTAATGGACAATCTTAAAAGCACAAGCTTTTAAAGTCTTTTGTGTCATTGGTTTAACAATATTTATCCATCACTAGATTTTGTAGATGAATAAAAAGAAGGTTTGAATCAAATGTTTTATCAGGAAAAAAAAAAAGCACCTTATTTCTTTTGTAACTGAATAAATATAATAGGAGTTTAAGGTTATATAAAAGTTAACATTTAACCTGTTATGGATAATGGCCAACATGCTAAGAGAAACAACCGAAGACCACTGTACCATCCTGTATTGCATGATGTAGTGAGTGAGGTAATATGGTGGGTTATCACACAACGTAGCAGTCATCTGCATTACTCATATTACAGTCTTTGGTTGAAAGAAAATTATAATATTGATAATTTTACGTGTTCACAAAATTAGTTCCTGTGAGTACACTCATTCATTCATTTGACAAGCACTTATATAGTTTCTAAGAAAGAGTGCTAGTACCCATTTCTATCCATTGTTTCACTAGAATCGTAACATTGTAACATTATAATATTTTACATTGTGACATTCACATTGCAATACCTCAAGATTAGGTATTAGTCTCAAACGGTGTTACTGAGTATTTGGCATATTCTTAGGAATGCATGCTTATCAAAGCAGAGAGCATCTTTATCTTGTACACTGACTTATCCTCATGTCCTAGAATAACTACTGGACCTCAATTAAGTAATTGTTGAATAAATAAGTAAGTGAATAATGGTCTTTTGAAATATTTTCCAACTGGTGGTTAAATTTGTTAGAAAATCAAATTTACTTGTCACATCTATCTTCTAATAATAGCAAATAATAATCAAATACTTGGCAAATACTATGCATTGATGTAATTGCTCTGTATGCATTGGCTCATCGAACTCTTACAGAGCATACGGAAAATTCTGTTGCTCTCATTGTACAGTATAGGAAACATGCTCTGAGGAGTGAAGTTAACACTGATACATTTGTTTGACCCTTTTTCTGTAATGCTAACCACATTTCAATGAGTTTGCGTTTTCTAGTCTCTCTTAGACTACACTAGCAATTGATGTTTTTCATACTATGTTCTGTTAAAGTCATCAAAATTAACTCTTTCTCTATCTGGTTAAATTAGCACCCAGTCCAAGACTTTGGCTCTATATGATCTGCATATTGTGCACACTCTTATATATCTCTCTCACATCGTTTTCCTCATTGACAGATAGATATATTCTTTTAAAATACACCCACTGTCTCATTTATAAAAACAGGTTCTTCTTATTCACAAACTCTTCTCATCCACACATAATATAAAAAAACTCACAATAGCAAATGTGTACTAAGGAAATCTAGAAATTTTAAAGTGTCTTGCAGATGAAAGATTTGTGAATCTTTGCCTTATTTCAATATTATTACATAAGGGTTTCCGAACTAAATTTATGTAACACTCATCTAAAGGTCTCTTGCTACTTAACATTAATCCTAAAGAAAACTATGCACTAACTCACTATTGTGAAGTCACTTGTATTTTACTTCAAAATAGTGATTCTCATGTGAGGACAATTTCATCCCCTAAGTATGTTTGAAAATGTCTGAAGACATTTTTGCTTGTTAGAGGAACGGAGAATAGCAATTAACATCTAATGAGCAGAGGCCAGGAGTGCCGCTAAACATGCCGCAGTGCACACGACAGCCCCATACCAGCCCCCCAAAAACCACCAGCCCCCCCGAAAACCAAACAATTCTCCTGCCCAAAATGTCAATAATACTTTTCTTTAAAATATTTACATTTACTTTATTCATTATCTATTTTCTTTCTATTTATTTATTTATTTTTTAGAAAGAGTCTCACTGTGTCGCCCAGGCTGGAGTGCTGTGGCGCGATCTTGGCTCACTGCAAGTTCTGCCTTCCGGGTTCCCGCCATCCTCCTGCCTCAGCCTCCCCAGTAGCTGGGACTACAGGTGCCGCCACCTCGCCCGGCTAATTTTTTTGCATTTTTAATAGAGACAGGGTTTCACTGTCTTGGCCAGGATGGTCTCCAGCTCTTGATCTCGTGATCCGCCCGCCTTGGCCTCCCAAAGTGCTGGGATTACAGGCGTGAGCCACCACGCCCAGCCTATTTTCTTTATATTTGTCTATTTATCTATCTATCTATCTATCTATCTATCTATCTATCTATCTATCTATGTCTTCCTTGTTACAACAGATTGGGAGCTACTAGAGAACTGTGACGCTGTGTGCACTGATATGGATTGCTTATGTTCCCTCACATCATTGCTTACTCCTGAAAGGAAGTAAATGCTTAATACTCTGAATTAGGCCATTATGATACTCTCCTGAAATGAAAAGCTGTAAATCAAACTCAACCCACACCTCAAATTCTACCACTCGATAGCAGCAGTGGGGTTAATATACCAAGTGTTAACAGGACTCTTTCAGTTCCAGCACTATCTGATCTCATTTTTTTCTGGGTACAATTATGTTTTTTCTAAGATGTTTAGTTCATTTTTCCCGTTTGTAATTCTGTAGTAAAATTCTCACTTTCCATTTAGCTTACATTTCTTAATGCTGAAAATTATCAGGTACTTTTTCTTCAATGGTGTGTTAAATTTCTTTTGATTTTAGTGAATGCTTTTGTGGCAATCATTTATTTATTTGAAAAATATTTGTAAATCACCGTGCATACAAGACACAGTACCACTATTATACAAGTGTTACATATCTGCAAAAACAGCAACCTCTAGGAATACAGTCCTAATAAATTAGATAAATCATATAAAGTACAAAATAATGCAAATTCAAAATTGGAGGCACGATAGTACCTGGATGATGTATTATGGGAGTTGCCAGAGATGGATAGATTATACATATTTGTCAGAATCAAAGAAGATTACTTAGAAAAGTGGCATTTAAAATAATTCAGAGAAAACACAGTATTTGATCTGGTAGAGATTTTCTAGAGGGAAAGAAAAGAAGGGATTTAAGGCAAAGGAAAAATGAACAAAGTGATGTATTAAAAATGTTGGCTGGTGGAAATTGAACAATGAGATCACTTGGACACAGGAAGGGGAGCATCACACACTGGGGTCTATTGTGGGGAGGGGGTAGAGGGGAGGGATAACATTAGGAGATGTACCTAATGTAAACGATGAGTTAATGGGTGCAGCACACCAACATGGCACATGTATACATATGTAACAAACCTGCACGTTGTGCACATGTACCCTGGAACTTAAAGTATAATAAAAAAAGAAATGTTGGCTATATATGAGGCATCTAGAAATAATGTAAAGCATAGAATTCATTATCTGAAAAAACGTACTTGAGAGCAGCATTATAGGGGGTTGGTTGTATTTTAAAAGCCTTGAATGTCAAGATGTAGAGTTTTGACATTATGTTAGAAGCAATAAGAAATCATCTCGGGTTTGTAAGTATCAGGTTAAGAACCAATATTTAAGAAGACATGTTTGGCAGTGTGTAAAACTGAATGTATCTGGGAGAGGAATAGAAGAAAAGTGTCTCTATCATAAAGCTGGCCCACAAGGAAGACCTTAAAGAGAAGCAAAAGGTAGCAGTAAAAATATAAGTAATAAAGGCATTGACACTTTTGTTCATTTTAATTCTATTTATTTATTTATTTATAGATGGTGTTTCATTTTGTCACCCAGGCTGGAGTGCAGTGGTGCCATCTCGGCTCACTGCAGCCTCGAACTCCTGGGCTTAAGCGATCCTTCTACTTCAGCCCCTCATGTAGCTGGGGCTACAGGAACATGCCACCATGCATGGCTAATTATTTTGTATTTTTTGTAGAGACGTGGTTTCCACCATGTTGGCCAGGCTGGTTTCAAACTCCTGAGCTCAAGTGATCCACCTGCCTTGGCCTCCCAAAGTGCTATGATTACAGGCATGAACTACTGTGCCGGCCCATACATTTTTATACTTGTTGACTCTATGGTACATTATTTTAAGTGCATTTGAAACAGTTCTAACTATATTTAAGGAATGATATTTCATAACTTGTGCTCTTTCTTTATTAGAGGTCCTCCAATAAAAAGAAAACATTTAATTTTAAAAATAGGTTTAAAAATTGGCTTACCTTGCAATTATGATATGAAAACATTGAATCATTTTATAAATCTAAAATACATTATGAAATTTTAGTGACACTATATTTCTTATAATATGAGAAATCTTGCTACTTCAGCGACCTAGGTATTACTTCACCACTAACTCATCAATTATCCCCAACTACGATAAAAATAATAACGTAATAAGAAAATGGATATATATACAATGATACAAAAGTGGGGATGTCCATATAATAACAACTAGTCACATGTGGCTATTTCAACTTAAATGTAATTCAATTATGTTTAAGTAAAATGTAAATAGTATTTCCTTAGTCACAATACCCACACTTCCATTGCTGAGTAGCCACAGGGAGCTGATTACTGGCTCCTATCTGGAGATAGAGAACATTTTTATTATCATAGAAAGTTATATTGGACAATACTGGGGTAGAAGGTTTATACAAGTGATATAAATCATCACTGTTACCTAATCTCTATGTGCTTATAGGATTTTCTTTTGTAAATATTTAAAAGAAGTATAAAAACAAAAACACCACATTGTAGTTCTGTTTGCTACTGTGTTTCTTGTTTTTGCTTCCACAATGTCCGTTGAGAACTCAGAATTTTTCATTTTCTGCCTATAATGGTAGGAGAAGGAAATTAATAGACACCCCAAAATTATTAGAAAAATTGGAAGATAAATGCAAAGAGAAAATAGTGAAGCTCAAGCCTCTTAAAATGATAGTAAAACAAATTTTTGCTTTTGATACTGTAGATAAATTGTATCAAGCTCGAAAATGGATGAGTTGGAACAGTTTCTAATACAAGGAAGGACTTTATCACACAATATTTTGCAACCATAAGATTTTGCTAAAAGGAAAATATGACAATGTTATTTAGCCTTTTATGATTTTTGAACATAAGAATTTACTTTACATAGTCCGTAAATGGAAACATGTTGAAAGCATTTGGTGATGAGGAAATTTTAAGAATATATTTTAGTTGTATTTTAATTGCTCTTTGTAAATCTAAAAATGAAAATGTTTGGCAATTATGGAATAAATATATTTTATTCTTCTGGGTAAAATTATGAGCCATCAAATTTTTTTTTAAAAAATTGCATTCTGACAATGCTAGTGAAAGAAAAACCAAAAAGCAATGACAGGATAGGACACAGTAGAGATGTATTTTGAAGCTGGACTCATTATTTACAAGATAGATATATTTCAGGATTATGCATGGCAATTATTGCTCAATTTGTATATATATACCATTAAAGTTAAAAAAAATAAAAATTAAGGTTTTTCTGTTTAAATTTTGTATTGAAAGTTCTAATAAAATTTGTGTTTTACTCTCCTTTTGTTATTATGTCTGTATATCATTTAAAAAATTACTTAGAATATGAAACAAAAAAAGTGTGGCCCAGATAGTAAATACGGCTATTTTGTTTCCTGATACATTGAGGATTAATAAAGTTTAATATATTGATTAATCACATTTTAATTATAATTGTGATACAAATTACAACAATTTATAATTACAAATTGACCAACATAAAATAATTACAATATTGAAGAAGAAGAAAGGAAAGAAGGGGAAGAAGGAGAAGGAACGAAAAAGAAAGAAGGGGAAAGAAGGAGAAAGGAGAAAGAAGAAGAAAGAAAGGAAGAGAAAGGAGGAGGAGGAGAAGAAGAAGAAGGAGGAGAAGAAGGAGAAGGAAGAGGAAGGAAAAGATGTTGATGAATCTGCAGCAGCAGCAGAATCATCTGAGGACTGACACTACCCAACTTCAAGAAACAGTATAAAACTACAGTACTCAAAACAGTAAGGTATTGGTGAAAAAGGAGACATATAGATCAGTGGAAAAAATGGGATCCCAGAAAGAGACCCAAGCAAATATAATCAACTATGTAAAGGAGCAAATACAATTCAATGGAGAGAGGATTGTCTTTTTAACAAGTGGTGCTGGAACAGTTGGACATTCACATACAAAAACATGAATCTAAACATAGATCTTACACATTTCAAAAATTAATTCAAATGAAACATTGATCTAAGTGTAAAACACAAAACTCTAAAACTTCTGCAAAATAACACAGAAGAAAATCCAAGTGACCTTGGATTCGATTATGACATTTTAGATACAAATTTAAAAGCACAATTCATTAAAAAGGTAATTTGGACTTCACTAAAACTAAACATGTTTACTCTGCAAAAGACACTGTTAAACGAATGAAAAGATAAGCCACATACTATTAAAATGTATAAAATGTGTATCTAATAAAGGACTGATATCCAAAATATACAAGGAACTTTAAAAATGCATCCATAAGTAAACAAATAATTAAATTTAAAAATTGGCAAAAGATCTAAACTTTTCCAAGGTAGATATGTCAAACTTTTCTCTAATCTAGACATCTCACCAAAAAAAGGTATTCAGAAATAAAATAAACAGATACAAAATTAATATCATACATCATTAGGAATTGCAAACTAAAATAACGAGATGCTACTACACACCTATTAGAATGACTAAAATTCAAACTACTGACTCACCAAACACTGGTGAGAATGGAGCAACAGAAACTCTCATTTATTGCTGATGGCAACGCAAAATGGCTTAGCCACTTTGAAAGTGAGTTTTTACTTTCAAGTGCTAAACGTGGTCTTGTCATACAATCTTTGGTATTTATCCAAATGAGCTGAATACTTATGTCTGCATGAAAACCTATGCATGATATTTCTAGCAGTTGTGTTCATAATTGCCAGAACTTGGAAGAAACCAAGATATTGTTCAATAGGTGAATGGATAAACAAATTCTAGCCGGGCGCGGTGGCTCAAGCCTGTAATCCCAGCACTTTGGGAGGCCGAGGCGAGCGGGTCACGAGGTAAGGAGATCGAGACCATCCTGGCTAACACGGTGAAACCCCGTCTCTACTAAAAAAATACAAAAAACTAGCCGGGCGAGGTGGCGGGCGCCTGTAGTCCCAGCTACTCCCGAGGCTGAGGCAGGAGAATGGCCTAAACCCGGGAGGCGGAGCTTGCAGTGAGCTGAGATCCGGCCACTGCACTCCAGCCCTGGCGACAGAGCGAGACTCCGTCTCAAAAAAAAAAAAAAAGAAAAAGAAAAACAAATTCTAGTACAACCATTCAATTAAATGTTATTCAGCAATAAAAACAGATGAGTTATGAAGTCATGAAAAGATGAGCTGGAACCTTAAATGCATATTGCTAAGTGAAAGAGGCGAGTCCAAAAAGACTACATCCTGCATAATTCCCATTATATGACATTCTAGAAAAGGTAAAACTATACTCAGTAAAAAGATCACTGGTTACCAGGTCTTGTGGGAGAAGGAAAGTGAGATAAAGGGGTGGAGCACAAGAGATTTTTTGGGCTATGGAACTGAATTGGATGATGTAACAGTAGAAACATGACATTATACACAAGTCAAAACCCATAGAACTATACAATGCAGAGTGAACCTTAATGTAAAGGATGTACTTTACTTAACAATAATCTATCAATATTAGTTCTTCAGTTGTAACAAAAATAACACAATAATGCAAGATGTTAATAATAGGGGAAACTATAAGGAAAGTGGGGAGAAGGTGTATATGGGAACTCTCTGTACTTTCTGCTCAACTAATCAGTAAACCCAAAACTGCCCTTAAAAATGAAGTATATTATTTAAAAAACAAAACAAAAAAAGAATATTGGACCCAGATGGTAAATATCAATGACAATTTTTCCTAATGTATCAAGAGCCAATCCAGTGAAGTCCAATACATTGATTTATTAGAGTCATTTTCTAACTATACATTTTTCTCATGGAAATTGTATGTCTGTGTGTGTGTGTGTGTGTGTGTTTGTCTGTTTATAGTTTGTTCAGAAAGTGGAAATACAAAAATTCCAAAATATTGGGCATTAAATATCTAGTCATTTTTTAATAAGAAAGATACCTGTAGCTATCTTTCAAAAATAGACATAAAGTAGAATAAGTTATTAAATTGAAAGTGAAAAATATTAGGTATTAACAAGATGTATATTTTTACTTGTCACAGTTATTTATGTCTCATTTTTATCCAGTTTTTATTCTCTATTAGACTGACTTAAAAATAATTGAAAAGATTCACTGACATCTCTACTATCCATTCATTCCATAATTTTGATGTTCTGTTTTGCTGTCTTTTTATGAAATTAATGTTTTTAAATAATTTTAAAACTTCCAAAAAGTTTTATGAATGTGTACTTGATGATAAGCGTAATTAGGAAATTTGAGAGTATGTTAATTTTATATATACATTTACTGACTTTCAATTTGGAATTCCCATTCATGAATATATATATATCCTCTTCAATGAGTTTTGATAACACACACACAAATTGTTATATCCTATTAATCATGTAAAAATGGCACAAAAACAACATTTTGAATCATTGCCTTTAGATGGCTTAAAATACTTGGTGATTCAATGACTTTTAATAGTTAACATAATTATTCTTATCCTTCATAAAATAAAAAGTCTCATAAGCAAAATGTGCCAGTAATATAGACTGTTGGTAATATAATACATAGATGTAACTTCTCTGAAAAAAATTAAAAATTTGTTGGACTCTCAAATAGTGGTCACACTCTAGGTTATCTCTATTGACATAATGAAATGCATCTCTTACTAAACAGCACAGACCTCACCTTATGATTCTAGCATATGTGCCGTTTCACTAGCTTTTTGAAATATCTTAGACTCAATTAAAATTCTTCTAAGGCATTCCCAGGCATAAACATGGCATTCCGTTAGTCAAAAGAACACTTCAGTTCCAAAAAATGTAACCTAAATATAATTTTCATTTCACCTTTCCTGTTTCCTTTTATATTCTGTGCCCTTGTACTATATATATTTTGTGGTAGACAAGATAATTAGATAATTAGCATTTCATAAATGAGATGTCAGAGGAGTGGGATATTCTATTTTGAATGCTTCTTGGAACATTCGCCTTCCTATCTGATAAGCCGATATAGCCTGAAACATTTCATGTGTAATACACAGAAAGGTAGTGAGAGCAAAGAGAATATAACTAACACAGGGTGATTTAAAGTAAACTGACCTGGGCTAGAGAAATGCACGGGTTTGTGTAGTGCAGACTGCATAAACAAGAACTTTATTATTTTTTATAAGTGAAAAAGGACAACAGCGAAGAAGACATGGAATAAAGAATCTCTGCTCATATCTGAGAATCAAAAGATGATATAAACAACTGAATTAGCAAACTTTAAACCAATCTGTATTGAATATTGTCTTCTATAATCAGAATCTTATTTTTAATCGATTTCATTGTTTTGGAACTAAAGGGAGAACTGATCAAGCATATTAATTGGTCCAGAAAAGTAACAAAAAAGTACAGGGAAGAATTTAGTTTCTCTGGGCACAAAGTAATTATCTTTAAAAGAGAGTAAGGAAAGGAATGAATCTCTTTAGAAATAGTTCAATACATTTAAAAAATGTAAGTTTTTAAGAGAAAAATGGATTGACTTTATTAGTCATTTGCATGGTAACTAGAGTAGAGATATAATCATCAAGAAGGTAAAGGTCAGGACTGTCAATTGACAATTTAACCCCTTAAAAAGACATAATTTTAGTAACAATTGGACCCACACGTTTTTCTGTTATTTTAAATATACATGATATATTTCTTATTTTCATTCATTATTAACCTAATTAATTTCATTTAAACACAATTTTAACACATCAGCTTCTTTCCCTCTCTTCCTTCCTCCCTTCCTTCAGCCATTCATTCCTTCCTTTCCTTGATGCTCAGATCGAATTGTTTGTGTGTACATGCAGGATCTCCTCTACAAGCTCTTTTAACTATTTATTGCTTTAAACATTAATAACCTTCATGTGTAAATAGCGACTCATTTTTATAGGCAAAGCCCAGTACTGTTAAAGGAAGTACTAAACAAACATTAACGATAGCATAAGATTTCATGATGAGATGAATTATATATAAAATGTACTTTACTATTCACACATTTTAAAAATTTGAACTCTTATTTTTCTATATTTTCAGTTCTTTGTTACAGTATTAAAATGCTTTTTCAGGAAAAAAACACAACAGTCTGACATATTTTAGTTTTCTGTCTCTTGCACTTTTCATTTTCATAAGAGTTTTTTAAATGTAATTTTTGTCAATGATACATACGGAAAATGAATATTCAGCCATTTTCTTCTTTTCTGTGTTTTGTGTAATTTCTATGAGTGCAGATATATTATTTCTACAGAGATTTAAATAATATCTGACTCATACAATTTGTTCTTCTAAAAATTAACTCACAGATAAAAAGTTATTTTACAAAGAAATCTGTGTGAAAATGGGAGGACGAATTTGAGTTTTCATTGATTAATTTTCAAAAGTGGCTTTTCCCACCACTCAGTTGTGAAGCTTGCTCTTCCCGATTATGTAAAATGTGCAGGTATTTGTGATTCACTGTGAAAGTTCTGCTTTTCATTTTCTTAAGTTTCAGTTTTAAAAGAAATCTCTTTCATCATAGTGGCAGCATTTAAATGTATGATTAATATTTTATTTTTAAAAACATTGCTCTATTTTACAGGCTAGATTCATATAAATTGTATATCACAAGTTATAGACTTAACACAGTTAAGTTCTTGAACTATAATTCCTCCTGCTATACTTTTTTCGTTACACTCTTGGCATTGTATGCTTAACTTTAATTTTCTTATTTCTCACCAAACTTAGGTTTCTACAATATCACAGGATTTTTATTTCAGAGGTAGTCATAGCTGTTTCCATTATTGTAGGAATATATATTTATTCTTTTGACTTACCATTGAAAACAGTATCATCTCTGTGGATCCGAAATGCTAAATGTTCCTCCATTTGGGCCAGCCTTTTAGGATTTTCATCACAAGAATATAGTCAGACAATGGAGAACTACTAAACTTATGCTCCATAAATCCTAGATTAACCCATCTTCTTCCTTTCCAAGCCTGAGCTCTACTTTCCCTCTTCTCATTCATGGAAAATTCCATATCATCTAGATTACACATGTGCATCTATGTGCAGCCATGATCTACTGTCTCCAGAAACAACCATTGAGATGCTATTACCATTATTCTGAGATCTTTATGAAGACCCCATGGATTTGCTCCATTTGCTCTAATTTTGATGCTGACTGTTGCTCAATGTCTCCTTTCCACCCTCCACTCATTTAATCTCTGGGGAATGTTCTGCATGCTTAAAGAAACATTTAGCACTATCATCAGTTAGTTTTAATTAACTTCACATACTTGAATGATGGTATGCTAGATGCTAGGAAAATAATTTAAATAGATCTGGTTTCTGCCTTCTGGCCATTTACATATTAAACCGTGACAGAATGAGATGCTATTTTTAATTGGCTAGCCATGAAAAGTGTAACATTTTTAATGTAAAACTTCCTTTAAAAATTAGATAATTCAATTGCCTTCCTCCATGAATTTTTACTTATTCATACATATTGAAATATGGTTAATAGCTAAAATGCTCAAGAATTGTATAATACTTCCATTTTGGATTTCCAAACTCATGAAAATGACCTTGGCAGCTGATATACAGGCTAAAATATTCTCAACAAACAATTTTCTGGAATGTATAGAGTAATCAAATAAAGGTAGTCTGTGACTGTGGCGTGGCATAAAACAAAGACAAGTTCATCTTATGACCAGGACTGAAACAAGACAGAGACCAGGACCCTCGATGTCCACAAAAGTTTGCATAATTAACTATTGTTTCTTTATAATAACAAACCTACAATATTTTCATTTTTTAGCTAAAGTTACTCATACACTCATCATTGACATGCTCTTAATTCTGAGAACACACAATCCAGCAGCACAAGCCTAACTCCTATAACAAGTCTCTTCTCACTGTTTCTTACCTCCATCCAGAGATTCATCTGCTATGTTGTCTCCTTAGCCATAGCAACTTAAATAAATATAGTTTTGCTTAACTATTGGTAGACTTTTGTTGATCTGTGACTGGCAGTGGTCTTCATAGTTCTTATGACTGATTTTTATTGTTTTATTTAATTATATGTTGGAATTTACAGTTAACTAAGTAGTCAACTATTATTTTAAATTTAGTTTTATTTTGCTTTGTATGTAAATATTAAAGAATTTAAATTAAAATACTGTTGATCCCGGTCCTTTTAAATATTGTTACACGGCCAGGCGCGGTTGCTCCCACCTGTAATCCCAGTGCTTTGGGAGGCCGAGGTGGGCGGATCATCTGAGGTCAGGAGCTCAAGACCAGCCTGACCAACATGGAGAAACCCCGTCTCTACTAAAAAGTACAAAGCAAAAATGAGCCAGGCGTGGTGGTGCGCATGCCTGTAATCCCAGCTACTCGGGAGGCTGAGGCAGGAGAATTGCTTGAACCTGGGAGGTGGAGTTTACGGTGAGCTGAGATGGCGCCATTGCACCGCAGCCTGAGCAACAAGAGAGCAAAACTCCATCTCAACAACAACAAAAAATTATAATTATATATATATATAGTTTTTAAAAATTGTATTTTGGGAGACCCACGGATGTAAGAAAAAGAAATAGTAAAAGGAAGGCAATTGACATTTATTCAGCCTATTGAATGCCATGAACTTGACTTAAGTTCAAGGAATTAATTCTCTAGCTTATCTTCACATCCCTACAGGGATGACTCCTCTAGTTTATAATCAAAGCTCAACCAGTTTCAGTAATTTTCCCAAAGCCAAAATACAAATAAATGTCAAAATTGACAGATAATCTCCATTTGGGCTCTACAGTATGCTTCTTTCTGAATTTGCTTTAAGGAGAATAGGAGTAAATTACTAAAACTAACCTAATTGAAATCATTTAAACATTATAATATTTTCAATAACTACTAAACTAAGAATAATTTTAAAAACAATAAGCATATTATAGTCAGCTTTATATTTTCCATATAAAAAGTAACCAAAAATTTCTAGTTCACCTGGCAATTCTCCAATCTTTTCTCCTAACACTCTGTAGTTTTCTCCTAGTCCACTCTACCCCGGTATCACTGGCACCTTTGCTATTCCTAGAAATAAAAACAGTAAACGTGCTACCTCAGGGTCTTTGTGCTTGCCCTTCCCTCTGCATTACACCAATACACATAGTCGCTTTTCGTAATCTCCATTTCTGTCTCTTGACTGCCCTCCTCTCCTTTATTTTCCTTGCTGCCATGTGCTTATCAATATGTACTTAGTACTTACCAATATGTAACATGTGATATGTTGCATTTATTTATTTATTTTCATCCCTACCTAGAATGGATGCTGTAAGAGAAATGAAGTTTGTTGGTGATAGTGGAGGTGATTATTTTGACACTTTGGAGACAAACTCAATTTGTGTTTTTGTTTGTTTTGGTCATTGCTGTAACCCGAGTGCCCAAAACAATGCCTATTACATAGTAGCCGCTAAAAAATTTTGTTGAATAAATAAATGAAAACACAATGCAATGAAGCATATTGAAACAGTACTTAGAGTTTAGCATTTTAGGATTTGATGTAATTGCATATCACACACAAATTCTAAGCTCAAGCTATAATTTTGTCACAAATAGAAAGAGAAAACAAAATCTTCATTACCTAGAAAATCAAATACTGCAATTTAGAACATATTATCTCCCATACCTAGAAAATCCAATACTGCAATTCAGAACATATTATCTTCTATCCTCTATTCTTTTATATTTTATTTAACATATTTCAATTCATTCATTTTTATTTTGATTAGTATATATAATTGTCTACTAAAACCTTGCTAAGTACTAAAACTGCCATGATCACAAGTTTGCTAGTTGTGTGACTCAGCCTCTGTAGTCTTCAGAATCCTTGTGTGTATCTTGTGACTAATGAGAGTAACTACTCGGGGCAACTATTAGTAAATGAGTACTCAATGACATAATACCAGCACAACATTTAGCACTGCCCCGGTCTATTAGATTCACAAAATTAATTTTGTTCTTATTGATTGTGAATAATGATGATGAAGAAAACATAATAAATATGCTCCTATATTTACACAGCATTAGCATATACCACATAGAAGGTAAAACTAGTCTAATTTTAAAAAGCATAGCTGAGAAGCCACATTTGCATAGGATAAAGTTATTTTAATATAACACTGTTCATCAAGGCCCTCTCAGATTACCAATTCTCAGTGATTTTGCGCAAATTACCACTTTTTCTCCCCCATCCTTACATGCACGCCTACATAAAGCCACAATTTGAAACACAGGGGTATTAACCTTATACATATCCTTCATTGTTCCTCACTGTTACGAATGGAACTCAGGCAAGGAATGTTTTCCTTTGAACCTGATTAATACTAGCGAGTGTAGTTTTACTTCATTTTGCTGTGGATTTTACTGCACCTTTGCTATGACTTCAGGTGGTTTTGAAATGATTTTAGGCACAGATGAAGAAATTCGCTGCAGAGATAAAGGAGGGGGAAGTAGTGTTTACTTACAGTGTATTTCTAGCACCTGCATGGCTACCTGAGGGGTGGCATTGAGGGATTCGTGGTCCACTCTGCAGATGACCGCCACTCCATCGTCACTCCGGTCCACTCGGAAGTCCAGTGTGCTGCTGACAGTGAACGTCTTGCGATTTGCATCCTCTTCTTTTAAATATTTTACATCTGAAAATAAAACATGAATATTAAAATGTGACACCTTTCAAAATAAAACAGATTGCATTTATTCAAGATAATGGAAACACCTTCTCCCTATCTTTATCAATATTTGTGATTTTAACATTTAATCTACTTCAATTCAATGAAATAAAAATATACTTACTTTAAAAATAAATTCTAAGGGTTAGATCCAAAAATACAATAAAAGGGTAGGGCGCAGCAATTTTATTTCTTTGGTCTCAGGCTTACCTAGTTTATAATCCGTCACAAGATACTCTTACATACTCCATTAAAACAATGTATATCATCTTACAAAAGTAGTCTTTCTTTTCTCTTAGCTATAAGTTTTACTAAAACATAATCTTAATTTTCTGAGCCACAAGCACAGTTGGGAAGGGCAAATTTACAACCATATGGCTACGCCTAAAAGAAAGCACAATGCATTTGAAATATAACTTTAACATGAACAATGTGAGGTGAACATAAATTGCTAAAGAATACTTAAGATGAGAAAGTTGTCATCTTTGGAAAGAAAAGGAGCACAGTCATCTGAATATTTTGAATACTTAAGTATATATTTGCAGTGAAATTTACATTGAGATGAATGCTCTTCACTTGGCTGAGGAATTTATTTCAGCATGAATAAGAGTACTTTCTACAAGATGTGAATTCATTTATCGATATTTAAACTTGCTGTGCATGATTTAGATCCATCGTTAAATGGTGCACTAAAGGATTATTTGTTCTCTGTGGAAAAGAAGTTTAATAATACTTTGCTTAATTTGTAATTTCTCAAGTCTGAAGTAGCTGATAAGAAGAGGATGATTTTAAAGGTTTAGAAATCAAACTGATATGATAAGGTTAAGGTATCATTATAACAACATCTTAAATGTAGTTGATAGAAAAATGTATTCAATTTTCTTATGCTTCCTGTTATTTTTTTCATCATTCAGTGTTAAATAAACTTTGATATTGTCAGGAAATAAGCCTTTTCACATAAAATATTTGATTTTAACACATATTAAGTAATTTATTTTAAAAACATTTTAAAATATATTAATAACAAAAATGAATAAATTCAGTTTCTCAATCTTTGTGCCTTATGCAAAGATTGGATTTGCATGTATTATTTGATTAATAGACATATGCATGGTTCACTATCACTTATTTCAGAAGTATGAATTTACCATATTGAGTGATTTTTAAAGATAAATAAAATAATCATTAGTAAAACATAAAATGGATAGACGTGATATGTCTTGTTCTTGAAAATGTGATTATATTTGGGTTCACATATTAGGGGAAAATGACCTAAGATTTTTACCTCAAAATGTTGTATGTATATTAGGCAATTCTGAAGACTAAGAAAATCTCTAACATTTAGAAAGGAGAACCGAAGCATGAAATCTCAATTCCATTTTTAACTGAAAGTAAATCATGCAGGATACAGAATTCTATGCAGAATTTTTTATAAACGTGTGTCCTATGAAATAACTCATTTCATTTTTACTAAAGTCATTTACTAAGATTTTGGCACTTGAAAATTAGGTACAATTCCATTAAAAAATATTAAATAAAGGACACAATGACCTTTCAGCCAAAATATGTCAGAACAATTCAGATGCATTTATGATTCTTTGCTTATATTTAAAATATTATAAGGTTCTTTTACTTTTCAGTTTCATAGATTTATACAAGTATGTTGCCTCATTTTTACATTTATTTTCTTTTTTATAACTCTATGCCCAATGTTTACTTGTTCCTAGCTCTAAGCAGTGTCAGAGTAAGAAAATATTGATCTCTTGACAAATGATTTTTATAATTATGCTACACAATATATGAGAAATTACTCCAAAGTATTACTGCTGGTTGTTTACTTTTTATACCAGCTGCACTTTAAGAACTCACACATCTGCTTCTTTTAGCTGTTTCCCTTACAAAAGTAGCATTTAATGTAATATTAATTGGACACATAAAATTTGATAGCAATTATATAAATCATAAAATTTTAATGAACTAATTCAAGTAAAATTTTAAAAAGTGTAAATTTGTTGATTTTAATATTGGCTAACATGATAGATTTTAGGGTTACCAGAAGCCTTAAGATGAACAGAAAAAACATTGAAAAGAGCCAATCATAGTATCTTTTCTCATATTTTAGGCTGACTTTCTTCCCCCAAAAAATGAATAGGAAAGATACTTAAAATGCATCTCTACTTTCCCGTTCTATATTTTTAAAATAACAATGCATTACACAGTTATAGAGTCAACAGAAATTTTCTTTACATTGCATAGTTTATTTGTTGATACCATGTGTATCCTTCTTTCAGGTTCTATTCATTTTCCTTTCTTTTGCATGACAGTTATATTACATGGTGATTAAGAATAGCCTTCTCAAAATGCAACGCACGTATGATCTTGTTAAAATGCAGATTCTCATTCAGTAGGTTAGGGTGTGGAGTCTAAGAGTCTGCTGCTGGCCCGTAGACCATATTTTGAGGAGCAAGAGTATAGTGCAAACATTTGACATTGGAGACATAACTAAAGGTGGACTGGGAATGTTGGCACTTACTCTTCCCATCTTTTTCTCTTTTTCTCTCTCTCGTTATTTTTTAATTGTTCCTCTTCAAAAACTTCCACTGGACATAATACACACACACACACACACATATATATCTTCATTTTACATATTTCAAATTTATGCACGTCCTATATATTATGTAATGTGTTCATGAAATGACTAGAAAACCTTGAGAACCAACAAGAAACAGAGGAACTTTCAGAATTTCTTTCATAATCCACTTATAATCCACTCCTCCTACTCTCTCTACTAGATCTTCTGGACATTTAAATAGTCAAAACGGTGGTCACTTTTGGTGAATCGGGTGGGAAACTGACTGGGAGAGAATATATTCGGGTTTTCTGGAGTTATGGAAATGCTCTACATCAAAAGGGGTGTGAGTTCATCTACTTTGTAATTTGTGTCAAAATTTTATAGTTAAGATTAGTTCATTTCAATGTGTGTAAATTTTCCCTCAAAAATCACAACTGCAGGCCGGGCGCGGTGGCTCAAGCCTGTAATCCCAGCACTTTGGGAGGCCGAGACGGGCGGATCACGAGGTCAGGAGATCGAGACCATCCTGGCTAACACGGTGAAACCCCATTTCAACTAAAAATACAAAAAACTAGCCGGGCGAGGTGGCGGGTGCCTGTGGTCCCAGCTACTCGGGAGGCTGAGGCAGGAGAATGGTGGGAACCCGGGAGTGGAGCTTGCAGTGAGCAGAGATCGCGCCACTGCACTCAAGCCTGGGTGACAGAGCAAGACTCCATCTCAAAAAAAAAAAAAAGAACAAAAAAATCATACCTGTAAGTTATAGTAATAACTACAGTTGAGTGGAGAGTAATTAGAGGGATAGATGAAAAAAATGGCTGAAGGTTGATACATTTAAAACTGGGTGATGGCATGCAGTGTCTCATTCTATTATTGTGCTTACTTTGCATATGTCAGAAATTTTTCTATAATAAAATTTTTAAACATAGCAAAAGAAAAATTCCTCAAGTATAACTGTTAATGAAAATTAGTTGCCTGAACATTTCTTGGTAAAGTCTCAAGATAAAGGACTTTCTATTAGTTTTTATATTAACCTTTATAAAATATAAATTGTAGAATAGCAATCTCCTTATATTCAGGAGATTAGATCTTTAGTCTTAGCAAGAACTAAGGTGAAAAGAGAAATAGCAAATGTAAGTTCGAGCACTGGAGCATCCAAAGGGAATAAGTTTAAATGCCTCAAGTTAGGTTAGCTGGGGAAAAAATAAATAAATAAATAAATAAGCAGCCAAGATATTTGGATTTTCTTACATCCAATTTTTTTTCACAAAATATATTTCAAGAGATACTTTCATATCTATCTTTCCTAGGTTTATAATATTAGGCCACCAGGCTCTATATCTAGTTTCTGGCCACTTTTAGACTGAAGTTTTGGAAAAAGAAAATCCTCTTAAGTGAAGTTCCTAGAGAAGTTGCCTTGTCTCCACAGTGATGCTAATATACTTTGAGTAGTATAATCTCAACTACTTTGGTTTATTTGCTTTCTCCACTTTTGCAATTTTGGTGCTATTTATACAGACTGAAAAAGAACATATCTTCACTTTTTTTTTTTGAGACACAGCCTCATTCTGCCACCCAGGCTGGGGTACAGTGGCATGATCTTGGCTCAATGCAACCTCCATATCCTAGGTTCAAGCGATTCTGCTGCCTCAGCCTCCTGAGTAGCTGGGATTACAGGTGTGAGCCATAACGTCCAGCTAATTTTTGCATTTTTTATAGAGATGGAGTTCGCCACTTGGGTCAGGCTAGTCTCAAACTCCTGACCTCAGGTGATCTGTCCGCCATGGCCTCCCAAAGTGCTGGGATTATAGGTGTGAGCCACCGCGCCCGCCAATACCTTCACTTTTATAATGAAATACTTTCCCCGAATCCTGAAATAGACCTCTTTATCAGCCACCTACCTAGACTAGGCCAGTTCTTTTTAATCCATTCCAAGTGAAATAGACCATACTGAGGACAAGGCAGGATTTAGAAACTGAAACTTCCATGCGTTCTCATCACTTGAAGATATCTCTTAGGAATTATGTAGGCTATTAAGTGACATTTCCTATTTGGGTCTTGAATTCTCTGACCATGAGCAAAACAGCATGGTCTTAGTGTGTCCCAAACAATTATGCTCATATAGAACTGGAACTTTACTATTACTTTCAGAAGTAGGGTTTTTAAAAGTGATTTTTGATGGATAACATGATAGTTTTGGGGGAGAAATCAAGGAATTTAGTCTGAATCCACATAATTGTTGTCAGTGGTCCTTTAGTGATTTTTTTGCCATAGCCAGTGAGCTAGATTCATGACCTCATCTCATAGAGAACAGAAAATGTGTGCATTAGATGAGAGTTGGCTTTATTGTCAAAAATTAGGAGTGAACGAACTCAGTGGAGAACTGGACATGTGTAATTACTGCTTCACAGTTCTGCAAATCAAACTTCCGAAAACTAAATACAACTTCCCCATTCTTTCTTTTGTCTGGCTAACTCATTCAGTAACTTCAATGCATACTTTAAAGGTAATTTGTCTTAGAGGAAATGTCAATACTTTTTTGTGTGTATCTTAAGGTTAAATGTTCAAAGATATTTTACAAAACACTTTTCTTTAATGTTCAAGCAAAGCTTTTCATTTTGTATTTGTTTTAAACTGTCTCTAGACCAAACATAGCAAGACTGTATTTTATACTGTGTAACTTTAAAGTCTGGTAACCACATTCATTTATGCACTGAAAAAGACCTCAAACAAATTCTTGAGGCAAATCTCATTCTTGCCTTTGAGCACCCCTTCATACAACTCCTGTCTGACATAGGGTAGATTTTTAAAAGTCCTTATAATTTTCAACTTTTTTAAGGAAGTACTAGTCATAATCCTGGTTCTAAACTGACTCTTGCAGGTATGGCCCCACCGTTAATTGGCAACATGGATAACCATCCCACTTAGCAAGGAATAGTAGTGAAATTCAGCTCTTCTTAATAGATCTGAAAAGGTCAGATGAGAAAAATAATGTTTATGGAGGATTATTAAGAGGAGATACTTTATGTATCTAAATATCAAAGTCTCTTTTTCAGTTTACCCTGACAAGTAAAATGTCAATGCTTTTCATAAAATTTATCTTAAATGTTATTTCCCAGCTCTACATTCAGAGGTGCTACAAGAACCAGGTATATATATTACCTGACTCGAACAAAGCCTCAGGGTGAGCTCTGTATTTGTCTACATTAGAGTGTCCTTTCTCCTCAAATATATTTAAAATGATGTTTTACTGCATGTCCAAAATATAATAAAATGTGGCAGAAAATTATTTTTAAGTCTATTCAGTAGAGTAAGCTTTAAGAAAATAAAACTATCTATGCATTTGAGCAATTTCTGTAGCAGCAGGAAAGTGAGACTTCTTTGAAACATCTATGATGATGCAATTTTCTGGTAATCAAACTATTTGTTTCATGAACTCCTGCAGCATTCAGCACATGTAAGAATAAGCAACCTGTCCCTCATCTACCTGTAGTGACATTGAATAAATGAATCACTTGCATCAGTAAAACATTGTGAAATGCTAAGTTTCTGAATATATTACAATATTTCTATGTACCATGTTCTACCAGAGTTTTTAAAATGATTTTTCAACAAGTTACCTTGTATTCTGAGAATCACATCATTTAAAAATTAAAATTACCCATTCGGATGTTTACAAGGTCCAGTATAAATTATGTGTTCATAAAATAAAGGTTGGATTAAATTTTTAACTTTGTTTTTTTCTTTTTTACTATTTTTCTTTTTCTTTTCATTCTTTCTCTTCCTTCTGCTCCCTTTTCTTTCTTTCCTCTGCAGAAATTCCTAATTTTTATATTTCTCTATAGTTTTTACAGCCAGCATCTAAGACAGTATCTGAAACATCATAGATGCTTAATAAGTATGTTTTCAATTCATTAAAATAATGGTTGCAATCAGCCAGATAAAGTTTCTTTTCCTTCTAGTAAGTAGATTTGTTCCATGTCAATACGTATAATTTGGGGACAGTTGTCAGTCTTTAATTGATTGTCTTTGTAGTATATCTCTTTTTAAATCCTCTCATCAGTTTCTGTATTGGAAGAGTACAAAATCTAGAGGGATATGACAAAATATCTGGAATTAGACAGACTAACTGTTTATTCAGATCTGTATTTGCCTCTTGTTTGTCAGTTCTGTCTTTGCTATTTTCCGCAGCCATTGTAATTCTCACTGCAGACCACTGTAATTCTCACTGCAGACCACTGTAATTCTCACTGCAGACCACTGTAATTCTCACTACAGACCATTGTAATTCTCACTGCAGACCAACTAGATTAGAGTCCCATTTATCGAACTTCCTCGAGTTGGCAGTTCAGGCATTTAACCATAGACAACAGGCAGAAGAAAGGAGATTGGCAATATCACTAAAGAGAAAAAAATTAAATGGAAAATTACTGAGTTAAAAAATATACCTAGCTGTTAAATCTTTTCAATTCATATATATTTTTCCATATAAATTTTACAAGGAAAGGGAGAATAACATTACTAAACATTATCTATACTTACTTACAGGGAAAAAGAAAATTATAAAATAATTTCATCTCCTATAGAGGCAAAAAATAAAGATATTTTTTGAATATAAAATAAGAAAAGTACAGATTTTATCTATGAAAAATTAGCAGGAAGTGAGAGACAAAAGGATATATAAGCATAAAGAGAGGAATATATTTTTAAGGAGATAAATTAGAATAATTTACGAGTCAGTATTGTGAAAATATATGAGTACGAAAAAGAAATTGGGGGCAACTCCTGAACATCACGCTAAATAAGTAGCTCTGCAGACTTTCTCTCCAGTTAAACAACCATAACTAGTGAAAACTATTTCAAAACACACATACATATTTCAGGTCTCTGAAAATTGTGCTAAGGGCGTATAGCAAATGAACAAATAATTATTTTAAAAAACTAGAACTCTTAGTAAGAACAGATAGAGTCTGTGGTATTTGAACCATGCCTTGCTCCCTAATTCAACCTCATCCCCAACTCTGCATGAGGAAAACCAGGTAGATGTACCCAAGGTGGAGATCCATGTTTCCCCAACCAAGGACTATGGTCCTTTCCAGAAGAGGCAGGCGGCCAGCATTTCTTATTTCACTCATTATTACTCTTGGTTGCAGAGCCAAAATTCCAGGTGGTGTGGCTGAAAGGTTGGGGCTGTCTTCTTTCTCCCAGTCCCTGCTCATATGCCAAGAATAAAGGGAACCCAATAGCTCTCACTTTAGCTCACTCATAGAGGGGAAATTTCAATCCAGAAAAGACAAAACAAGAAGACCAGAAGCTACCACCATTTTGCCCAGGGAAGAAGCCAGCTATAACAGGGAAGTGTTTTTCTGAACCTCTCTCTAAGGGAACCAAACATTTGGAACAGAGTTGGGGGAAGTTCAAAGTGGAGACTTTGGAGGAAAGCAAGTAAGAAAGCCCTTGTGTCTAGATGAGATAAGCACGCTAAACCACAGACCATCTAGTTTATAAAAGAAAACCAGAGAAAAGACAACTAGCAAGGGCCTTCCTGTCATCACAGGTTAAAGAAAATCTCAAAGACTGGCCTCAAGAAAAAAACAAAACAAAACAAAAAAACCCAGCAAAGGATTCTGGATTTAAATAGATCAAGCTATGGAACACCTTATGCACATAGCATTATTGAAAACAGTAGTGCAACCAGTTGGCAAACAATGAAGGGGAATTACTGGGTATGATACTAACATAAGCAGAGAGCTTAACAGAGACGACAGGAAAGAAAGACATTCAGTGAGAGTCCTACTGAAGCCATTATCATCCTAGGGTGACTGTGCACGTGCCAAAGCCTGTGCTTCCTGAGGAATGACATCAGAGACTTCACACTGCAATAGAAATAGCTCCCCCAAATCAATAAACAATAAGCCAACCAAAACAGGTACTTTTACAAAGGAACTCCAAAAAACAAGGAACTCCTTTGACAACTGACTTTTCATCAAAACTGATAAAGGTCAGAAGGTAGTTGGGTAGCATATCCCAAGTACTAAAAGAAGGAAAACATGTCAAAAAAGAACCTTACATCCAGTAAAATTATTTTTCAAAAATGAAGGTGAAATAAAATATTTTTCAGGTAAACAAAATCTAAGAGAAGTTATTAAAGCAGTCCTGCCTTATAAGAAGTGTTAAAGAAAGTTGGGCGAAAGAAAGTGATCTCAGATAGTTAAACAACAACAACAACAAAGCACCAGTAAAGGTAATTTTATAATTAAAAAGAGGTTAAAATGGCATGTTTCTTCTCTTTTCTTCTCTTAAGTGATTAAAATATAATAATCAGAACAAAGGTTCTTCAGGAAAACAAAATTAATGATGTAAAACAATTATTTACCATTGTATTACAGGGTCTATAACATATGAAAATGCAACATATTTGACAATAACAGGACAAAGGAAGTGGATAAAAGTAAGTTTTTATCCTGTTTCCTGAAAGTAGTCATTATATAAAAAGTTTTCCAAGGTAATCTTCCAAGAGAATAACCAATCTTACTTTTCCGTCACATTTTCCGTCACAAAATCATAAGGAAATGATTTTAGGTGGTAACTTGAATTTGCAGGAAGAAATTAGGAGAATTAAAAACATATATAATATGTTTCATGTGACAAATTTTAGGTACTTGCTATCCTTGTTTTACTCAGCTTCATTAAAGACATAACAGTAATCCCAGCACTTTGGGAGGCTGAGACGGGCGGATCACAAGGTCAGGAGATCGAGACCATCCTGGCTAACACGGTGAAACCCTGTCTCTACTAAAAAAATACAAAAAACTAGCCGGGTGAGGTGGCGGGCGCCTGTAGTTCCAGCTACTCGGGAGGCTGAGGCAGGAGAATGGCGTAAACCCAGGAGGTGGAGCTTGCAGTGAACTGGGATCTGGCCACTGCACTCCAGCCTGGGCAACAGAGCGAGACTCTGTCTCAAAAAAAAAAAAAAAAAAAAAAAAAAGACATAACAGTATATGAAGTAGTAGTTGTAACCATGTGTTACTGTGTTTTTAACATATTAAAATGTAATATGCTTAACAACGATACTACAAAAATGGGAGAAGAGCAAACAGCTATATTGTAGTAACATTTCTGTATCTTCTGAATTAGGTTATTATGAATCTAATTTAGATTCTGATAAGTTAAGATATACGATATGCCTGAGGGCATCTACTAAAAATATAATTCAAAAACAAAGTGAAAAATTGTTACAGGAATTAATATGTTAAACTAGAAAATATTTACTTAATATAGCATAAAGTAGTAAAGAAGGAATATAAAACAAAAATGACATGAAACATAGAAGATAAATGTAAAATCATGGATGAAAATAAACCTATATCAATTATTATAATATCATACATGGAAATTAACCAATATTGATTATAAGATTACATGTAAGTTGATTAAAAATTCAATAAAAAAGCAGAGATTATAAAACTGGATTTCTTAAATGATCAAAATATATGATTTCTACAGGAGACACACTTTAGATTTGAAGATACAAAAGGACTGAAAATAAAAGGATGAAAAAGAATATATGATACAAACAGCAAGCAAGAGAAAGTTAGAGTGACTACACTAATAGCAGCCAAAGCAGATTTTAAAATAAAATATGTTATTAAAATAATGGAAATCATTTCAAAATGATAGAAAAGACCACCCATTAGAAAGATATAACCATTATAAATACATATACATCTACATAAAGAGAGCACCTAAGGTATATGAAGCAGAAACCATTTAGCCCAGCAATATTATTCTTAGGAATATATTCAAGAGAATTGAAAGGATATTTCTACACAAAACCTTGCACCTAAATTTTTACAGCGGAGTTTAAAATAATAGCCCCAAAGCATAAAAACTCAAACGTACATCAACTAATGAATGAATAAATAACATATGGAATATGCATACAATGATATATTATTTGGCAATTATAAAGAATAAAGTACTGATATATGCTACAACGCAGATGATATTAGTTTGTGCTAAGCTAATCACAAAAAACACATATTACATATTTTTGTAGATGAAATGTCCACAGTAGGCAAATGTATACAGACAGAAAGTAGATTTGTGGTTACTTAGAGTTGGGGTGGAGACAGTTGGGGGAAAGTTGGGAGTTATCATTAATAGGTTTCTTGTAGAATCATAAAAGTTTAAAATTGATTGTGGTGAGTGTGTCATAGTTCTGTGAATTTATTTAAAAACTGTTAAATTGTATACTTTACATGAATTTGATGACATGAATTATATCTAAATAATGCTGCTATGTGAAAATAAATAAACAGAGCTAACAACATGTTTGGCTTCAATTTGGGAGGTATACAAATAACACTTTAAATTTAGAATTATTGATTGAAGAGAAAAATGTGACGGAAAGTAAGATTGGTTATTCTCTTGGAAGGTTACCTTGGAAGACTTTTTATATAATGACTACTTTCAGGAAACAGAGCATTTTGTTTCCAAACTAGTAAATAAAATAGCAGACAGTGAATGCCCTTGAACTTCATGATTCAACTGTAACCTATACTATAACATAATATAAGTAAAATAATCTATCTCAATCAACTTCCCATTACCAACACAAATGGAAGGTAATTTACCAACTCATTTAGATACTGCTGGCCGGGCACGGTGGCTCAAGCCTGTAATCTCAGCACTTTGGGAGGCCGAGACGGGCGGATCACGAGATCAGGAGATCGAGACCATCCTGGCTAACACGGTGAAACCCCGTCTCTACTAAAAACTACAAAAAACTAGCCGGGCGAGGTGGCGGGAGGGAGGCTGAGGCAGGAGAATGGCGTGAACCCGTGAGGCGGAGCTTGCAGTGAGCCGAGATCCGGCCACTGCGCTCAGACAGAGCGCAGTGCGAGCCTGGGCGACAGAGCGCAGTGCGAGCCTGGGCGACAGAGCACAGTGCGAGCCTGGGCGACAGAGCCAGACTCCGTCTCAAAAAAATAAATAAATAAATAAATAGATACTGCTACACTAAGATGTCAATTTGATCATATTGTGAAAAACTGGATCAATGTCTTTTTATGTTTGTTTGTTTTTGTTTTGTTTTGTTTTTTGAGATGGAGTTCTGCTCTTGTCACCCAGGCTGGAGTGCAATGGCACCATCTTGGCTCACTGCAACCACCTTGGCTCACTGCAGGTTCAAGCAATTCTTCTGCCTTAGCCTCCCCAGTAGCTGGGATTACAGGTGTGCACAACCACGTCCAGCTAATTATTGTATTTTTCATAGACACAGGGTAATCAAATAATTAATGCATTAATTTGAGTAAAATATGATTCATAAATTTTGTAAAATATCTTATGCATTCACAGACGGTCATTAGCCAAAGGTAAGGGGAAAAGCTACCTTCTCCCACTATGTGCCACAAGGATCATGAAGTGAATTTCCATGAAAAATCCAAAGTTAAAGAATGAAAGAGGTATTTTTCCTCGCATATGAAGAAGCCATAAAGGATTTTTTTGAAATAACCTGAAGAAAACTTGAGCAGTAACTAAGTTTCTCCATCACCAGATGAGAGCTATGGAGCTAGCAAATTTGAATATTTTTGTTATTATAATGTCAGGATTACTCATGGGCTTCTGAGTGCTAGATGATTAAGGTATGCACTTGCTTTAACCCTTAAATTAAATACATTGATTAACAACATTAATTAAACACAAGTTTAAAAAGAAACAATTTATTTGGTCAATTTCTTGACACTATGTAAAATCCAGTAAAAAAAAAAAAAAAAAAAAATGTTTCTTTGTGTCTCATGATATACATACCGAAACTTTCTTTTCCATTCCAACAATGTATAAGAATTCGTAACAACACTAAATTCCTGTAACTAAGCATATGATCTTGCGTAAATGAAAATTTCTCATATACAAAACTACAGCATGATTCATAAAACTAAAATATAATGGTAATACGGCTGAGTGTGGTGGCTCACACCTGTAATCCCAGCACTCTGGGAAGCCAAGGTGGGTAGATCACCTGAGGTCAGGAGTTAAAGACCAGCCTGGTCAAAATGGTAAAACCCTGTCTCTACTAATATTACAAAAAGTAGACAGGTGTGTTGGCACACACCTGTAATCCTAGCTACTCGGGAGGCAGAGGTTGCAGTGAGCCAAGACTGTGCCACTGCACTCCAACCTGGGCAACAGAGTGAGCCTCCGTCTCAAAACAAACAAACAAACAAACTATATATATACATGTAATACAATAAATGAATTGGATTTTGTGAAGTAGTACAAACATTTCGGAAAGTTGGCAAGGTCTTTAAAAAATTTAAATCTCACTACCATTTAATTCAGCCAGTCGGCTTCTAGGCATTTGCCTAAGAAAAATGAAAACATATGGACACACAAAATTTTACCCACAAATGTTCACAGTAGCTTTATTATAACATCTGCAAACTACAAACAACCTGAACGTCCGTTACTTGGTAAATGGGTAAATAACTGTGGTGTATATATCCATGCAATAGAATACTACTCAGCAAAAAAACAGAAAAGAAACTGTACGTGCGACAACATGAATGAGTCTCAAAATATTTATGTTGAGACTCAAAAAAAGAAAGATATGTACAGACTCTATGATTCTATTTATGCAAACTGGCAGAAAATGTAAACTGATCTATAGTATCATAAAGCAGAACAATGGTTTCTGGGAATGAGGTGGAGGGTGGGCAGAGAAGGTACAGGGAAGATGTTAGAAAGGATATAAATAAACTTTTGGGGATAATAAATACATTTTTTTATCTTGTCTGTGGTGATGATTTCACTACTATAGACATTTGTCAAAACTTAATAAATTGCAAAATTTAAATATCTATAGATTGATTTTTGTCAATTATATCTTAATAAACTTATTTTTAAAATAAATATGAAAAAGTAAAGACTCTCCACGATTTCTGGTGAATATTCTTTCCCCTCTACCACTCATATACACATGGAACAATCATTAAATATCCTTCTACAGAGTGACTTATGTATCTCCTAGCATTGCCTGGAAAGTCTTGAGGCAGTGCATTTAACACCATTGCGAAAACTTCAGGTTATGTGCACAAACACACAGATATACATATCCACATGTAAATGCATTCTTTTTTTTTTTTTTCTCACGTTATATACTGCCCAGCATGTTCTGGATGAAATGGCAAAGCCACTTTCAAAGCAGTAAGTGTAAATAAAGGAACATAAAAATAATAGGTCTTTAAATGTTGAGGTTGAGGCTGGGCACAGTGGCTCATGCCTGTAATCCCAGCACTTTGTGATGCTAAAAAAATAAATGGCATATACTATAAGTTTAATAATGATATTTTAAATTCATTCTTATTATACATGATGCAAGGACTTTAAACTCAGGGGACACAAATCTCTTCCTCTTCTTTTATACTTAATTTCAAAGAGTTTGTGATCTCTGGTTTACATGTTAATATTTTACTCATTCAAATTAAGATTTTATACAACTGATGTTAATGAGTCCTTAGGACAAAACCAGTTTTGCAACACCAAATAAAGTAAATAAATATGTAATCTACCATTTATCAAGTAGTTTCCACAAAGCTTAATCCAAAAAGAAAAAAAAGTAAAATAAGCAAGCAAGAAATAAAGAAATAAAAAATAGAGTTATGTGGCCAGAGAATATTACTAAGATGTAGGTTAAAGCAATTATTGTTGTAATTCTCAAACATTAAAATGCTAAAGTACATCCCGATTCCATAGTACAGAATGCCCCTCCAAGAAAGAACTCATAAGCTACACAGAATGTTAAAAGTCATTTTCTAAGCTTAGTACTTTAGGATGTCCCTTCCTTTCTTTCCTAAATACCTATTAATGCTTTGCTTATTAGGCTCTAACCCCATGGGTTCTGAAACTTTATTGATAATAAGGACCACTATAGATACATGAGAAATAGTAGAATTTTTAGGCCTGACAACCAGGAATTCTGACTTAGTAAGTCTACTTTAAAACCAGGAATCTGCATTTTGTAAAGTACCACCTGAGGTGATTCTAATCTAAGCGGTCTAAAGGCCACTTTTTGAGAAACACAGCATTTAGAAATTCACTCTTCTCCAGCTGCCGATGTATTATTTACTAAGCAGCTTACAGTAAAATTATGCTGTATTTTGCTAACTTGAAAATTAGAAGCTGCACTATCTTTGATTGACATTAAAATGTATGGCAAGGACTTACTCACACAAGGAAACATAGCTCATGTCAATTCGAGCTTGATGGCCAAACATTTTGAAACACATGGTATATAAGAAGTAAATCATGCTTATAGAATAATGGCAATGCCATTAGATACTGGCAAACTTCAATGACCTGCTACGGAGTCCAGCTTTCGTGGATATCCAGGTATACACAGCATGATTCTCAGGGCAGGGAGCACATGTGGAGAGAAGTTCTGTTTGAAACACACTGTACACATAATGAGAAATGGCTATTTTAAAAGGCTAAAATTTACAGAATGCCAGACCTTTATATAGTCAAAATCTCTTTCCTCATTATAAATCACTTAACTTCAGAAAGCTACTGTAAGCATAACCTTTTAAATTCTGCATAATTATAATTACTTCAAACTCAAATTTTTTTCTCTTTGTGGCAAGGTCTTACTGTGTCACCCAGGTTAGAATGTAGTGATGCTATCATGGCTCTCTGAAACCTCAAATTTCCAGATTCAAATGATCTTCCAACCTCAGCCTCCCGAGCAGCTGAGACTAATGTGCCACCACACCCAACTAATTTTTAAATTTTTTGTAGAGAGAAGATCTCATTATTTTGTCCAGGTTGGTGTCCAAGCCTTGAGTTCAATTGATCCTCCTGCCTCAGCATCACAAAGTGCTGGGATTACAGGCATGAACCACTGTGCCCAGCCTCAACCTCGACATTTTAAAGAATGAACTGTATTAGTCCATTCTCACACTGCTAATAAAGACACCCCCAAGGCTGAGTAATTTATAAAGAAAAAGAGATTTAATGGACTCACAGTTTCATACGGCTGGGGAGGCCTCACAGAAAGCAAAGGAGGAGCACAGGCTGGGGAGGCCTCATGGCAGAAAGCAAAGTGGGAGCAAAGGCATGTCTTCCATGGCAGCAGGCAAGAGAGCATGTTCAGGGGAATTGCCCCTTGTATAACCATCAGATCTCATAAGACTTATTCACTATTACGAGAGCAGCATGGAAAAACTTCCCCTATGATTCATGTACGTCCCACTGGGTCCCTCCCATAACACATGGGAATTATGGGAGCTACAATTCAAGATGAGACTTGGATGGAGACACAGATTGTCCCCACATTTCAAAACCAATCATGCCTTCCCAACAGTCCCCCAAAGTCTTAATTCATTTCAGTATTAACTCAAAAGTCCACAGTCTAAAGTCTCAAGACAAGGCTAGTCCCTTCTGCCTATAAGCCTATAAAATCAAATGCAAGTTAGTTACTTCTTAGATACAACGAGGATATAGTTATTGGGTAAATATTCCTGTTCCAAATGGGAGAAATTGGCCAAAATGAAGGATCTACAGGCCCTGTGCAATTTCACAATCCAGTGGGGCAGCCAAATCTTAAAGCTCTGAAATGATCTCCTTTGACTCTATGTCTCACATCCGGGTCACACTGATGCAAGAGGTGGGCTCCTACGTCCAGGTCACACTGATGTGAGAAGTGGGCTTCCATGGCCTGGGGCAGCTGCATTCCCATGGCTATGTAGGGTACAGTCCCCCCGCCAGCTGCATTCACAGCTGGCATTGAGTGTTTGCAGCTATTCCAGGAACAGGCTTCAAGCTGTCAGTGGATCTACCATTCTTGGGTCTGGAGGACAGTGGCCCTCTTCTCACAGCTCCACTAGGCAGTGCCTCAGTTGGGACTCTCTGTAGGGGTTATGAACCCAATTTTCCTTCCACATTGCCCTAGCAGAGGTTCTCCATTAGGGCCCTTCCTCTGCAGCAAGCTTCTGCTTTAACATCCAGGCATTTCCATGCATCCTCTGAAATTTAGGCAGAGGTTCCAGAACCTCAATTCTTGACTTTTGTGCACCCACAAGCTCAACACCATGATTAAGCCGCTAAGACTTGGGTCTTACACCCTCTGAAGCTGCAGCCTGAGCTGTATGTAGGCCCCTTTTAGCCATAGCTGGAGCTGAAGCAGCTGGGATGCAAGGCACCATGTCCAGAGGCTGCACACAGCAGAAGTCCCTGGACCTGGCCCAGGAAACCATTTTTCCCTTCTAGGCCTCTGGGCCTGTGAAGGGAGGGGCTGCCCTGAAGGTCTCTTACATGCCCTGGAGACATTTTCCTCATTGTCTTGGTGATTAACATTTGGCTCCTCATTACTTATGCAAATTTTTGCAGCCCACTTGAATTTCTCCTCAGAAAATGGGGTTTTCTTTTCTACTGCATCATCAGCCTGCAAATTTTCCCAACTTTTATGCTCTGCTTTCTCTTGAATGTTTTACCACTCAGAAATTTCTTCTGCCATATACTCTAAATTATCTCTCTCAAGTTCAATGTTCCATAGATCTCTACGGCAGGGGCAAAATACCACCAGTGTCTTTTCATGGCAAGGGTGACCTTTACTCCAGTTCCCAAGAAGTTTCTCATCTCCCTCTGGGAGCACCTGAGGCTGAACTTTGTTGTCCATATCACTATCAGCATTTTGATCAAAGCCATTCAATAAGTCTTTAGGAAGTTCCAAAGTTTGCCACATCTTCCTGCTTTCTGAGCTCTCCAAGTCTCTAGGCAAGTCCAAACTTTCCCACATTTTCCTATCTTCTTCTGATACCTCCAAGCTGTCCCTATGTCTCTGCCCGTTGCCCAGTTTCAGAGTCGCCTCCACACTTTTGGGTAACTTTACAGCAGCATCTCATTAGTGCATTAGTCTGTCTCATGCTGCTAATAAAGACATACCTGAGATGAGTAATTTATAAAGAAAAAGAGGGTTAATGAACTCACAATTCTACATGGCTGGGGAGGCCTCACTATCGTGGAGGAAGGCAAAGGAAGAGCAAAGGCATGTCTTACATGGTGGCAGGCAACAGAGCATGTGCAGGGGAGGGAACTGCCTTTATAAAACCATCAGATCTCATGAGACTTATTCACTATCACAGGAACAGCATGGGAAAAACCCACCCCCATGATTCAAATGCCTCCCACCAGGTCCTTCCCACAACACATGGGGATTATGGGAGCTAGAATTCAAGATGAGATTTGGTGCGGACATAGCCAATCCATATCATGAACATATTATAATTTGTGTGTGTATTAATTTCTCCTACTGCCTCTCATTTTCTTTTTCTTTCTTTTTTTTTTTTTTTTTTTTTGGAGATGGAGTCTCACTCTGTCGCCCAGGCTGGAGTGCAGTGGCCGGATCTCAGCTCACTGCAAGCTCCGCCTCCCGGGTTTACGCCATTCTCCTGCCTCAGCCTCCAGAGTAGCTGGGACCACAGGCGCCGCCACCTCACCCGGCTAGTTTTTTGTATTTTTTAGTAGAGACGGGGTTTCACCGTGTTAGCCAGGATGGTCTCGATCTCCTGACCTCGTGATCCGCCCGTCTCGGCCTCCCAAAGTGCTGGGATTACAGACTTGAGCCACCGTGCCCGGCCGCTTTCTTTTAATGAGCGAACATTCATTATCCAAGTCATTTAGGCATCTGAATTTTATAATCTTAATACTTGCTTTTACTCCATCTGTCCAGATCATTCACCAAGTTCACTTGAAAATTATCTTCTCTTTCAGAACCATTTATTTGTAAAAAATTCCATTGTCATCCATTAGTTTAGGTACTTATCAGCTTAGGCTTGCAATGCCTCTTAACTAATAAGCTAGTCTTCAGACTTCCCCCCAAACTGCTAGATGTGTGACCATGAAAAAATATTCTGTCTCTCTAGATCTCAGTTTCCTGTTATTGCTGTGTAACAAATTACTGTAAGTTTAATGGCTTAAAGCAATATATATTTATTATCTCATGGTTTCTGTGAGTGAGGGGTCAAGGTATGGTTTAACCCTGGCCTTTGCTCAGCATTACTTGGCTAAATAAAGATATTAGCTGGGGCTTTAATTTCAATCTGAGTTGGGGTCCTCTTCAAGCTCTCTGATTGTTACTAAATTCATTACCTTGAGACTACATGTCTGATGTCCCTATGTTCTCACTAACTGTCACCTGGGACTGCTTTCAGCACCTAGAGGTCACCCACAGTTCTTTGCCACATGACACCCATAAACAATTCACAACAGAGCTGTTTGTTTTCTTCTAGGCCAGGAAAAGAATGTATCTCTGACTTTAAGAACTTGCCTCATTGTATGAGGCCCATCCTTGATAATCTCCCTTTGATGAACTCAAAAGGGACCCACAGTGATGTCTGCAAAACCCATTTTGTAATATAAGGTAACATATTAGAGACAATCATATCGCATCATATTCACAATTATCTCCTACACACTAGGGGAAGGGTTTATACAAGGGTGTGGATAATTAAGGGTTATCATAGAATGCTGCCTAATGCATTAATATAAAAGCTACTTAGGTAGAAAAGATCTCAAAGTTTTGTAATAGTAAATCCTCAAACTGCACAGAACTAAACTTATACATGGAATGACAAGTTTAATGTAAGTATAAGCTCTCAGGGAGCTGACAGACTTAGGAAGGCAATGCACATCTTTTCTCACACTAAATGGCAGATATTCGCTTTCTTGCTATGCAGAAGATTAAAGGCTGCAGTGAAACTACCTGTGGTTGTGGATGCAGCTCTGCCCAGAGGCTCCAAAGGGATTTCTGAGTAAAACTCACATAGAGGGGATAAAAAACAGAGTTGGATGAAATTATGATTGTTTCATTTTACTTTTTAAAGCTTATTTTAAAAGCTTCATTATTGCCTATAGAATAAACTTCAAAACCTTAATCTGGAATAAACGCTCTTTCATGACATAACTGAACCCTGCCTCTTTACTTCTCATGCCTATAGCACACATAAAGTTTCATAGTTATTTCAATCACATGCTGTTATTCCGCATAGATATATGAAATTCATTTCTTCAAAGTGTCCTACCACCTACTTTTGTCCCAAACACATAGGATGAATTCCACTCCTTTGTGAAAGAAAATAGGAATCTCAGGATCCCAAAATCACTGTGCCAAAGGGAAAGTTAAGCTTGGGATCTCAGAAATGAAAATAAAAAAAAAAAAAAAAGCTTTTCTTTTTTTTCACGAAATGATAGCTACAATTTCACAAACCTATGTCATAGCCTCATAATAACAGAAGGCCATGTATCTCCCCAAATGGTCTCTCTCCAAAATTGCTGACAAGGAAATTCCTTCTGGGTCCGATAATCTCTCAGAATACATGCCGTCCCAATAAACTAGCCCTAAAACAGAGTTCTGTAAAATCTAACCATGACAATGCAAATTACCAGCTTCACTTCACAGGTATGAGACAGAGAAAGACTAGAAACAATCCCTCTGCCTACCCCAGACCAGTGCATAATTGACTCCTTCCTGCACTTCATCTATTCACATAGTTATCTTGTGTAAAATGTAGATTGACTGAAAGACAAGTGCATAATTCACTTTTCCTGTACTGTCTTTCTCATGTAAAATGTAGACGAACAGAGATAATCAAACTCTCACAAGAATGTAACCACTTGCCTCCCTGTCTACCCTTCCCCCAAACCCCCTTTTCCCCCTTCTTATTCCCCTCCTGCTTACTCTTTCCCCTTTAAATACTGAAGTCTTTAAACCCCTTTTAGAAAAGGCATAGACCACAGATGCTTCTGTGATTTCTGTTATTTTCTTGGGCACATCCTCAACCTTGGCAAAATAAACCTCTAAATTGACTGAGACTTGCCTCAGTCACTGTTTGGTTTATACACTGTTTAAGACACATTTACTCAATAAATAGATATTTACTGAGTGCCTGCTTCCATAAATGAACTGTTGAGCCTTAACCTCTCCCACAAAGTAGGGCTGATATCTGCTACTTCTGCAGAAAACTGTGTAGCCAGTTTATATATCTGTGTCTGTTACATCTTATGTTTTTGTATCTCTTTCTCAATTGTGAAAGCCTGGGAGGAATATTTTTGTTTTATTTGTTTATATTTCTAGGACTAATTTAGGAATTGGTACAACTCATCATGATTTCCTGAAAATAAGAATTACAATGATAAGATAATAATAGCTAAAATGTATTCAATGATTCCTTATACTCTGAAAACACTTCATTCATATTGTTTTATACGGAATTCTTGCAAAAGCACTTTGAAGCAACCATTATTATCCTTATTTAGCAAAGGAGAAAATAAAGCTCAGAGACAGAGGCACAACTTCTATATAGTTTACTGATACTCCTCATTTTATATTCTGCATACTAATGTGATTCTGAAACAGGAGGTCAACATCACTCACACATTTAACACAATGGTAAACACGCACATTTTCAGGCTTCCCCGTGGGCCTGCTCCACCAGAAAATCGTGGATCAAGGCCTGATAATCTGAGATTCAGCAAACCCTGTACTTGATGATGTCCTGTGCTTAATGGCTATAGCTTCAGAACCACTGTTCTATAATCAAGTATGGACAAATTCCATAAACTAGACCTTTCAAGTGACTTTTACCCAGAAACTTGGATATAAAATTAATATGTTAGGTAGTGATAGAGAAAAGATGAAGATTCATATAAATGTGTCTATTTTTAGGAAAATATTGTCCATAACATGTTTGATAACTCCAAAGACATCTTAAACAGCTGCAGGTCAAGGTTCTTGGTTTCTTCATTTGCATCTTCACCAATGCACCATAGAATACTGTGAAATTGAGAGGCATTTTAACAATTTTGTAGTGAATTGAATTTAATTGAATTTGATTAGCCTGTCTTTTCCGTTTGCCTATTTTATGCTAGGGAGTGTCTGTTTAAAACGTGTCAAGTGATATTATACTAAAAACAGTTAGATGGTAATAGGAAGTCAAATTTTTATCTCTGAAAAGAGAAAATAGTGTCGGATAAGGTGGATTACTTCTTTAAATGAGGAGGGTTTGCTAAAAGACAGAAGAGTGACATTTTGCTTAGCATATCCAGAAACAGCAACTATAGTGAATATTCACTGTGTGCAGTAGCCTTTACCTAACTGTATTTACATATACACTTACAAAAATAAAATATATGCCACTCAGAAAGTTCACCATCTGGTTAGAGAGACAAACGATTTAAACCTGCTAAAGAATTACAAGATTAGATAGATAGATACATAGATAGATAGATAGATGCAAGTGTAGAGATAAATGCTCTGTAAATGGCAGTGCATTGAAGAGCATAGAAAAAAAATGGTATCTTCACAAGTTTTCAATACAGCATAGAACCATGTTCTGATTCTGTACCTATTTCTGTCTTCATTGTTGTTCTGATCTTGGTTCAGATGATTTTAAAATATGTTGTTTACAAGATTAAACTTTTCATATTTCTTCATATGAGCAAAAATCTTTCCCCTCCTGCCCAGTGTATGATTAAATCTGTTTGGCATTTAAAACAGAGGCCAATTTTGTCAAAAATTCACTTCCTTTATAAATGTCTGAGTATATCATGGGTTTGTCATGCAGCTACAATGTGAAAAACAATCAAGCAATATTAGTGAGGTACTTAATATGTGAAAGTGTATGACCTCCTTGAGGATACAAGAGAGGCAAATCCTTGGAACATAAACAAAATACTAACAAAGTGAGAACTAAGTAAACAACAAATTAATTAACTAATTGTGTCGGAATTTAGGAAGAAAAAACATATAGGTAATAAAATAATTCATTGAAGGATTGTATATAAGAAGTGCATTTTAGTGCAAGCCAAGACCTTCACACAAAAGGAAATATGTGATGTGTAAGAGTTCACTGTCTGGAGAATTCTTACAGGCTACAGAAAGCAGATTTTAAACTTATTCGAAAGTTTAGGGCTTTCCATTAGAAATGCTTAAGCAGAAAAGTGCCCGGATCAGATTCTTGTTATAGTAAGATAACTCTGGAAGCAGTGTGGAACATCCATTAAAGAGAGATCTAACCAAGTCCAGAAATGCCTAGACTAACATATCTTAGAGGCAAAATTAGAATGGATGTTACTGAGCCTTGACAGAATTCAAGAATCAGGTTACATAGTAACCTGAAATTTAATTTAGCATAATAAGACGTCTAACTTGTGTCTTGGGACTGGCATTTCTCAAAATGTAATCCAATAATGTATATTTATTAGAAATACTAAGGCAAAGGTAGTGATCAGGGTAAAATTATGGGTAAGGACTTTTTCTTGGGAAAAAATATGCAGAGAAAGAGTAATTAAAATAGGAAACTGATAAAAACAATTGTGTGGATTATAATCATAATTTCTCAGTAATATAAGCAATCTTATCTGCTAAGCCTGCATGCCCATTACGAAGAATTAATTAGTGTGATATAAGGTATCACAATTATAGGTTAAAATAATCAGAACGTCTGAGCATGGTGGCTCACACCTGCAATCCTAGCACTTTAGGAGGCTGAGGCAGGAGGGTCACTTTAGCCCAGGAGTTCGAGACCAGCCTGGGCCATAGCATGATCTCTATGAAAAACAAAACAAGTTAACCAAGCATGGTCATGCACGCCGGTAGTCCCAACTACTCAGGAGGCTGAGGCGGGAAAATCCCTGGAGTCTAGGAGTGCGAGGTACAGTGAGTTATGATCATTCCGCTGCATTCCAGCTTGGGTGACAGAGCAAGACTCTATCTCTTAAAAATAAATAGATAAGTAACATTTTAAAATAAGCAGAATGGCTTGCATAAACCTGTCTCATAGAAAATAATGTTGAAAATAATACATATTACAATGGCACAGGAATTATGTTTTAACAATCATCATAAACAATTCTTATACTTAAATACTAAGCCATCTCCCTTATAAACTTATTCCTCTCCTAAAGAATGTATGTTTCATCGTGTGTGCATATGTGTGTGTGTATGTGTGAGACAGAGAGAGAGGGAGTTTAAATTTAGGTGTATAAAGAATTTAAGTATGCACTTTTACTTAAACAAGTACACATTTTTGCCTTTCGTGAGACTTAACAGGAATCAATTTTATTGATATTTAGCCAGTTTTATTCTCAGAACTCTATAATCCCCGAAACCAAGTTGAAGAAATAATTTATACAGTTTCTCTGTCTTTAACCTAAATATTATATGTGAGTTCTGAAATAATAATATCTAATATATGCTAATTCCTTATTATTGTGAAATATGAATCTATGCGTTTCTTCATATATTAACTGAATTATTCCCTCAACTTTTCCATAAGGCATATATTATTTTTAAACCTATTATACAGAAGGGGAAAATGAGGCACACAGGGATTATACTTATATATTAATATACCTTGTAAAATTACCTTACTTAAGAATGAGTAAATCTGGTTCAAATGATGCATAATCTCTAAGAGATACTACGGTTTGAAAAATAATGTAAAATGACTTTTTCCTAACATGTCATACTGGTTTCAGCACACTCATTTTGATTTTCATTTTTCTATTCTTTACCTTTAATCTCTTTGTCATTTTTGAACCATCTGATATCAGCTGCAGGTTTACTACCAGATGTTTTGCAAGTCAGCTGCATCAAGTCACCTTCCATAACTGGTGATGAGAATCCACTAATCTGAGGCTTTTCAGGAACACCTGAAATTTAAGCAAATGATGAAGTGAGCATCAATCTTCAGGGCTGATTTGTTATTATGTCTATTACTTTCACACATGAAACTGAACTGGATGGTTACTTGATAAGAAGTTCTCAATCAAGTTAACAAACTACTATGTAATAAATTGCTTCCTGTGTGTGTGTATACATACATAGTTGTATATGTCTATATGCATACAAATGTATATACATGCACATACACATAAATGTATATACATATCCATACATATGTGTATGTGTACAGATATATACATATATAGTATCAAGAAAATCAAGAAAGTATGTAAGACACATATAGCTCAAAGTCGTTTTTTAAATTAAATTGTAACTTTTCTTTTTTTTTTTTTTTTTGAGACAGTCTCACGCTGTTGTCCAGGTTGGAGTGGACTGGCTCGATCTCAGCTCACTGCAACCTTTGCCTCCCGAGTTCAAGTGATTCTCCTGCCTCAGCCTCCCAAGTAGCTGGGATTACAGGTGTGTGCTACCATGCCCGAATAATATTTTTTCTTTTTTTTTAGATAGAGTCTTGCTCTGAACCCAGGCTGGAGTGTAGTGGTGCAATCTCTGTTCACTGCAACCTCTACCTACCAGGTTCAAGCAATTCTCCTGCCTCAACCTCCTGAGTAGCTGGGATTACAGGTGGGTGCCACCACACCTGGCTAATTTTTGTACGTTTAGTAGAGATGGGGTTTTACCATGTTGACCAGGTTGATCTCGAACTCCTCACCTCGTGATCCGCCCACCTTGGCCTCCCAAAGAGCTTTGATTACAGGCGTCAGCCACCATGCCCAGCTTAATTTTTGTATTTTTTAATAGAGACAGGATTTCATCATGTTGGCCAGGCTGGTCTCAAACTCCTGACCTCAAGTGATCCACCAGCCTTGGCCTCCCAAAGTGCTGGGATTACAGGTCTGAGCCACTGTGCCTGGCCTCAATTGTAAAATTTTACCTGTGAAAATACCTGTGTGTAAATCTTAAAAACAATCATTCAATATACTTTACAATTTACTAGTGTAGAGATTTTAAAAGGTAGACTGCATTGAAGAAAAAAACCCACAAACATATTTCTCTATCCCTTACCAAATTACAATTTAACTTTAGCTTCTTTCTTTCCTGATTTCATGGTTCTTAAAGCTTAAAAAGAATGTTATCCTCTGTGTATTTTGTGGCCAGGCACGGTGGCTCATGCCTGTAATCCCAACACTTTGGGAGACCGAGGTCAAGAGATCAAGACCATCCTGGCCAACATGGTGAAACTCCATCTCTAGTAAAAACACCAAAAAAAAAAAAAAAAAAATTAGCTGGTGTCATGGTGGGCGCCTGTAATCCCAACTACTCAGAAGACTGAGGCAGGAGAATCCCTTGAACGCAGGAAGCGGAGGTTGCAGTGAGCTGAGATGACGCCAATGCACTCCAGTCAGGCTACAGAGTTGGACCCTGTCTCAAAAAAAAAAAAAAGAAAGAAAAGGAATGTTGAAAAGCACCAATATGAGAAGTACAAATTAAACAACAGTAACACAGTAACCACAAAGATGCATGAGAAATTAACATAACTACTCTTAACATTTTTTATCTTCACCTACATATTACCTGCTTTCTTTTTTAAAAATCTATGCCACATCACCATTTAATAAACTGAATTTATCAGTCATCTATTCTTTGAGTTTCAAATTGGCTCTCTACAGAACAATACATTAACCTTATGCAGTTGTTATCCTGAAATACTCCATTTTACTGGGTGTATTTTGTCTTTAATGGCAAACTTGTGAAGATTTTTATAAAATAGTCCCAGTGTGACTTGCAAAGAAATATGTTTTATATCCTATGCACAAAACCAATTCACTAGCTGGATTAACTTTAATATTCCCACCCAAAAGAACAGCATGTGTTAGTCCTTTTAAATGCAACATTGTGCCTTTTTCTATCTAAAGAGGAGGGCAAGCTTAGGGGGAAAAAAAAATCAATCTTTAAATTCCTCTAACTTGTTCAGTACACAGGTGTGTTTCAATGAACTGCAGCAATTTCAGCTGATTGGGGCACTGACATCTGTGGAATCACAGAGAGCTCGGAGCTGCAACGTTATTTCCTCAGAATCTCTATGAATGTATTGCTTTTTGTGTGTCACTTTCACCTTTGGGAAAATGGCCCAATATTTAGAGAATAGAAACACAAAGAAACTACAAGCTGCAAGCTCAAGCGACATTAGGTACTTCATTTAGGAATCTAGAGAATATAATTTTAAAAGGAGAGAAGAAGGCACATGGAAATATCAGGGTCATTTAAATGCACTAAATACACAAGCAGGTCATATCTGAGAGCCACAAGTTCGCGAGAAAGGCCCTTATCAGGTGACTCACATGATCAAATAAAGAAGCATAGTACAGAATACAAGGTGAACTCATTATGCTCAGTATTGTGTCATTTTGTAAAAGGATCAGAATATATACAACATACAGATTATGTGATAAAAAAAATTAGCTGAAATCAAGAGAACCGGTGTCTATTGCTGGCTAAGAAACAAAATAGCCGTGTGTCTTCTAGCAGTCATATACATCTTTGAATCTCTCTGTCTTTGTCCCTTTATAAAATTCAGAAAGGGACTGAATGATTTTAAAATGCCTTTGTTAAAATATAGCAGAGAAAGGATTAAACCATATCTATTTATACAATCTTTGAAATATATTTTTGTATTGAATTATGTTGCTGTAGCAATATATATCACTCTGGTTGTGTGATTACATGGTGTTAGTCCCTTGCACTTACCCAGAACGGTGAGATAGGCCTTGGAAGTTTTGACAGGCATCGTAAATAAAGAACAAGTGTACTGTCCTTCATCAGAGAGAGACACATCACTGACACTAATACTCAATTCATGCCAGGAAGCGCGAACCAGCTCGATCCTATTGTCCCTTAAAGCTGGAAAGAGAAAATATTGAAAACGTAAATAAAAACATCAGAAAAAGTCAGTATTTTTAGACTATATATTTTCAACACAATACAATAAATGTTTTCTTTGGCCATACATTGAAATCTTACTTCTTGGAACAGTTTAAAAGAAAGTTTAAATACATTGAAATATTTTATCAGATATTTAAAAATCAAAGTAGAATTAGGTGCTCCTTAATGTTTCCAGAAATCACTTTATAATTAAATGATGACATCTAATACAATACTTTAGATGAGGTAGATACTGATGTTGATAAACATAGCTGTCCTCTACAAATCTTTCATAGAATACCAGTGCCAAGAAAAGCTATAAACAAAGTGGGTTCACTTCTATGGACAGATAACTTTGGTAAACTGTGACTGCGGCAGGCCTTCCAAGGCAACAACAAAAATATTGGCATATTAAAAGCCCTCTGCAATAGAGGCACTTGAACTATTTAAACTTGAGCTGATACTGAGCAGAAAGGCACCTGTAAACTATCTGACTTTTAAATTTGCTCTGATTGGTTGGTGCCTCTGCTGTACTGTATGTTAATGTAGTCTTTCGTCTGAATCACCTTTTCTATCACAAGACACTCATTTTCACAGAAGATATTTTAGCATCTTGCTGAATTATGCTTCACTTGACTCATTTTGGGGGAGGAAAAGCATTAAAAAGTTTATCATTATGTGCTCCACTAAGTAGAGCTGTAAAATCTGGAGTTAAGCAAGCGGCAACTAAAAGAGTACTCTAAATGGTAGAAAGAGTGAGGAGGACCGGTTAAAGACACCAGCACCCAAGGAATATCCCAGTAGCTTCCCAAACAACAGTAAAAGATGATCCAGACCCAGCTTCTCCCAAACACAACCTAGAAACAGAAGTTAGTCTAGGTAGACTCATTTTTTATGGCTGGTCAAATGAGAATCCATCCAACAATATCAGGAGAGACTGGGTTGCCTGCAAGGGGAGTGAAGTAGGAGCCTTACTAACAGCAAACAGCTAGGCACAGTGACCTGTTTTTCCAGGGTGCCTAAGACTTCCCCTTTCCATCTGGAGGTACTGAACAGATAAGCAGCTCTAGTAGTTGTGTGGAAAGTGAGGCAGGAGGGTATACGCAGGGACGGGATGTCTCTCCAGCAAGTACAGAACCCTGGAAGTAATCCTCTTTTCATTTGCTAGAGCAGGGGTACGCAACCCCTAGGCCATGGGCCAGTTCCAGTTTGCAGCCTGTTAGGAACCGGGTCACCCAGCAGGGGGTGAGTCATGAGCTAGCCAGCATTACTGCTTGAGCTCTGCCTCCTGTCAGATCAGCAGGAGCACTTCTCATAGGAGAGTGAACCCTATGGTGACCTCTGCATATGAGGCATCTAGGTTGCGGGCTCCTTGTGAGAATCTAACTAATGCCTGATGATTTGAGGTCAAACAACTTCATCCCAAAACCATCCCCCCACACACACACACACTGCCCACCATCCATGGAAAAATTGTCTTCCACAAAACTGGTTCCTGGTGGCAAAAAGGTTGGGGACCGCTGAGCTAGAGCATATTTTACCTCCCCTAGACCACTACAGCTTAGCCTGGGGAATCTCCTCTTGTCCCTTATGTGGTCCAGAAGAGATCAGTGTGGTCCCCAGTAGAATTAGATAAATCAACCTGTCCAAATAGCAGCACAAAGCCCCTAAAAATTTAATTCTCATTAGAACCACAGCCCATAATTGAAAGCTAGGACTAGCAACTGCTTCTGAGAATAAACTTAATTGGCATCCAGAGTCTCTTAACATAATAACCAAAATGCTCAGCATATAATAATTAAAAAAACTTACTAGTCATAATAAACACCAGGAAAATCATAACTGAATGAGAAAAAATGACCAACAGATGCCTATACTGAGATGAATCAAATATTGACATTTTTGACAAAAATTTGAAGAAGCCATTATAAAATTACTTTAATAAGCAATTACTAATTATCTTGGCACAACTAAAAAAACATGAAACCTTAGCATGCAAAATGTTATTAAAAATGGATGTTATAGAAATAAAAATACAAAAGCCAATATAAAAACTAATTGGATTTGCTCTATAGTACAGTGAAAATAACAGAGGATAGAATCCATTAATTTAAAGACAGAGAAATACAATTCACCCAATCTGAATAGCTGAGAGAAGATAGAAGGATAGAAAGAAAAGATAGGAAAGAACAGAGCCCCAGGGACCTGTGAGACAATACCAAGTATCTGTCAGTGGTATCATTAGAGTCCCAGAAGGAATGAAGAAAGAGAGTGGGACTAAAAGAGTATTCAAAGAAATAATGGTTGAAAACATTCCACATTTGGCAAAAGTCAGGAAGATACAGAATCAATCAAGAAGCTGAGTGAAACCCAAGTAGGAAAAACCCAAAGAACTCTATGTCGAGATACATCAAAAGGAAACTTCTGAAAACAAGCCTTCCTGCCTGAGCTCCGCCTCCTGTCAGATGAATGAGGGTACTTCTCACAGGAGAGTGAACTCTACTGTGAAAACTAGATGAAAACTAGACAAACTTCTTGAAAGGAGCTCAAGAGAATGGCTTATTACCTGTAAGAGAATACAAATTCAAATGACAATACATTTCCCATTTCAAATCATGGAGGCCAGAGGAAGTGGTGCGTTTTTCAACTCCTGAATGAAAAGAGCTGTCAACTATGATTTCTTAACCAGTAACACTATCCTTTAGGAATCAAGATGAAATACATATGTTCTTAGAAGAAAGAAAAACAGATAATTTGCCTCTAGCAGGACTGTCTTAAAGAAAAATTAAAGTTTTTCAAACATAAAAGAATTAGTAATAAGAGGAAATATTGAAGCACCAAGAAGGAACAAAAATAATAGCAAAATATGAGAAAATAGAATAGACTACCCTTTTCCTGAGGTTTTTTCAAATATGTGATTATTAAAACAAAAAGTATAACTTTGATAATGTCCACCATTATTAGAGAAGGAATACTCAAGACAAGAAAAAAAGTGGATAGGGCACAGATACCTAGTGGAAGTAAGGTTGCCTTACTTGAAGTGGTAAAATGTTGCTACTAGTAGACTGTGTAAATTACATCTGTTAATTGCAATACCCAGAGCAACCGCTAAGAAAGGCATACAAAGAATACACTCAAAAACTCTTTAAATAAAGATGGAATCCATTTATATGATGTTTTGAGATAACAAAATTACAGCGGTAGAGAACAGAGTTTGGTTGCCAAGGGCTAGGGATGGCAGGGGGCGATGGAGAGTAGAGGGACATGGGTGTGGCTCTGAGAGGAAGAAGGGATCCTTGTGGTTCTGGAACTATTTTGTCTCTTGATTGAAGTGATGGATACATGAATCTACACATGCAATAACATTGTTTAGAAGTAAACATATATACACACACACTTACACATATGAACACAGAAACAAATACATGTGAAAATGATGAAAACCAAATAAGACTATTGAACTGTATCAGTGCCAGTTTCCTCACTGTGATGTTGTTTCATAGCTTTACAGCTGTTTCTTGGGTGAAGGGTACACAAGAGCTCTCTGTATTATTTCTTACAACTGCATATAAATCTACAAAAAAAATTGATTAAAAAATTTTAATTCACATTTGACGGAGTAGGGGGAACAGTTAGAATATCAAAGCTTAAAATTCAATGTACACATTTACTACACAAGAGGGTGATCCCAAATGCCATATATTTTTAAATTACCTGCACCTTCCCTATATGCTTTGTGAGAGGAGCAGATGATTACAAAATAATATAACCTTTGGGAAAATTCTAAATCTTCATGATTCTAAATATCTTTAAAAAATCATCCTCCCACACACTCAAATAATAAATACCTAAATGATTTTATCCCCTTTGCCGTCATTCTTTGTGAACTCTAATTGTTTAGGAAGATATATACTTGCAAATATTTTTAAAATATATTTATACTGAACGTGAAAAATAAAGCAGGTCTGTGCTTGTGACTGTATTTGGATACAGCACACTTAAAAAAGATTTCTACTTCATTCTGTATCTCCTACATGCCATGATATAGATGCCTTGTTTAGCTGCCAGAGGAAAATAGTAGGGCACAAATTTGTTATTCTCACAATAGGAACTCATGCTATATCAACCCCTTTTCAAAACAACGATGTATTCATCTAAATATTTATCTTATATGAGTATATGTATTTATATATAATGTTATAATTTTATTTCTATGTGTACTCATGTATTTTGTTCACACATTTTTAAAGACGTCACCAAAAGGAAAAATCTCAAATTCCTGTCATGATACTGTATGGATAGAACATGTTACCCACCTCCTGTGTTCAATTTCATTTCCCCTAACACAGGTTCCATTGACACAGACAGCGCTTACAATTCTCAGTGAATCCTGACAAAAGGAATTTAACTCTATTTTAGCCAGACTGTATTTTGGAACTTGTATAACATCGCTAAAGTTAAACTGAATTGCTCAAAACATACGAATATCAGACTTTCATATTTAAACCATTTTCACTGAATCAGGCTAAAGGCACCAATTTGAAATCAAAAGACTTGGCTCCAGACACTTGTGTGAGGTCAGTTTCTGGTGATGATAACTTCTGATTCCTTCTATCTTTGGATTATGATGAGAATTGAATGATATCATGTAGAATGTAAAGTGACTTAAAATACATCTACAGTGACATTTTAAAATTATTTGGGGTTTGGAATCCTGAGGATAAACTAGATATTTTAGTGTCTGAAATGTTTCAATCAGTTCAACTTACCAAATCACATAATACTTTCAGTTATTTATATGATTATTACCAGACTTAACTAATTAAAAACTAGGCTCTGAAAAGTGGAACATATGAAGTTTTATGTAAGTTTCAGTAGAGGTTAATCATATTAACTTGAGCAAGTTACTTAAATATATCTCAGTTGTCTATGAAGTAAAACTCATAGACATCACAGTGCTACATCACAATGAAAGTATAAAGAACGTGGTTTAGAATTTTAGATCCGAAATATATGAATATGTATTTAAAAATGGACAACACATTCTTAAGGACCAAGACACTGCCACAATTACTACATGGATTATTTATTGTGTACATTTTCTTAATAGTTTATTGGCTAACCACTGGAGCTGCCTAACACGATTTTCCACGAACTGAATATTTTAAGTAAAAACTATATCCACACTGTTAATCTTTTCAGATTCACAAACACTTATGATGTCATCTACAGTTCACTTTCAAACAGCATTTCAAGTACAAAAGAATATGGAAAAAACCTTTAACAGTCCAAAGAGGAATATACTATAACTCAATGGGTTCCCTGTGAGCAGGAACCTTATTTCACTATTTCAGCACCCTGAGCTACAGCTATATACACAGTAGGCATTCATTCAGCGAGTAGCTATTGAATTGAAACTGAGAGCTAAACTCTGTCTATATGTGATAAGAACAGAGTGAAAAAGAGCTGAACTAGGAAGTCCTCTTCAATATCTCTCCACAGGATCCCCCATGGGACAGAAGCCAAAAAAAAAAAAAAGAAAAAAGGAAAAGAAAAAACAGAAGAAACAAAATGTTCCATTTAGACACTGTTGAGTATAAAAGAGCTAGAAATATCATGCTACAAAATTTTTTTTTAAGTAAGTGACAGTTCACTGGAAAATGATCTGAACTACTGGATGAGTGAACTTTGAAAATATTTTCATTTTACCTTACGGTTTTCCAAAACACAAAAGGCCATAGTTAATCACTGACCATTCATATCATTTAACTTTTCTGTGTAGCAGTTCCCAAATATATAGTGAACCTAAATAAAGAATTGTAATATTGTCAGTGGAAATAAATTCAATCTTTTAAAAAATGTTTCCCTTTGAGGACACAGAATATAAATCATTACCTGAATGTCCTTTTCAATAATAAATTAAAAACTCAAACATTTTATTTAAAAATATTTTAAAACATTAAACTAGGATCGAATAAAGAATAAAAGAAATGAGCATGTGTAATAAAAGAAAAAAGATCATTATTCATGTATCAGAGAGATTAAAAATAAGCTAATGGGTTAAGTAGGCCACTTTGAGGTCATGCCCTAACAGCCATTAGTTGCCTGCTACCCACCGGTGAGGTAATTTAACAGTTCAAAACTCTAAATTCTGGAAGATTTCATCTTGGCTGCGTATAACACTCTACTATATGATCAATGAGTAAAATTCTATTAAATAGTACTTAATTCTGGATAAAATGATTTTTCCAATACACCATTGGTTTCAAATGGTTCATCATCATACAAATGTGTATTTTGGATTCATGCTGAATAACATAAAAATGCCAAAGACAATTAATTGGAGGATTTTAGACACATTTGATGCCCATTCCTAACAAAAGGTACTGGCATATTTAGTAAGTTGCATATGAATTAGTTTCAGATCAAATTAACTTAGTAAGAATAGTACTGTTTAATTTATGTAGCATTATTTATTCAAGAAGCTGCTAGCAATTTGTGAATACTTGCATTAATAGTGTTCTTTCCTTAAGTGTTATATTTATAAAGTTGATCACATACTCCTTGCTGGAAACTTTAAAAAGTATCTTTAAATTGATTTCTAGTGAGTAATAATTCATGTCACATTTTAGAATTCTTAAATCATGACTGAAAAATTATATTTCACTGTGAGTCACTTTTAAGAGGACATTAAAATGCAACATTTCTTACATTTTTTTCTAGTTCACCCATTGGACATGAAACTTCCCCAAATTGGGGTTATGATATATCTTTTTGGACTTTTTTCAAGGCCTCACACATGTCATGGTACATATTGATACCCATTAGTAATTTACTAGATTAAATTGAATATATGGATTATTAATCTTCAGCATACAATATTCTACAATTGTATTAACATTTTAGAAAATTCCATGTATTAAGTGAATATTTTATACTGTGTGATTTTTTATCATTATAATTCATTATATTTTATAGACAGGTACTAAAGGAAAACCTACATCAGGATGATAGAAATCACTTCAAGTATCCCTTGGCTACATGAATTCTCAATGTTAATATAATTAATGCCTTAAAAGTATAACATTTTACACTCATAAGCTTTAGCCAAGGCAAACATTGCACACATTTAAAAGGTTTTAAATGCATTTAATCTCCAACCAGTAAGTTTCATTTCCTAACCTAAATTCCATGTCACTGATGTGGTAGGATTTCAGCAACCACAGGGTGTCAAGCCTTTATTTCCCCTAGCCTCAGTGCGTGTGCTCTCCACCCAAGAATCCCACTCAATTCCTACAGAAAGTTTAGATGTGTCAGTACAATAAGCCAAGTGTTACCTATGGGAAGATGTACTTAAAAACTCTACCCATAAGGCCTTTGGTGCAATATCAAATTTTATTTTGCTCTCTGTTGCCTGAGAGTAGACTACTTCCTCTGTTTCTAACTTTGTTCTTTAAGGTTACCCAGACAAACACTGCTGCTTCTAGACTTCTGCAACAGGCTTGCTGTCTGCACATTGTCCACCTAGACCTCTGCTCATTGCTTACTCTGCTTTACTCCTACTGTTTTCTCCGAAGCTGGTCACTAACAGGACTGACTCATGCAATCTGCCAGACCTGTTTTTTCAGTTGAAATCTCTACTTCCCCCAAGGATCAGAATCCGGACAAGAATTTGAAGCTTCAGTGAGGACAACTTTGTTTTTTATATACTAGAATAATTTTTCTGCTAATTAGATCTGTGCCCTAATAAATCAGAACGGAAAACTAAGTCAAATAAATTATAATAAAGCTTACAAAAAGGTCATAAGTCTAAGACTTAACACTTGTCAGATGTTACATTTTGTATCTTGAGCTGTATGATGAAAATATGCCACTAGATATTGCAAAAGAGGCAAGATGAAAGAAATCTAACCAGTCTTATTATCAAAATGTTATTTTATTTGTTGGTAGCGCCATACAATCTTATTGCATATTTAAAATCAGTATGTGTCATTTGTAATGGTACAAATTGCCAGGGGAAAAAAAAGGAGATTTGTGTTATAGACGGAATAAAATATCAAACAAGTGAATCTTTTTCTGTTTTGTTCTTTTACAGTCATACAACATAAAACAATCTAAATCAATCTTCTGGAAAATTGGTAAAAACAACCATTGCTCCAGAGCTCGTATTTGGTATACCAAGTTTCAGCCTGGACTGAATTTTTACTGAAACCATAGTAAATGGAGTTTTCGAATAGAAATGCAAACAGAACCTATGCAATAAATCTGGAAACTGTGTCACTATTTGAAGAAAGTTTTTCAGTAATAGAATTTCAGTTTTTACACCCTAGTATTTCTATGTTTGGTATGATAGTTTTATGAGAGAAGACTGTTAACAGATAGCCATCAAAATTAATTAACTACAAAATTCTAATACACATTTTCAAGAGCCTTATAGAGACAAAATATTTCTTCTCCATCCCCTAAAAATAAACATTTGTGAATATTCTGTTTCCTTCTTCAAAACACAGTATTTCCCTAGGTGTTTGTCACATTACCGTTTTCATTTTTCTTGAGAAAATACATTTTGGTATTTGATAGCATTCACAATTTGAGACCACTCACTATTGGCCTAGATCTTTAGAACTAGAAAATGCTGTGGTATTTGAACCATACAATTTTTGTAAGCCCTCATTCTTTTTAACAACCTACAATATATTGGTCTCCTCATAGACATATGAAATTCATTTTTTATATCTAACTATAAAACCACCATATGTAGCCATGTGGTGTAACTCTCATGTAGCATTTTTATCAAAGAGACAAGAAGATTATATGTCATGCTGTTATGGAAATGCATACACAAAGGTAGACTGGGAATCAAAACCATCTGCCTTCATTAGATAGAGAAATCAGCCCTTGGTATTTATAAACTGTCTTGCAATTTTACAGGATCCCATATTCTGTGAAAGCCTTTGGTTGATGCTTACAACACAGGAAGGGAAAGTGACTCCAGACTACATTGTGTACAATTCTAATAATCCCAGAGTTGTTCCTTTCACAGCCTGAAATTTGGAATAAATTTTTCACAGTTCTGTTTTCATTAAGGTAATAACATAATTATTTAATGAAATAAACAACTTCTTAGAGTACACAAACTGAAAATCCAGAAGGAACATGTTGTACAATTAAGAAATTGTTCACTTTTATATTTTTAAAATGTAGGCATAACCATAAAAATATTAAAATAATATAAATTTTATTAATAATAGTCCATAATTTCCTATGAAATGAGTTTAATATTTTTCATTGCCAATATATTTTTGCTATGGAAAGTTTAACCACTTGATCTTGCTTTCTTCCTTCAGTTTCCCCAATTCTTACTAATTTTTCTCTTTTGGGGATGGAGGAGGTGTGTGTGAATTTTTCACAAATAAAATATTATCTTTAAAAAATTAGCAAATTACTGATTATAATAAATATTGTTTCTAAGATATCTCACATACATCAAAAATTCAATGAGAAAGTGATGAGTAATACAAATTTTTAAAATTATCATTTACCATGTAGAATTTGAAGAATGACATCCTACTTTTTGCATTTAATTTAATTTAATTTTTTTGAGACGAGTTTCACTCACTCTGTCACCCAGGCTGGAGTGCAGTGGCACAATCTCAGCTCACTGCAACCTCTGCCTCCCTGGTTGGAGCGATTCTCCTGTCTCAGCCTCCCCAGTAGCTGGGATAACAGGCACCCACTACCATGCCTGACTAATTTTCCTATTTTTAGTAGAGATGAAGTTTCACCATGTTGGCCAGGCTGGTCTTAAACTCCTGACATTAAGTGATCCGCCTGCCATGGCTTCCCAAAGTTCTGGGATTACAGGCTTGAGCCACCACGCTTGGCTGGCAGCCTACTTTTTAAAGCATTTTCTATGATATTGAATTTTCTTTCTTTAAATGATTTATTTTTCTTTATCACAGAGTGATCTGAATTGGTTTTTAACAATTCCATTTATATTAAGTTACATGTTAACATTTAGAAATTGTGTTAACACTCTGGCTTGAATGTCTCCTCCGTAGCTCACATTGAGATTTAATTGCCATTGTAACAGTATTAAGAGGTTGGCCCTTTAAGGAATAATTAGGTCATGAGGGCTCTTCCTTATGGAGCATTTCAATGACTTTAACAAAGAAGTTTTGGGAAGTGTCCTTCTACCTTCTGCCATGATACAGCACAAAGACCCTTGCCAGATGCCAGCACCATGTTCTTACACTTCAGCCTCCAGAACCATGAGCCAAGTGAATTTCTACTGTTTGTAAATTACCCAGTCTGTGGTATTTTGTTATAGCAACAGGCAACAGACTAAGACAGTCAATGTAAACAAAATTTCATGACATTCAAATTGATAACAAGTTTTAGCAAAAGGCAGAAAAAATAAATGTAAAAAGGAGAGGCAGCATATTTTAATACTTTGCCACAACTAAAAGATAAAATTTTGGAAAATTTAATCATATTTTCTTGTAACATATAGTATTGAATGCATCTAAATTATATATATATATATATAAAATGTATAAATATAAATTTATAAAAGTATAAATATAAATACAATACTATGTATACATTGTACATATGAATAAATATATAGATAAGTGAGAAGGGCAGTTTAAGATGGAGTAGGGCAAAAAGCCAATGTAAAATTAAAATTATTGAAGTTGTGACTCCTAGGGCAAATGAAAGTGACTGATGAAAGGTAATTTGATAAATGTCTTTTATAAATGAGTATAATAAGGGCTTTTTTTTAAAAGTAATTCACGTAAGAAATGTTCCAAAACTTACCAAAAAGATTGGAAAAAATATACATCAAATTAGACACATCATATGAAATTTATAATAAAAGAACACATTGTGTTTTATTAAATATAATGGTTCAGCAGTAACTGTGAATTCCTACTTTGTAGCTAAGTTGAAATGAGATATACTGTGGAGGTGACTTCTGAAACCCAGAGAGAAAGCTCTGAACACACACTGCTCTTACTAATTCTCAAGAGGGAAATCCATAGTGTGATATGTACAGCTTCAAAGTCTTCTGTACTTGCTGACTCCACCACCATCATAGAAATCTTTGAGATCTAGACTCACAGGCTTTGAGCTTGACTTGGCCTTGGTTACACAGGCAGCCCAACAACCAGCTTACACTGTAGAAAAGATACTGGCTCTCTCTTAGGGAGCTTTCACTGAGATAATGGGGACAGTATGAAAGGAAAGATTGTAGAAAATAGTCTTCCAAAGCAGGAGAGAATAAGAAAAATACACGATTTGAAAATAATGTGCTAACAAACTGTGTTTTGTTTGTATGTTCCACAGCATATTTTGAATAGCCACACCATACACATATTTTGGGGGATTTTCCGACTGGACCAAAAAAAAAACGCCCTTTAAAAAAATTCTTAAAGAACTGGATACCTACCAACCATGTGATCAATAGAAGGGCAGTAGATAAACCTAATGTCTCATCAAAGATGGATATAGGAACACAGTCATCACATAGAGGAAAAATCGCATGATGATGGTGACAGTGATGATGATGACGACGACGACAATGGTAGAGTAACGTTAATTTACGGAGTATGCGCTATCTGACAAAACATTTGCTAAGTGTTTACATAGATTTTTCTACCTTTTATCTTCACAATCGCTCATTGAGACTTACACTAGCATTATTTCTCTTCTAAAGATGAGAAACCTAAACATCAGAGAGGTTCAGTAACTCACCCAAAGTTACATAGATAATATATATCTGAACACAGATGAACAGATGAGTGTTCAACCAGTCTGACTCTAGAACCTATAGATCTCTTAAATATCACATTCAAGTAACTTCCTAGCTAATAATTACTAATGCTCATATTCAATCTGTTTGAAAAACTGTGATGGTATCTTATTAAATATAAGACTGATGATAGACTAAACAGACTTAGAAAACATTCAGTGGTTTTGATGTGCATTCTCTAATGATTAGTGATGTTGAGAATTTTTAATGTACATTTTGGCCATGTGTATATCTTCTTTTGAAAACTGTTCATGTTTTGCCCACTTTTTAATGGGGTTGTTTTTTCATGTAAATTCAACTTCCTTATAGTTGCTGGATATTAGACCTTTCTCAGATGCATAGTTTGCAAGCGTTTTGTCCCATTCCATAGTTTGTCTGTTCACTCTGTTTATAGTTTCTTTTACTGTACGGAAGCTCTTAAGGTTAATTAGATCTCATTTGTCAACTTTTGCTTTTGCTGTGATTGTTTTTGGCATCTTCATCATGAAAGCTCTGTCAGTTCCTATGTCCAGAATATTATTGCCTATGTTGTCTTCCAGGGTTTTTATAGTTTTGGGTTTTACATTTAACTCTTTAATCAATCTTGAGTTGATTTTTTTGTATATTGTATAAGAAGGAGAGTGTAAAATAGTTCAACCATTGTGCAAAGCAATGTGAGAATTCCTGAAAGAGCTAAAAACATAACTACCATTCAACCCAGCAATCCCATTATGGGATACATATCCAAAGGAATAGAAATCATTCTACCATAAAGACATATGCATACATTTTTTTTCATTGTAGCACTATTCACAATTGCAAAGACATGTAATTAACCTAAATGTCCATCACTGGTAGAATGGATAAAGAAAATGTGGTACATATATACTATGGAATATTACACAGCCATACAAAAGAACAAGATCATGTCCTTTGTAGGAACACGGATGGAGTTCAAGGCTATCATCTTTAGCAAACTAGTGCAGGACAGAAAACCAAATACAGCATTTTCTCACTTATAAGTGGGAGCTAAATGATGAGAACACACAGACACAAAGAAGGCAACAGACACAAGGGCTTACCTGAGGATGGAAGAGGGGAAGAAGGAAAGATCAGCAAAAAATAACTAATGGGTACTAGGCTGAATACCTTGGTGACAAAATAATCAGTACAACAAATCTCCATGACACAAGTATACCCATATAACAAATCTGACCATGTACCCTGAACATAAAGTAAAAGTTAAAAAAAAAAAATCATCAACAGCAACAACAACAACAAAAAGTTAGCCCAAACAAGCTAAATGACTCTTTGTCTATGCATCTATTCAAGATAAACAAGGAATTTTACCAAGCAGAAAATACTAAGTCGTTGCTGCATTTTGAAGTGATCAGAATTGTTTCTAAGGAACCCAGGAGATCTCATGTTATAGTAAGAACAGTATAAAAGTAATCTCCTGCCATACACACTGGGATTGGCAGTGGTAGATTACATTCGAGAAGGTTCAGAACTCACAAGTAAACTGTAGGCAGATAGGGCCGGGCTGGGTGGCTCACCCCTGTAATCCCAGCACTTTGGGAGGCCAAGGCAGGCGGATCACGAGATCAGGAGATTGAGAGCATCCTGGCTAACACGGTGAAATGTCTCTACCAAAAATACAAAAAATAGCTGGGCTTGGTGGTTCACACCTGTAGTCCCAGCTACTCGGGAGGCTGAGGCAGGAGAATGGCCTAAACCCGGGAGGCGGAGCTTACAGTGAGCGAGGATCGCGCCACTCACTCCAGCCTGGGCCACAGAGCCAGACTCTGTCTCAAAAAACAAAAATAAAAATAATTTTTAAAAAATGTAGGCAGAAAAAGGAAACAAGAACTTTAACAGCAATGAATCACGAGCATGGTGGTAGTTAGAAGTATCTGAGATCCCACAAAAATTAGGAAAGTTGAAATCCCAGATGAGCTCTACGGGACCACCTGTGATTAAGGAACCTCAAATTAGGGACTGCGTTAAGAACTAGCACATTTATGAACCATTTAGTGGTAGAACAAAAAGGAATTTGAGGGTAATATGAATGTCTCCTCTCATCACACATCGTATCTGAAGAAATACCTTCCTGCTAAAGAATGAATGGAACGAAGCCGACTACTTTTCTAAAAAAAAAGTTTTATTCCATATTTAAATTCAGTAACTAATTGTTTAGTGAAAGGCTGTCATGTGACCAGATTCAGTCAAAAAAATGTGAGTAAAGTGACACATTTCACTGCATTGCCGAGCTTTAAGAAGTTAGCGGAGCTTCTGTCCAGTTAGCTGAACCAGTGAAGTTTTAGCATTACCATAACAGAAAAAAAATGAATTAACTAAAAAGTAAAATGGGCAGCATGAAAAATACGATTTATCATGCAGGGATATCATTCTTAAAAAATTACTATAGAATTTGCTACAAAAACCAGAAAAATATTGTAAAAGTGTTTAAATCCTCAATATGCTGTAAGAAGATATAAACGCCGTTAAAAAACAGAAAGACACATAGAAAAACTAATCTGAAATATTACAATAAAAGACCCAATTAAAAACGGAGATGAAGATAGAGGTGCAAAAGAAGAATTCAAGCCCAAACTCAGAGTAGCCAAAACTATATAAACGCAGCACAAAATGGAAACAATGATTTAGTTAACCAGCTTGAGATAGCTCAGAAAGCAGAAGATAAGGAGTACATACAAGAGAAGGAAAAGATTACACACAAACACAAATTATTAAGAAAAATAACACTATAACAGCACAATTGAAAGCATATTAGTAGCATAATTTCTATAGCTAAAAGTCATTTGTGTTTTCATTAGAATAGTTATTAAATCTCAAAAACAAATGAGTAATTTCATCACAACTTTGAGGACAAAAATTTCATAACCAACCAATTTATCTTCCACATGATATTGCAATAGAAAAATCGTTACACATCTAAGGTCTCAGAACAATATTACCTATTTACCTAAGAAATTCATTAGGCAATCAAGATAATAGACTGTCAATTAAGGTAAGAATTGCATCATTCGAGTGAAAGTCATTTCCGTTTTAAGCTACATTTGTATGAAAAAAAACTGGCATCATAGATTTATAATAATGAAAAAGTATAAATAAATTAATATCCAACACTATAATTTTAATGCAATATTAGAAAGCTTTCATATTATAAGCCTGAAAACCTTTACAATAGGAAAATAATATAACCTTAATTGAAAATAGAAGAGAAAGATGTAAAAAAAAAAAGTGTTCAATATGGTATCTATTCTGTAATAAAATAGAAAATGTATCTAAATAGATTGATGAAATTTGGGACTCCTTTCTTGCTTCTTTGAGCTTTTCTGAATTTTTAAATTTTTATCAGCTAAGTTATATGATATCTATTTATCTATTTTTAAAATGTTATGCTGAGAAGATATAAAATAAAAATCACAGATTATAGTGTTGGTACCTTATTATGTTACTACTGAAATTGACTATTTGCTAGCTGTAGAGCTGATTCACTTGTTTAGACTGTGTTTTAGCAAGAAACATGGCATAAGATCTCATCTTAAGATGTGAAAGCAAGGCAACATGGAAATAGATGAGACTCCAGAAAACAAAAGAAAAAGGAAAAGGAAGTGGTGATTATATTAATCATGTGAAAATCTTCTTATACTTGCCAATTCACTATTTTCATCACTATTCAAGATCAGATACCAATTTTCTGAAGAAGTGTACAATGCTATTTAAAGAAAATCACCCATAAAATAAGCATAATTCAAAATTTTTCAAAGTATTTCTTCTCGTAGCACTAAATACTTCTTAAGTTCTTATGCTGAAACAATACAATTCATTATGCTTGATTTATATATTACACAGATGTGGATCTTCATTACGGCTTCCCCATATTTTGAAAAATAAATTCTTTCTAAAATATTTAATGTTTAAGGAACATTTCTTTCAAACAAAATACATTTACTCTTGAGGCTGGCAACAGCATAAATGTTCTCATCTGTGATAGAGGACATAATATTATGGGAAATATTTCCACGATAAAATAATATATAATCAACATATTCTTTATGTATTTATTTGTGAGGATTAGGAAGAAAACAATCTTTAAGACACATAGGAGCACACAATAAATGTGACAGACTTGAGTGATGACATAATACTGTTTTGTCTGTGACGGTGACACAAAACAGCAAAGGACACAAAACTGTCAGTCTTCTTGTTTATCTTCGATCTGAAACTAATAAAAGAAGGAAGGTGATTGACGGCATCTAGACATAGACACTGTCTTAGACATACAGTTGTTACATTTTACACATACACAAAAGTACTATCTTGATGGTTTTAAAGATGCTCTACTTCTCTAACTTTCTAAGCTGTCGTCTTTATCTAAAAGAAAAATAAGGGAATTTATAGTATGATTATACTAAATGTTAAATATTATCCCTCTTAGAAATGACGATTTTTTTCATAATTTGTGAAATTCATGCTGTTATTCATTCTATTAGAACTTATTCTGTTAAAAAATTGCACACACTTGAGTCTATAAGAAATAACTACTTCTTAATGTACTATCTGTATAGAATGAATACACGTTTGTGCATGCGTGTATGTGTTATATGTGTGTGTATGTGTGTATGTATATGTACATATTTATGTGTTCGGGTAGAGAGAGATTAGAGCAGTCACGCTGAAAGTAGGAAAAAAATAATGGGGACAAATGAAAAAAAACAGAACAACACATAAAATTGAATTTTTTATAATATATATATTTTTAAATATATAAATTATTTATTAAAACATGCCTTCAAAACACTGAATATGTATAGAGGAAGTTCCAAAGAAGTAGGAAGTGCCTGTACTGATTTTTAAGAGCTCGCAATTTATTTGAAGGAGACTAAATGTACAGATATAAAATACGTAGGTGATAATTGCAAAGCAACATGAAAACAAGTGAATGATAATGTGGCATAAAATTCATAAATCAGAGCTAGGGATAGAATGTAATTAAATAAGACTCTAATGAATCAAGTTCATTAGAAACTGTTCTAGAAACTTTGAATATGGAGTTAGGACAGTGACTGACTGAAATCTGCAGAAGGATTTTAAATGTCAAAAATTAGCTCCAATAAAAGAAAAGACGGACTCAGTAACAGGGTGAGTAGTCCAGAAAAGGCAACAGTATCTCAGTAAGCACAAATATATGCTGATCTCTTGCCACCCACACTTATTTTGCCTTTCTTAGTAAAATGTTAGTAATGACTGGTAGGCAAGCAAAACTTGTCCACTTCGGGGTTCTCTTCTACTATTGTTGTTGTTGTTTTATCATTATTATTATTATTATCATCATTATTATTTAAGACGGAGTCTTACTCTGGCACAATCTGGGCTCACTGCAACCTCTGTCTCCTGGGTTCAAGTGTTTCTCCTGCCTCAGTCTCCCAGGTGGGGTTTCTCTTCTTACAGCTCCCTCTGTTCATGCTGTCCCACCTACAAACCTCCCAGTTGCAAAATTCTATTTATTTGGAAAGGCTATCTATCTCATAGCTTTGCATGAAAAGATTGCTTTCCACTCTCACTGAAATGCCATATTTCTTAAAATTCTTTAAATATAGTTCTCATTTCAGGTTTATCTGTCTCTATGATTTATTACAGTTTTCTGTGATAATATTGTATCTATTGTAGTTTAAGCTCTGTAAAAGTAGTGCTGTGTATTTATCTGCTTCCCTCTCACAGCTTAACTACCAGCTGTGACTTAACACAGCTTAAATCACAGTTTAGGTTCATAGAAATATAGACATGGTTATAAGGTTTTCAAAAAATTTCTAGTCATATTATCATTTGCAGAAATAAACTTTTTTTCCACGTGAAAAAATTTCAAACATGTTTCTCCTGAAAATGTCACTATAGTGCACTAAGTATTTATGTGTTTGTATTCCATTTCTTATTTTACCAATAAACACTCATTCCATCAAGTAAAAGTGATTCGGAAAAACTGTACCAGAATTTCCTCATAAGTGGGTGCAGGAGTTCATATTTTTGCTCCATGCTTTCTTTGCAAACATATAATAATAAAAATATGAAGAAAAAAGCAACATACACACGTTTTATTTGGAGGACCAGTTTTTTAAATAAATAAATAAGCAGAGAAGAACCAAATACAATGAGAACTACAGGTCTGCTTATTTGCAGGTCTGAAGTTTGTTCCAAGGGAGTGAAAGAGACTTCAGTGCTCCCAGACAGAAACAGGAGCAGGCATAGAAAGTTCTTGAAGCCAGGGCCTGGAGTGAGCTTCTCCAGCTCTTTGAAGGAAGCTAAGAGTAAAAACTCACACCACCTAGGCTATGGCTTCAAACAGCTTGCAGGCCTGTAGCAGTGAGAACACAGACACATCCTTATAATCAAGAACTGACCAAAATGCCCCTCTAACTGGATCACGATGCCCTGCCTAAAATGTCTTGATTTAAAAAGTGTTTCTGAGCTGGGAGCCCAGGGTGTTAAGTGACTGCAGAGATAAGATAACACTCAACCTCAAGACAGGAAGAGTGAATACAGAGATGGGAATTGAGAGGTGGAATAAAAAGGAGAAAGGCTAGAAAAAAAAAAATTCTAGCTTCCAAGGAGTATTCAAAGAAAATTGGATAAAACATAATATTATGTATCAGTTACACAAATAATCTAAAATGTGTTTAAGATGCTTCCAGTAATAAATGAAAGGATAATTTCCATTAACATAAAGTAAGAAATTACAAAACAAATTTAAAAAGGTCAATATGTAAAGAAGTAATTTTAAATTGTATTAGAAAGTACAGTCACTTGAGCTGTACTTGGAATTACTAAATTCATTGCTGTTGTTGAGGAATTTAGTGGCAAATCACTCACAAAGACAAACATATATTCCAAATAGGATAACAGTTGAGCAATCAGAGGCTAAGCTGACAGCCTTCAGTACATATAGCTAAGAGTAAATCCAGCATAATGGAATGGTGTAGTAGTATCATTTCAATAAATAATTGCAGTAACTTTCCCATAACTGAGGAAATGCGTAAGAAGGGAAAGTTACAGGCAAATTCCTCACAAAAATAAATGCAAAGAATACTAATCAAAATATTTAGCAAACTGAATTCATTGGTGTAAATAGAAAGTAATTCATTCTTACTGATTTGGGTTTAGTCCAATATGCAAGGTGTTTACAATTACAGAAAAAAATAATCAATGAATTTTGATATACTAACAAAATAAAGGAGGAAAAGCCCATAACTATCTTAAAGAAGGCATACAAGTATTTTACAAAATTAAGAGCAATCATGATAAAACTCTTATAAAACTTGGAAGAAAAGGGAACTGGTGGGTTTACTTTTCATGCAGATGATCATTCATTCCAATCACTCTCCTAGTTCCTGGACTCTCATCCTAAGATCCCAGGCTCTACTCTTTCTCAGTCACCCTGTGGATGTGCTCTTTACATTTTCATAACCAGTACACGCAGCCTTTCCGTATTCCACACATTCTACTTGCTGACCACCAACTCCCATCCCTCCAGTCCACTCTCTCCGGGACTCAAATGCAACCAGAACATTTCATTCTTAGATGCTACTACACTTTGATTGTCATTCAAGCCTGTCATGTCCTCTTTTCTGATCTTATTTGGCTTAGATTTCATGCTCCATTGAGCAAATATGTATTATCAAGTGCTGTTTAGGGGTTCCCAGTGGCACATTTTGACCAAGATCACTTTCTGATTCAATCATTTTTCGCTATTATAACAGAATACAGCAGACTGGGTAATTTATAGAGAAAATGATGTACTTGGCTCATGGTACTGGATACTGAGAAGTCTAACCTCAAAGTGCTAGTGTCTGCTGAGGTCCTTGTGCTGCATTATCCTGTGGCAGAAGAGCAGAAGGACAAACAAGCGTGTGAGACAGAAAAAGAGAGCCAACTCCTGCAATAAATAACCCACTCCTGTAATAAGGGCATTAATCCATACAAGAGGGCAGAGCCCTCATGACTTAATCACCTCTTAAAGGCCTCATCTCCCAATGCGATGACACTGGCAATTAAATAACCACATGATTTTGGAGGGGACATTCAAACCGTAGCGATTGCTTACATTCCCTTTCAACTTCCTCATTTCCTCACTTAGAAAGACTACATGTGAGTTAAATAGATTTCACACTACTCCCTTATTCATGCCTATAACCTGCATATAAAATGCTTTCAACTTATCTTAGGCATTCAAGGCCATCAATATGCTTACAATGCCTAAATTTATGTCTCCAGCATAAACCTATTTCCTTAACCCATTACCCATACACTTAACTGACTTGACACCTCTACTGAATACATAATCAGCAATTCAGAATTAACATGTCTAAAGCAGAGTTCTTGATAACATTTCCTCTCCTAACCAACTCTTTCAGTCTTCCACATCTCAGTGAATAACTCCATCATCTAGTTTTTCAGGTAAAAAACATTTGAGTTGTTCTTATCCCTCCATTTTTTCAATCACCAGAAAATACATCACCAAATACTAGCAATTGTATATCAAAATTCAAATTCACCACCTATCATTGCCTCTACTGCTTTCACTATGGACCAAGCCATTCTGATACCTTACCTGGGTTACTAAACACATCACTCCGTGTTAACTATACATTTCATCTTATAGTCAAAATCATCTAGTAAGAGTAGTTTGGCTCATATGCATTTTGTAGAAAGATAAAATTTGGTATCATTTATATGTGGCAATTAACAGGTTAATTAAAAATAATAATGACAAAAATTTGTTACTATGATTATCCTGGATAAAATAAACATTAATATAAATTTCTGTTGTTTTCATTTGGGGAACTAATATTGTCACCATTGTTCACAATGTGGACTACGTTGGCACAAGCTCGGAAACATTCTGGAAATATAATTCAATTCTTGTAATTCAAAAACTTTTCGTAAGATTTTAACTTCAAAGGTCAATGAAAACTATACAACATAAAGGATACCAAACTGCTTAGAATCATCTAGTTAGAATGATTCTACTCCTCTTATTAAGTTATTATAAAATCACATTTTCTTGATAAGCACTCAGAAATAAATAGCAGCGAAGTAATTAAAAGGAGAATAAGAAGTACCCTAATTGTGAGGACTAAAATCGTCAAGTCTCGTACTGCTAAGTAAAATGGTGAAAGTGAATTCATTGATGTAATATGAGACATCATTAGCTAAAGAAAGTTTTGAGAACAAAATACACAGAATTATGATCAAAGTGATTTCTCTGACCTTAGTGAAAATAGTTCTGAGAAGCAAGGAAGAACTTACATAATTAATTTTTTGTTCATTGTATTTATTAATAAAAATTATTGCAATTGCACAGCATGGAGTAGATTGAATGGAAGGATGGAAGAGACATCAATATGAGGTAAGTGATGAAGATGAATGTACATATTTTTGGTACTATACCACGACATATTATATTAAATTTTCTTTTAAGTTATTTTAATTTATTTATGATATTATTAGCTTTGAATGAATATTTTCTCTTATTAAAATAAATATAAATTATAAAAAATGCAAAATATTCTATCCATCCCCATATATTTTAATCTGGATGAGGCCGAGAACCATATGTGTTGTATTATTCATTATATCTTAGCTCCTGACAAATAAATATTTGTTACATTGAATTTCTCTTATTACTATCACCATCAACAAATATCCACTGATTAAAGTATAAGCTAATACGTTTAAGATTATATAACCATTTTATCAAAAATGTGTATCTGCAGCCTATTCCTATCCCCTGACCTCCAGAGGATGTACACAACTGCCCACTCCACATCTCCAGTCGCATGCATGATAGTCATCTCCAATTTAACGTGTTTAAAACAGAATTTCCCAATTTCCCTTCCTGAATTTCTCCCCCTGAAATTTCCCCACTCCATTTTATGTCAGCTTCGTCCTTTCTCAGGCCATAAACCAGTCATCCTTGATTCTTATCTATCTCTCAAATCCTACATCTAACAGTTAACAAACACTTTTAGGTCTCTTTCAACTTACATATCAGGAATTACACATTGCAAATTCCTGACATGTAATTGGAAATAGACCTAAAAGCATTTCTCACTATCTCTACTCCTAACACCCTACTTCAAGCCACAAATATTTCTCATATTTTTGAGACTCCTAACTGATCTTTCGGGTTACCTTCTACAGTCTATTCTCAACACAACAGCCAGAGTGATCCTGCCAAAAACTAGCTTATGCTCAGACACTTTCAATGACCTCCTGTCCTGCTCACTGAAAAGCCACATATTCTTACACTGGTCCACTGCACTCGGCAGAATCTGCCTCTTTCTTACCGTCACTTCTGTGACCTCATATCACACTGCTCTCCCCCTAGCTCACTCTGTTTCAGCCACATTGACCTTGATGCTGCTCCTCGATGACAGGAGCTATATTCCCGCCTCAGAGTGTTTGTGCTTTATTTTGTGGTGCTTTCACCCCTGATAATCCACAAAATAGACTTTCTCACTTCCTTTAAGACTTATCTGACCACCCTAATTCTTATAGGCTGAATGTGTGTGTCCCCCTTCCTCCAAATTTCATATGTAGAAACCCTAACTCCCAAAGTGATGAAATAAGGAAACGGGGACTTCTAGAGCTAGGATTTGGTCATAAGGTCAGAGCTTTCGTGAATGGGATTAATGCCCTAATATGTCCTAAAAAACTCTACTCTCTCTGCCTCTCTACACAAGAAGATGGTGCTATCTATGAACCAGCAATCAGGCCCTCACCAGAGACTGGAACTTGATCTTGGACTTCCCAGCCTCCAGAACTGTGAGAAATAAACTTCCATTGTTTATAAGCCACTCAGTTTATATTTTGTTATAGCAGCATAAATAGGACAAAGATACTAAATTTGGTATGGAAATTCCCATCAAACTACCTTATTCCTCTTTCTTTTTTTCCTCCATATAACAGATCACCAGATAACATAATGTAAATACATATTACTTATTTATCTTATTAGACAATCCCTTCAATAGTAACCTTATCTTTTTAGATGATCCCTTCAATAGTCTGTAACCTCCATTTAATCCAAGATTTTTGTTGTCTTTGTTCCTTTCTGTGCCTCCTGTGTCCACACTTAGTTTGTGTGGCACAAAATAAGTAACCAAGGAATATTTTTGGATGAATGAATGGATTTGCTGCTAAGTATGTAAATAGTATCCATGAATACATAATAAATATTTTAAAATTATATAGTGTTCAATCATGTTTCTACACTTCAAAATAGATATATAGATGTCACAGGCTCACAATATAACAGCTGAAAAGAGCTAAAGATATAATAGGTAAAAAGTCGACTCAAATATTAATAAAAATAAGAATAGGTTATGTTTTCATAATTTAACATGAATGTATGAAATGGAAATGGGAAAAAATCCCCCTTCAAGGGGAATGAGGAAAAATTCATTTATGGCATAGAAACAACTAATATAAATATAGCAGTATTTCTTTAATTAATGTATAAGTTTGCCAAAATACCAACCAAAATTCTACTGATTTTTCTTTCAAAAATTTATGCGAATGAGAACAACATAAAAACTGACATAAGGGGAACAAAGGAAATGTTTTAAGGTACTGCGAGGACAGTTAATACAGGTACGTACTGCCCCAGCAAGGAAAGATAGGAAAAGCACTTCTGAGAAAGTATTGATTGAGATTAGATTTGGAGAAGGAAGACTAAGAGTCAACAAAGTGAGAGGGTTTGAGGGTGGAGGATGAGTGTCTAGTGAGAGGAATTTGCAGAAATGTTTAATCACATAGGAAAATGATTACATCACTTAGAAAAGCCTATCTTGGCCAGGCACAGTGGCTCACTCCTGTAATCCCAGCACTTTGGGAGGCCAAGACAGGTGGACCACTTGAGGTCAGCAGTTTGAGACCAGCCTGGCCAACATGGTGAAACCCCGTCTCTATTAAAAATACAAAACAATTAGCCAGGTGTGGTGGCGCATGCCTGTAGTCCTAGCTACTTAAGAGGCTGAGGCAGAAGAGTATCTTGAATCCGGGAGGCAGAGGTTGCAGTGAGCCAAGATCGCACCACTGCACTCCAGCCTGGGTGACAGAGTGAGACTCCATCTCAAAAAAAAAAAAAAAAAAAGAAAAGAAAAGAAAAGCACAAGATAGCTTGTATATATATCCAATTATGTTTACATACAGAAAGAAACACTAAAATGACAATAGGGTTAGTGTGTAATGGGTTGTGAATAATGTTTATTACTTTTTCATCATTTCTACACTCCTCAAATAGTATATAATGAGAATATTTTGTAAAAAATGTCACAAAATGAAAAGGTTTGTGGCTGAGTCCTTCCAATATCTTCTGTTGTTTGAAGGTATTAAAAATTGTAGCTCATGCTGAGTTAAGCTCACTCATTTGGGATATCAGGAGCATCCATTTGTTTATCAAACAGGCTGTTTTGTTACTCTTTTTCTATATATTATAGTAGCAATAAGCCACTCCATGCTAAGCTTTGGCACATGATTAATGTGTCAGCATGTAGGTGCTTTAGTGGCCTTTGGCATTCTATTGCTAGAGGTGAATTCAGCGAAGTCCAGCAACATGCATTTGCCAATCCCATTAAAATGCAATATAAACTGTTGACCTGCCAGTGCGTAAAGTGTAATTGTATTCAACTCACATACTTCAGGTAATAAAGGAATAGTTTATTATCATTGCAGGTGCAGAAACCTGCCAACATTTCAGCCATCTGGGCTTCCTCAGGGCAGTATACGAGTAAAATATGTGAATGAGACATGTGAGTTGAATTCAGTTTTACTCATTTTTTTCCTGTTATGGGCTCGAAAGAAACTGCATTAAATATTTTGCAAAAGTCATCTGCAATGTTAGTTTACTTTAGAAAGCCATCAACTTTTAGTAATTTAAGCCCATTAGTTTTCTCATGGAAGTGCTTGTATCTGAATGATAATGGGTGTTCAGATGGCATTTTATAACAAGAGAATTGTGTTAAATGTAATATAATGGGATAAACAAAGTTATAATTCCTCAGGGGTTAATGAACAATCTGTCTTTTAACATGCTTCATCCAATGTGATACCAAGTCGCAGAGATCCTATCCATTAGCAGTTAAGCATATGCTATCACAGTTTATCAGACTATTTCACTGTTAGTAAAAGACACTAGACCATCTCATAGCTAAAGGCAGAGATATTGTGTAAGACTCCACACTACAATTTTACAGCCAAAACATGTTTATTTCACATCAATGAGTTGTCAGATTTGTCCCCACTGCTAACACAAAACTAAGTAAAATGATTAGGACTGAAAGTTAATGGTAGGGTCAATAGTCCCCTTATTATTATATTCCCTTGGTAACTACTTACTTACAATCACCCAAAATAAGGGAATTAAAATTAGATTTTTGTTTTGTTTTGCTCTGACTGACAATGCAATTGTGAGTAAACAAAGATGTTTATTCTGTTTTTCTTTTTAATCTGCACTGCTGATGGTGGTAAAAGTTCAATTCAATTCAATTTGAACCATTTTAATGATAAAGAAAACAATGACACCAACAGCTTCTCATAAAAATAGTGTTAAGTGCTAAGATCGAAGTTTGTGGGAACAGCTATGATAAGAACCGACTGTACTCTCTCCCCACCGGTGTGTTCTTTCTGTCCCTTTAAATGAACCGAGAACACCTACACAGTGAGCCTGGGAGTTACCCAATACTGTGGGAGGCTGAGGTGGGAGGATCGCTTGAGCCCAGGTGTTCCAGGACGCAGTGAGCTATGACGACACCACTGCACTCCAGCCTGACAACAGAGTGAGGCTCTATCTCTAAATAAATAAACAAATACTTAAAAAGGATAAGGCACGGAAGACTGCCACAAGTATTCTCAAACCCTTCACGGTTAAACCCAAGTTCCCTAGGTATTTCCTGGGGCTATAGGACACTCTGGCTGGTATCTTGACTCCCTGGCATGTGGTCCCTTAGCTTGTTTATTTTGACCCACCGTTGACCTCAACCTCTACAGTGAACTGAATGTTTCATGCTGCTCAAATGTCCTATGTTGAAATCCCAGCCTCCTAATGTGAAGGTATGAGGAAGTAGGGCCTTCAGGTGATTAGAGTGGAACCCTTACGAATGGGATTAGCGCCCTTATAAAAGAGACCCGAGAGAGTTCTCTCACTCTTTTTGTGCAATGTGAGGATATAATGAGAAAACAGTGGTCTACAACTGGAAAGAGAACATCACTAGAACCCAGCTACGCTCTTGCCCTGATTTTAAACATTCAATCTTCAAAAGAAATAAATAAATCTCCGTTGCTTGTAAGTAAATTAGTTTCTGACACTTTGTTATGGTAGACTGAACCAAGATAACATCCTTCCGAAAATATCCCACAATGCTGATTTGCCCATCCTACCCTGACACAAAATGGGAGAACATAATTTTTTACTTAATTTCCCAAGCAATGACTCTTTATTTATCTTAAATGTGATTTTTAAGCAAGTTTTTGTTTTTATGATATTTATATAGACAAGCACAATGGGATAATTCTTCATTTTGTGTTTCAGAGTACCAAGAGTTAATTCAATTGAACATTTTTCAACATATTATTTAATATCAAACCCTAAATTAACTCATTTTGCATTTTGCCATTTCCAAACAATTCATTATTAAGCATAATATATTGATGCCTGTAATCCTTGACCACGTTTCTGATAGTAATTTAACAGTATAGAACACAAAGAAAATAAAATACTAAGTCGTTTATGACGCTTCTGAAGAAAAATTGGGTAGCATATAGTTTGAGATAATCTACTACTAAGGGAAAAGTGTTCAGTCAACTTAGGTAATTAAATAAGTCATGTTTACAGCAGGTTTAGAGAAACTGGCCAAAATCCAATAGATCCGTTATGAAAGAGTAGAGAGCACTTAACTAAATATGTGCTATTTTCCTTTATAACAATTATAGAATGTGGGTTCAGCACCTGAATAGAGATAAAATAGATTAACATCAATTTCTGAAAGGAATAAACCTAAAATATATATGCAGTAGTAAACTAATAAGTTATATATAGAATAAATATTCTCTTCTAAATTATATAGTAGAATAAATATGCATGTTTATAATGTCTACATAAGTGGAACTACACAAGCTTTATACTGCCTCACTGCCAATAACCACTAAACTCTAGTAAAAAGAAGAATCTCATCATTACTATAAATGGAATGGTGCAATTCCCAGAAATGTATAAGAGGGTTGGGAAATTAAAGAACGAGTATGAACCAATGCAATGTTGCATTGATTTCCATCTTAATTAACCTGTAAATAGTGTATAATTAGTTAAGATTAAAATTTTATTGGCCGGTTTTGGTGGCTCATGCCTGTAATCCCAGCACTTTGGGAGGCCGAGGCAGGTGGATCACAAGGTCAGGCGATCGAGACCATCCTGGCTAACACTGTGAAACCCTGTCTCTACTAAAAATACAAAAAAATTACCCAGGCGTGGTGGTGGGCACCTGTAGTCCCAGCTACTTGGGGGGCTGAGGCAGGAGAATGGCGTGAACCCAGGAGGCGGAGCTTGCAGTGAACTGAGATAATGCCACTGCACTCCAGCCTGGGCGACAGAGTGAGACTCTGTCTCAAAAATATATATATATATATATAAATATATATATATATATTATATAAACAATTCTTGACATCTTTACTGAAATAAATAATATTTTGTCAAACTGTCTTGAATAAATCCCACAGTATGTCAAAAGGGAAGATTGAAAATCTATATGATATATCACTGGATTAGAACCTGCTGGAATTTAATATGAAATGTCTAATTAACAGGGGAAGAGCAGCATCATCAGTGTGTAAAGACATGTGCATATTTTATTTGTTAGGCTCCTCTGAAGGGCAGTGCATGGTACCCTCAAGAAATAGTTTAGAGAGCTGCTTGGGGTGAGGAGACAGACCAAAGGACAAGCTTGAGAGCAATAGGTGCTGATTTTACTGTGCTCTAGTGAAGGTGTTTCTTGCTCATTGAGGGCCACTTTGTTTGTTGGGTAGCAAATTGAGTGGGATAGGAAGGTAACAGATGGGGCAAAACTGTGTAGTTCTGGAGAGCGGAGGAAAGGATGTTGTAGGAAGAGGGAAGAGGAGCCTGAAGATCAGTTGAAAATCTCTTGGGTTGTCATGGAAGGTAAGAGACCTTTGATGGGGTCTGATAAAAAGATTCCTGTGGGCATAAGATGGAAACGTCTCCCTCTTACTATGGAATAAGTCAGTAAATTCTACATAATGTATTCAAAAGTAGAATATTCTAGGCCAATGTGGAGAGTTACGAAAGTCTTCTCATTTATGTTGTTAAATGGAAAATAAACAAGGAGTACAGGTGGAGATCTGAGTTACAGACGTGACACACCCACATTATTTTTTAGTGTGTTTTTTTAAAATTGTTTTATTATACTTTAAATTCTGGGATACATGTGCAGAACGTGCAAGTTTGTTACATAGGTATACACGTGCTATATATGGTTCGCTGCACCCATCAACCCATCATCTACATTAGGTATTTCTCCTAATGCTATCCCTCCCCTTGTCCCACAAACCCTGACAGGCCCCAGTGTGTGATGTTCCCCTCCGTGTGTCCATGTGTTCTCATTGTTCAACTCCCACTTATGAGTGAGAACATCTGGTGTCTGGTTTTCTGTTTCTGTGTTAGTTTGCTGAGAATGATGGTTTCCAGATTAATCCATGTCCCTGCACAGGACATGAATTCATCCTTTTTTATGGCTGCATAGTATTCCATGGTGTATAGGTGCCACATTTTCTTTATCCAGTCTATCACTGATGGGCATTTAGGTTGGTTCCAAGTCTTTGCTATTGTGAACAGTGCTACAGTAAACATATGTGTGCATATGTCTTTATAGTAGAATGAATTATAATCCTTTGGGTACATACCCAGTAATGGGATTGCTGGGCCAAATGGGATTTAGAACACCCACATTATTTTTATAAGAACTTTTAGAGTGGTTGTGGAATATACTGAAAGAATTCCAGTCTGTTATCTACTTATTGAATAGCCAGGATAAATAAGTAAGTACATACTTTCTACAGTGCTTTTTAATTTTTAAAAAAGTTTATCTCTAAAATAACATCATGTCCTACTGTATCCTAGGAAAAAGGGAGTTCTGGAGTCAGTTGACCACATATGCACCTGTCTCCTTTCCTACGTTGTGAAGTTTTTAATACGCGCTGGCTTATCATTACACCACCACAAAGCTCAGGACTGTGTCTTTCATATTTATACCCTTAAACATCTACTAACTATAAGAAGTAGGTTAGCTCAGGGAAACACCAGCTTTAGTAATGACCCGGAAAATTCTGTTCTGCCTTTTCCTAAGTGGAACTTCAAGCACTGCACTATTTTGATTACTAATAACATTTATATATTATTTTAGTTTCCTTCTTTTTAAATTTTCTCTTAAAGAGATCTAAATAAACTATTGTTTATTTTCTCATGATTTCTCTTAAACAATTATGCAAGTATTATTTTTTTCATCTCATGGAAATTTCTAATTTTGGTTTTATTTGAGAAGCATTTCATATTTCACTAAGTGGCTCACTCTTTCTCTCTTTTTCAAAGTATTACATATTTACAAGTGGAATAAAAGGAAAGTAACCATGCATGTCATGCATGTCATGGCCACTTTAATTATGACATCCTAGCAATATAATAAACCAAGGTAAGATAATTATTAGTTTATTTTATAATTTGATACATTTAAGGCTTTGATATAACCTTTCCTTAATTGCCTATAATTTTGGATGTTCAAAAAATTAAAAACTGAAATACTTGAAATACATAAATATTCTATTCACTATTATTATTTCTTAGATGTTCTGTCCCCCTTCTTCTTCTTCTATTTGTTGTTGTTGGTGGTGTTGTTTTTGTTGCTTCCCCCCACCCCTTGGTTCCTAATGCCTCTTTTAATATATACACAATGGGTCATGTAGAAAGTATAAATTTCTTTCTGTCTATGATGTTTAATTGCTCTTTCTCAGCTGCTCAGTCATCTAGAACGTCTACTTATGGTTTTAGTTACTGCTAATGTTCTAATGACAATGCTGGCAGAGAAAGAATTTTTTTAAGAAAGATTGTTTAAAAATAAATCACTGTCCCAGGTGTGGTTTTAGTAGTTGCTACCTATATCCAGGCATGTATGCTTAAGTTTTAAATACTATATTTTGATTTGTTTTAAAGTAAATATTTAAACATACATTTTATCTAAACAATAAACTTTTTAGATCCAAAGAGAATAATTATCAGCAGTTTACATCCAGGAATTGATTCAGCAGAAAAAGTATTGATGGAACGTTTTATGCCAGGTGCTGAGTTAGATGATGGGGCTATAAGGAGCGAACTTCCCAGAAACAGTAAATCATCTGGAAGCAAATAAGTATAATTCAAAGTGTGCAGGTTCTTTCAAAAGTATGTGCAAAGTATGAGGACAATAAAATTTTAGCTAAAAAGAGTCACAAAATGCAATTTAGTTATAAAAGGTTTTGCATGTCTCTTTTCTTTGGCTTTAACCTCTAAAATTATGTTCCTAGATTTACAGTGTCTTCACATTTCTATTATATCCTCGTCCCCATCCTTGTATACTGATGCATTTTTTTTCTCTCTCTCAATATTTCTTGTTAAATGTTTAAAAATAAAGTAAATTTCATGACTTTTTTGAAGACAGATTGTGGAACTATTCAATCCAACCAATGTGTCTCACTTTAATATCCATAAATAAATGATTATTTATTTAATGTCCATTAGAGTGTTACACATCTTAAAGGACCTGAAAGAAGATTAAGACAAGATCTTTGGAACCAGCTATCAGTCTTCTGGATAGAGAAAAAACAAATATACATGTCTCGTTAAAGTCTCTAATCCATTTATCTATTAATTCATGCATGCATGGAACAAACATTTATTGAGTGCCTATTATGTACTTGGAGCAGTTAAAGGCACAGTATTTTATATCCAAGAAAGCAGTGTAGAGAGGCCAACTAATATATAGATTGCATATTTAAAAACTAAAAATGCAGTCAACACTTAGTACTCTCTGCACAGAATAAATGAAAATCCAACTCATTACAGATCAGAAAAATTGTATGTGGATGGAAAGAGCAGTTATTTTAAAGGCATTTGCGGTAATACAGATAAGCTTCAGACCTCCAGATCCATGTAGGTATATAAAATTGCCATGTAGTTGTATTACAAGAATCTCAAACTTAAGAAACAGTTAAAATAAACCACTTAATTACTCAGCCTCCTGTCCACCCTAATCCTTCCGACAGACATTTGTTCTCCTTCGTTCTTCATTAAATCACCAAACAGCATTCCCATCACCTAAGTTGCTCAAGGTGAAAATCCTTGGTGTCTTTCTTTCCTTCATTTCTTATATACATAGATCTATAGATTCTACTTCTGACATCTCTCTAGATTCTGTCTAGTTCTGAATATCCCATCTGCCACTACTCTGCTCTGAGTTTAGCTAACTGTTATGTAGATTTCTGGTCTAAGTTAAATGTAATTTTGAAGAGACACCAACATTCACACTATAGTATCTAGTATGACAAAGTCTTTGATAGGAGAAAACTGATTTCAGTAAACGTATATTAAGCTGTGCTTATTCTCAGACTTATATTCAGGAAAAATGATAAAGTAACTGGAATGACAGAATAGAAATATTTTCATTTTCTTTGTATTTCAAAAGGTGATACAAAATTTGGTCCTAGAAAGTGTTCTGGTTCCTAAGAGGAGATTTGAATTGTTTTACAGACCCCAGACATTAAAAGTGGCTGGACTTGCACCCTTGTTTGTAAAGTGATTTTACATGAAAAGTCAAATAGTAGAACAACTGTGAGCAATTTAGGAAAAATCACTCTGACAGAGAATTCCCAGCTGGAAAGATCTTCAGCTTCCTCTGCTTATTTCAATTGCTCATGAGAAACAATTGCAAAATGTCACAACTGTCCTCTAGCCTCTAAATTTAAACAGGAAATAGCTCATTTAATTATGAATTTTCTTGCAAAGCATTTTTAAAAGTATACGTTTATTTTAAACAGACACAATTAAAATGTTTTAGTGTGTCCCGTAACATTGAGGGCATAAAATGACTAAAAAGTTTATAGTGTGGGAAAGACTTTGAGGCTTGCATTGGAAGTGCCATGTATCTAAATTTATGTGCAAGAGAGGACTACTCTCAACTGGTTCACATTGTAAATGAGACCCTTCCTCCCAAAGAATTTTGAATGTCCCTCCCATGCTACAGTGTGCTAGAGGTCTCAGCATCCAGTAAAGGACTGCAAAAACTCAGATTAGCAAGACAGAGTCCCTATATTCCATTTACAGGCAACCAATCATGCTCACAGCATAATGGAAGAAATATTTGCTTTCACAAAGCTTTCTCAAAACACTAAGATTAAACTTATAAAATAAACCTTTCCACATTCGAAGATGCAATAATAAGAACTTCATGCAAATAGAAATAACTCAGAGATAACAGACACCCACACACAGGCACAGGGTATATAGCACTTCAACCAACAAAGAGAAAGGAGCGTCTTAGGACAAGAATTGCAACAGACCAGAAGAGACAGCAGTTATGTAGCCACACTGATCAAGTTTGCCTTGGTTTTTTATGTACCATGATTTGTTTTACTTAACTTGCAGGCACAGTGATAATAATCCTTTCAGCCCTTTTAAGGCAGTTAGAGCCTCTGGACCTATAGTTTCCAGCCACAAGCAACCTTATCTATTTACACTAGTTTGTTGCCATATAAGTATTGCCATTTTCTATCTGTGTCAAGACCGGAAAACATTTGAGAAGTATTGAATTAATGAAGAGTAAAATATACTAAGTTTTCATTCTTTTTTACCAATTCTTTTATTCTTAACAGTTCTTGATTGTGTCCTGAATTAAAAATACCTTCACTTATATTGGTGTACATTAGTGTGTCCCAAACTTTAACATCTGCCTGTTTAATCATTTCCTTGGTAATACTGTTTGCAAGAGTTTTTGAGAGCAAAGTCTCTGAGAGGCACCATATCTAATTTATTCCTTGTACTCTTAAATCTAGCATTTACTAAATTTGAGCACATCCTATCCCAGAGTATGGCTATTAAAGTCAAGCCCCAAAATATTCCACAAGAAGAAGAAAAACAAACAAATAAATCCTCTCTCTAGCTTGGAAATTCTGGTGCTAAACACCAGGAGTGGCGTATATATGATGATTAATACTCACAATGTGGTGTTCATGATAGCTAACCAGATAAATAACACAGAAAGCTGTTTTAACAGGGTTTATGTTTAATAAAATAAAAATGTAATTGTGTTACATTCACAATATTAAATTAAGCGTGACTTTTGCCAAATTCTGAAGCTAAAAGTATTTTTTGGGAAAAGGTTATTGAAACTCCAGATATGTTTTACAAGAAAAGAATGTTATTTTTTATTTAGAGTAATTCATTTTGGACTAAAATTCTTCAGAAAATAGAAATAGCAAATTCAGTAAACAGTAGCATATATACGACTCCTCAGGTAACAGTATTTGTTCAAAAGGAGAACATCATGAGTTTATTATTGTTGAAACAATACAGTTCTAGGAAAGTATATAATCTTACTGATTTTTCATCATATTACTAAGACTGACAGTAATCAGTGAACTGGCCAATAGCATTTCCTGCGTATAAATACGAATTTGACTCACATTTATGTAACACAACTGTGACAGAGGTGGCTTGCTGTCCTCCTGGAATCCAGGTTCCTTCTGCCATTCTCTGGAACTGTTTCTAGGAAGCAGTGGTCCAGAGACATTACCACCCACAGTTCCTTTTCATCTGTTTGGGCCATGTGAATAATTTTTACTTGTTGGAATATGAGAAGTATAGACTGCCTGGATTCATATCTTGACTCTGCCAATTTTCAGATGTGTGAATTTAGTAAAAGTATTTAAATTTGTTGTAGCCTCAATTTTATTCATCTGTAATACAGACTAATGAAAAAATCTGTTTCTAGTTTGTTTGTGATGAAATGAAGTAGCCCAGTGCCTGACATGTAGTCAGTAACATGAAGTTGTTCATTAAATAAAAGCAAAGGAAATATTTATCCATAATTTCTTCCAATTATTCTACTGTATGTGTTTCTTAAATTCGGGTTCAGGGAAAAATCATTTAAAGACATTATTTAGAAAACATAGCAAAAATAAGATTTACTGTATTTTTTATTATGACTAAAAGTTAAGAACTCAAACCATGTACTAACTAACTAATGAACCATGTACTAACACAGGTGGTAACTTAAAGATTGCCAGAAAATAAAATGCAATTATAGTAAGTATTTTATTTCATTAACACATAATTATCTTCAATTAATTTTTGCACAACTCAAAAAACTCACTGAAAAATCAAATTCAGGTTGTTCCACTTTTTAAAATTTTGATTATTTTATGGTTTAATTGTCTCCTTCTCAAAATGTTATATTGCATACTACTAAGATAAATATAAAATGCATCTAGCTGAATATACATTTTAAAATATAATAGGAGAAATAAGGAAAATAATAAAATCACACCCTAACCTTTTGTCTTATAAGACTGGGATGAGATATGAATCCAATACTGAGATAGGAATTATTAATAATTGGTGCATATACTAAAAATATACATTTTTTAAGTTGTAATGGAAGAATTATCTGAGATAAATACATTTTCTTGCTGATCTACTCCGTTTTTATTAACTCCCCCAGCCAATCCAGGTAGTTCATTAGGTATTAGCTAATATGCAATGAGAAAAATGTTTCATAAGAGAAGCAATCAATATTAATTTAAAAAATGTATGAGTATTAAAAGAAAATCAACTATTGAATGATAAAAAATGTATTAATTCCATACAGAAAATTAAACAGGGTGCCAGTTATGTGATTTATTTTTATCAAATAATTAATAAATTAAGTAACATAAAACATCCTAACACAAGACTAGAAAAAAATAGGTGGCTAGAACTGCTTCAGCCAAGGACAGCAGTAGATAAAAGCATATTTATATCTCTGAGTAGCAAATAATTGATAATCTAAACTTTACCTTCCTCAGAGTTATAGCCCTAAATTAATTAAAAATATAATTTTTTATCCATTAATGGACCTTTAAGGGATTCTGGCTTTCTTCAATGTTAACAATATGATAGAAGCTTATACCCAAATCCTTGTTTGACCAACTCTTTCACTCTTTCTGAGAATGATTTGACAGTTTCTAGTGTACCAATAGGTCAAATATGTAGCTCATTAAAATAGAAATGACAGGAGATATTTTTGCATTTGAAACAATTATTTCTCCAACAACATTTTTAAGATTAAGTTATTTAAGTAATTTTAAGTAATAAAATTCACCATTGTGCAAATTAACATTTCCCAAATACAGCACTTGGAAACTTTAAAGCTTCAATTCTCATGCCGTATTTTTCCGAAATTCTGCCATGTGCTAATCAGTGGGTAGGTGATTTCCTACGTTTTCCCAGCAAATCTTACCTAGATCACTACAGTGAAAATGGTTGACTTTTTGAGATTCATGCAGATACCAAATTAATGGAAAAGGTATCATTGATGACTCATTGTTTTTGTTTTGCTTCACTTTGCTACTTAAGCAGATAAAAAACCTCTTAATGTGTTCTAGATTTTGTTGGTGATACTATGCTTACAAATCCATAAGGTGCATAAATTAGTAGACTAGAGTGAAATTTATTAATAGCCTGGCACACTGCTAATATCAGTATCATTACTGGTTTTTGCCTTAAATTATATCAGTAGTTCCCTTGAAGCCCATGGTGCTGGTATGGAAAACACTGTGACTTGCAAATAATATTGATTCATACTGCTTTGGCAATGAAATTCAGCAGTCCTATCAATTAAACAAATACCATCTTAATCCTACACTCGTTTTGGTGGGGCTCTATGCTTGTCATCATACTCACTCAATGGCCAAAGGAAAAAATAGATGCAAAATCTTATATTTTAATTTATTTAGAAATGGTATCTCACTCTGTCACACAGACTGGATTACAGTGGCATGATCATAGCTCACTGCAGCCTTGAACCTCTGAGCTCAAACAATCCTCCTGCCTCAGTCTCCCAATTACCTGGGACTACATGCATACACCACCACATTGGTTAATATTTTTTATTTGTAGAGAGAGTTTGACTATGTTGCCTAGACTGGTCTTAAACTCCTGGTCACATGCAATCATCCTGCCTCAGCCTCCATAGTGCTGGGATTACAGTTGTGAGCCACCACACATAGCCTTAATCTTGAAATATATTTTAATTTTTGCTTAACTGCAAATATTTGCATACCCTTAAAACTCAGTATTTTGGGCAATGTCTTTTCTGAATAACCTGACTCCTGACATGCAAACCCATGCATTCTAGGTATCTCTAACCTGGAGAGTTAGGAATTGGCATATAAGAAACTGAAACAACCACAAACAAATCTGCCTGTTCCCAAGTGTTCCTCTATACAGCTCTGTTGCTCAGTCATCCTAGAGTACAGTGAGTACGTATCATATATTGACTGAATGATTAAGCAAATAAATGAATCTTGGCTTTTCTAAATTAAGTATTTAGAAATAGAAATATTAAATGGAAAGCTAGAAAATATTCCAAATAGTCTTTTTTTTTACTAAAAATGCAGTAATGTCTCTATTATTAAAAGCTTTCTATTCTTATGACCCTATGTGTTCTGAAATTTGATACTTTATATAAAATACATAAGAGTAATAACATTTCAGAATTCAAAGGGCTTTGCAGAACTCCCCTGAGTCTCTCATATGAGAAGGTTGGCCTGTGCTTTCTTTCTTTTATTTGGAATCCTCCTCTGTCCTAGAATATCCCAGGCAGACCCACCACCAACCCCAGTAGAACCCCAGCTCTATAGTCATAAGAGTTTAGTATGAACTCAAGGCCACCAGTGTAGCCCGATACCAGGACAGCACCAAATGTCAGAGCCACCATCACCAAAGCATCCCTGAAGAAAACCAAATCTTCCGTTCAGATTTCTAAACACCATGTTAAAAGTAATACAGTTGCTTAAGATTTGTTTTATCATCTCTCATTTCATACACTGTTGCAGTGTTCTATAAGACACGTATGATGGATATAGGATTAATGATAGCCTTAAGGCCCATTCAAACATCCCGCGGGGCCTACACTGTGTGCCACTTAGCACATGATATAATCTAACTTGGGGTTTTCCAACTCTGGCCTGGGATGACCATGTCTTTATGACAATAAGACCTAAAATCTTTGGTTGCCCTACAGAGGAGGCCACCTCAACACAGAGATTGTTCATGAATGAACAATCTTAAAGCTTTATGAATCTTCAAGTTTAACTTTACAGGAATAGTTTAAACTTCCTTTATGAAAGAAACATCTGGTAAGTGATCTGGATTGAACATAGTTATAAGAAAGGAGAAGGAATCTTCCAAACTCTGAGAATGGTCTCCAGAGGGAGCTCTTCCCAGTGAGTTGGTCATCTGACTCCTGACCGTATCTGGCCCAGGTTACCAGCCTGTCCTGCTATGTCTTGTAAGAGCCATGCCACAATAAACTGCTTGGACATCAGATGGTGCCTTAAACAGTCTGCACTCCGTGGGTGCTAGTAATATCTAAAGTAAGAGCATCAGGTTTGTTTTTTAAGTAACCGCTCCCCACACACACATACACTCCCATGAAACTGCACTTTCTGAAAACATTTATAATAGAAATTCTTGCTCAAGTCTATTTGGAACATTGTCGAACACATTTGCATTAGAGTTTCTCCTGGTGTTTTAGCTTCTGTTGTTTACCTGGAGCATTAACGTGATCTTCAAATGCACTGCTGAGCTTGGAGAAAAGCCAGCTTAAACATGTATTAATGATAATCTTACATACAGTTAATTAACATTTTTCTCTCTATTTTACTCATATTTAATTAAAGTGATGAGGGAACATTGAATTAGATATTTATTATTGTTGAAAATAAACATAATGGGATGGTTACAAAACCTCATATAAATATTTATTTGAAAAAAATTGTATTCCACCTCACTTGAAATAAAAAATATAGGACAAAGTTTGAAATAGGTAGTTTATATCTCGCTTCATGATAAAAGTTAAAGAATCACCATATATCCTATTGTAACTTTCCACTAAAGAGAGAAAGAAAAAGTTGGGGGTGGGGTTGGATAGGAGGAAAGAGACAGAGAGAAAGACCATGTTCTTAAAGACAAAGATACATTACTAAGGCTGGGGTTAGATGGCAATGCTTCTGCTATTGATTTCCATGCACTTAAAGTCAGCGAAGAAAGCAAAATATTATCTAAATGAAATAAGATTTTTCAATTTCATAAATGGATTCTAAATACAATCTCAAAACTGAAAGAATTTTAGTTACTATTCCATGCTTTTCCAAAATGCAGTTTTCCAAAAGATGTTTCTAGTGTATCTAAGCACCATGGCAACTTCCAAAGCCATGACAATGCTAAACATTTAATCACGGTTATACAGTTTCCTTTTTATATTTCCTATGCAAATACACATAGGTACTACTAGCATATAATTACAATTATTTATTTATGTTTTGTTTTTACAGATAGCACCTGTAACGGGCAGTTATATGAATGCATGCCCACAATTGTGTATCTTTTTAAATATTTTTAATCTGCTCTCTCATGTGTAGGAATCAATGCTAAATAACTTTTGTGAATAGTATCTACTAATTTGTGAGTCTGATAGCTAATGAATTTAACTATATTTATGAGAGATAGGTGCCTCCTATAAGAAGTTAACAGTAAGGGCAAAATCATGATAACTGAAAGAAAGACATAAGATTGAGTTTAATAAACAGAAGAGAAGTTGAATTAAAATATAGAGGACACCCTCTCTTTATCCTCAGTCCTAAATGGGATCTGCAGAGAAGGAAGGGGGTGTGGAGACATGGCCTCCCTGCTTCCTAACCTTGCCCAGAAGACATGTGATGGTACCTCATCTGTAGAAAAGCTTTCTGAAGGAAGTTTAGATTTGAGATGAATTTAAGAGACGGTGGACAGGAAATTAGTTGACGCAAGAAGATAGGTCTTATTGATCCAAGTCTAATTTTCCACGAAGCTTTGACTGAAAAAATAAAAATAAAAAAAATAGCAGCTGTCCTGGTCTGAAATGGCAGCATTTCCTGAAAGAGGGTTGAGGAAGACAGGCAAATATAACTTGCATTCAAGCAGAACACTTTATTTTTTCTATCACTTCAGCTGTTATTCCTCATCTCCAGAGGCTGCCAGCCTCAGCCATTTGGGAAGCCACAATGGATCTATTCTAGTCAATCCTCTTGTGAGATAGGTCGTTAGACCAGCAGTGTGGGTCTACCCAGAACAGATTTTCCTTCCAGTGCGGATTTGTTTTACTCTGGAGCAATACGCAAAGAAACTAATCATGAGGGTTCATCGTGAATGTTTTCTTGGTAGACTTTTTTAACCTCTGCGGCAGCTGCAGGATTGGAAAATGTATGCATTAAAGCAATTATTTTTTTTTTAAATGTAAAAGCATAACATACCAGTAATGTGAGCATGATAAAGGGGTTTGTTATAGAAAATAAAAATACATTAAAATTAGTTACAAGACAGAAACTATGATTTTACAAATCACAAGCCCTGACATTTTTTTTAACAATATTATAAGGGATTCTCAGTAAAGGCATACCAAGGAAATTAGACAAATTACAATCATTTGAAATACAGTCACAGAAAGATATGATAGAATTTATGATTCTCTGCTTAAATATTAAACAAAGAAAAATGTTATATGCAGGCATATCTTGCTATATAGCATATTTATTGCTATATTTATTGCTATATATATATGAATAAAGTCTGTTAATCCAAATAAATATGTTTTTTGAACCTTAATTATGTGTGCTGCCAATATTGCGTCCCCTACTCGTCCACCCCAACAGCCACAAACCTGGATTGGCTGGGTAGAATTAAACCCCAAGGGTGAAAGAAACAAGCTGTCAGACTTTAGTTTAAAACAAGTACTTCAGGACTAACTGAAAACAGTGGGGACTGCCTTTGAATATAGGGAGTTTCCTCTAACAGGAATAGTAAAAAAAATTTGAATGAACATTTAGAATAATAATATGGAAATGAAAATAATATCAGAAATATGGTAGGACTAAATAAACTTTAAGCTTCTTAAAATACAGGGTTCATCTTTTTTAAGCAAGGTATTGTAAATTCATAAGGCACTGGGCTCGTGACTCCTCTCTACCTCTCTTATATTACACTACTCCTCTCACTCCCCATGCTGCCTGATATATAATTCTAGCCTGGCACTGAAAATGTTTTTAAATATTCACCTAAAGGATACCATTACCTGTAATGTTCAATTTTAAGTTTTGCGATTGTCAATTTTATATCTGAAAAGTTCCATGCTATCAAGAGATTATAACATAATATTGAATATAATCAATGCTCTAATTGGGCATTTACTTTTCTTCCACTGCACTCCAATCATTCTGTAATATTGATTATTATATTATTATTTCAATTATTGTAATCTTATAAAGTGAGTTATAATATTGAATATCATAGACAAATTTAGAATCACTGGTATTTGAATTCAGTAGTAAAAAATATGATACGTAGTTGCTTTTAGCTTCTCTTTTGGGTTTTCTTTTTGGTGGTATTTAGAAGTGTTAAGTCTCTACATATGTCCAGTTTATAATTCAAGTCATATGAATAAATAAGAGTTAATGTTTCATTTTACATAAATTTATATAATTATTTTAAAGTTCTAGCTATATAATTAAAAAGTCGTAAATATATTGTGCCTGTTAAAATGGCATTAATTAATATATAGGTTACTCAAAAATACTTTGAGTAGCATTTTATCCTAAGGGATATTGCAAGTAATAGTTGGGTTCACTGAAACAAAATGAACAATGGATATCTGAAAAGAGAATACAGGTATTCTGTGTCATATAATTGAATACATGGAATGTTAATCAGCTTATTTAATTGAATTGAGCTACCAATTAGAATCCTAGATGTTTTAAATGAATCATTTAGCACCTTTAAAAACTGAAAATAAAATTATATCATACTTTTTAAATAATCAGAATTATAAGTATATGAGTACATGAGAATATTCTTGATGCAAATGAAAAGGCTACATGTTACCACAATTTAGTATTGTTAGTCTTAGGTGAGGGCTTCTGGTGAACAGCATATTGTAAGTCATGGATATCCTCATAGAAACAAAGAAAGTAGGTGTTGTCATTTTTTTCTAAAAATGGAAGGAAAAACAGAAACATGGTTCAAAAACTAATTAAACTTGCTGCAACAGAAATGAAAGCATTTTGATGCAACTTATTAAAGGGAAAATGCTGTGAAATTAACAGTAATCAAAAGCTAATTACAGTTGATGCAATAGGAACAGTCAAAGAATGCTTGATAACATTTATTGAACTAAAAAAAATGGCTGTCAAAAAAAGGACACATGTTGAATAAAATTCAAGTAATTACAGAAAAGAGCTGAAGGAGAGTGAACTAGTAAATTGTATATAAAATAAAGAGAAATTTGAAATATACAATTCCTAGTAGAATATTTATTCTAGTTAATGAACATGTCCTTGTGAGAAATAAGACATGGCCAAGAAATGATGCTTTCACTTAATTGTTCCTCTTTTATTACCCATAATTACTTGTAACTCTCAGATGGTGATGATAATTTTTTTTGTTTTTTACACTGAATGAACTATTTTGTAAGATCTGTAAAGAATACATAGTCATTTATTTAGTCTAACAAATGGTAACTAAATTCAGTATTTGTCTGAATGAGTAATGTAAAGACATAAGATTTTGATGTTTTCTTTCTCACCATGAAATGGGTGACCCTGACTTTCATATTTGCAATTATGAGATATGACTGCCTTTCCTTTTTCAGTCCCACTTCCCCTCATCTTCCTGAATGCCAATTATATAGAAGGCTAAATTGTGTGCCTGAGGTAAGAAGTACACCAATTCCAGTGTGCATTCATTGAGCTCCCTATCATAGGGAGCAGAGTAGCTAGTACAAAGAAATAGTCCTAAGGTTAAAACCAAAAAAATGGCAAAGAATAATAACCACATGTTTTTCCTGTTTATTATTATGTATGATTAGCCTTTTATGTAAGATCTAAGTACAGAGGAAAAATATATAGACAGAGAGTATTATAAATATTACAAAATGGACAAGGGGATATAAAAATAAGAATTTTCATATATTTCTGAATAGTCATCTTTAACAGACTAGAGAAGAAATTATACTATTTCAGTAACTAAAATGTGGGTTGATGTTGCCAGAAAAGCAAGGGAAAAAAAATTGGAGCAGCTTTTTTATTGCTCTCAGGGCCTATGCTACACAATGAGTGATAGACACCAGGTGAACAGCAATGTTAATTAGGGTACTACAGTCTTGGCTGTTAAATTTGCTTCAGGGAAGAATAGCTGTGAGAAGTAGGCATTATAGTACTAAACCATGGCTCTCAAATTTCCAAGCATATGTTCAAGAGAGGGGCTTGACAAAACACATGTTCTGCCTTCTCCATCCCACCTCAAGATTCTGATTCAGTAGGTCAGGCTAAGTCCAAAATATCTGAAATTTTAACAAGCACCCCCAAGTGAATTTGCAGTAAGAGCCTTTCAATTACATTTTGAGCTGTAGGTTATTAGTTTCTTAAGGACAGTAGCCCTTTATTAACCTTTGAATCATCCAAGTCATTTTAGTTACTTTCATAATTCCATCCCCATTCTATTACTGTAACTGGGTAAAAAACATCAATCTATGACTGGTATTTTATACATAGTATAAATGTAAAAGATACAGTACAGAGTCAGTAAGAAGTAACTTAGTTAAATATCTGATGATTTTTCAACTTTGGCTGCATATCAAACTCACTAAGGGGCTTTCAAAAATACTATTTAAAATTTCAAAACAAAACCAAAATATAGAGATTAAGCTAAAGTCCTACCCCTTCCCCCAAAAAAGCATACTATAACCAGAGCACCTCAAATAAAAATGTTGTAGAAAATAATTGTTAACATTATGTTTGAGTGCATAATATATGCTAATAGGCAGTCTACACACTTACTCTTCACAGCTTCCAAGGTGGGTTGCACAGGGCTCTGTGTTTAGAAGAGCTCCATTCTTGGCTTAAAGCTCTGCCATCAGTGATTTGTGTAATGCTCTGCTACTGCCAACTTGAAATTGGTCACGATGTTTGAGCAAGGGGCCCTACATTTTTATTTTTTCCTGAACCCACAGTTTATGTAGGTGGTCTTGACCAATGAGGTGAGTTTGATTTATGTTTCCTTTTAAAGATGCAGAAGATTCAAGGGTTTAAATTTAAAACAAAGGTTTAAATTCACATAGCTTGCAAGTGATGTAATGTGATCCCACACACTGGGATCCCACACACCGGTGATTGGTTCTTTAACCACTATTAATAAGTAATAAGATAACCACTTAAAATGTGATTTGAGTATGTACAGATGAAGTGATTCTAAAATATTGTTGTCGAAAACAAACAATCATTGAAGATAATCAAAATGACCAAATATGTCATCTGATTTATGTATGGTAATGATAATGCCCCAGTGAATTAGTACTGGTGTACTTATAACAGTAGACTATGTATTATAAGGGTTACGGAGGAAGCTACTGAATGGATAATTAGCATAAATACAGCATACTTTTATCACGATTTTTCAGGTAAATAATTTCCTAATACTACTTAGAATAGGAAGCCAACACACTTTGATTATCATTTTTATCTTATGGTAGAGTTTAATTTTAGAAGTTATGTGTAATGGTAAAAATATACTCTAAAGTAATATACCTGCAGAATACTAACAGAGTACAGCACTTTTAAGCAGTATATTGTTTGTCAGAGTTCACTTAGATAATTTCAAGCAAAGATTCTTGTTCTAGCCCAAAATTCTCACGTGTGTTAAACGTCAAAAATGATTGCTGAAGCATGTCAGTCAGTTCCAAAGAATGATGATGAGACGTAACTGACTCACTTAGAAAAAAACATACCTACTTTGTACAGTGTCTTTCCTCTGATCCCTTCGCTCTACCTCAATTCTAGCAGGTTAAACCCACCATGATGAAAATTTTTCTTCCTTAATATTGTGAAATCTCTCTGGAACTGTTTCTCCCCCCAATTAAATTGTAAGTAAAAGGAGAATATTTTTTATATTTAATATTATAGTCACTTAAAACTATTGAAAATACTTAAAGAAAGTTCTACTTGAGAAGCATGAAAACATTACATTATTCAGTTAACTGTTACCATGCTTATTTTCCTTTTATTTTAGTGGCATTGGAACATTTCAAGAAGTGAAGCAGAGATCCCCAGATTTAACTCCTCAAACAATATAGCACATGAAGTAGTTAGCCATATGATTTTAATTTGTGCTGTTAGGACAATGAGAAATATTCTAAAATGAATATGATTTGTACACATGACTAATCATATCTCAGATCATGAAATGTCCCTTATTAAAATTGCTGCCATTTGAAAAAGATGCATTGAACTATACATATGGAAACTGAGACCTTCACTTTTACAACTACAGAAGAAAATGATCCTTCCTATGTCTTCATATTCTTAGGCCAGTTCATGTGTCAGTTCATATTCTTTCTCATATGGTGACTTAGAAGCCACCTGAAATAACTTTGCTTATTATCTGAACTACATTTGTTTTTGTGCTTTAGCTTGCCAGGCACTAACATGGCTACAGGGATGCCATTTTGCTCATATCAAAATCTTTAAATATATAAATTCTGAAATCAATAGATTGATACTTAGTTTCATGTAAGAGGCAGAGAGCTTTGAAATGCCTTTTCAGTTTTAGTCATGCAGGAGGGGATTGTCTTTGAAGTTTCCCTGGCCATCTTCTTCGATGCACAACATAAATTACCCCAATTCAGTATCTATTACCCTCTATTTCAGTCCCATTAAGTCTTTCCAAATAGATATCCTTTATGTCACACACATACAGTGAAATTCAAGGAGCTTTTTATCATAGACTTAAGAGGTGCCACATACTGCTGTCAAACACAGAGAGCAATTTCCACATTTTAAAGCAACAAATTAATCCTGACCTCTACTATTGATTACAGAAGAAGCCTGGTCTTCTAGGCCTTGATCAGGTTGCTTCTAAAATGTTTTAATTATTGTTAGCAGCAGTAGAAGATAGAAAGAATCAGAACCTGAAGCCATATGGGACTACAATTTCTTCTTTTCTTTCACTGGAATAAATTATAGTCTGCATCAGTAGCAAATGGTCATTTTTTCAACCATGCCCTCTGGGCTTTTCTCCAGAACTCTTCTCAGCTCACTACACTAAGAAAAAGCACTTCACTAGCAAGTTACTCCACATTCTAAAGGTAGCTTTTTTCCTCCCCTGAAAGTGCTTTAAATAAGTGATGATAAAAGGTCAGATGCTATCAGAGTGCTTTAGTCCCTTCGTTACAAGTCAATAACATCATTCTTATTCCATTTGGCAGCTCAAAACTAAAACACTTTTTCAAAACTGACAAGTTGTGGGCAATTATGACATTTAAAATAGCAGCCTGTATGAAAGTCATAGGGAAATATTTTCTTCATTGAGGGTTTTGAAACACATATGGTGCTTTATAGCCAGGAATTAACTAGAAATATAGTGACTTTCAGTAGAAATAAAGGGAGTAACATGAAAAGACCTAATTAATGAGAAATTTCATTAGTTAGAGATACTCTGACAGTAGATGGAATATAATACAATAAAATCTGTCTATACTGTTTTTGCAAGCAAGGAAGATATATATAGATAGATAGATAGCATATATCTATATATATATAGCAAGTTATATACAGCATATATATATAGCAAGGTTTATATATATATATGTGTGTGTGTGTGTGTATCTATCTATCTATCTATCTATCTATCTATATATATATATAAAATACTTGCTGTAACACAAACAAAGTCTCTAAGACTCCCTTTGGGAATTAAATTGCATGTTTCTTTTCTAAGAAAAACAATAAAAGATAAAGTACATGGAGCTCTTTAGGAAAAACACCAAAAATAAAAACAAGCAAAAGGCATTACATTTCTCTAAAATAGATTTGATATATCAGGGAAGCAAAATTCATTGATAATTCGAACTCGTTTGACTTCTAGGCCTTCTTTGATTATTTACTTACAGCTCAGAGTAAACAGTGATTAACAGGGTAAGGCCGACAAGTCAGAAAAAAAAAAAAAAAAAGAAGAAGCTAAACGGTTTTCATGGTAGCTACCTCTCACACATTTCAAATTATAAAGTGTAGCTTTTTAAAGGTTATCAAAATATGTCTATCAAAACATTAATCACAAGTATGTGAAGAAAAACAAAAGGCAACCCCAGCAAAAATACCAGAGCTGTGACAGATTAAAGCCTTATTTAAATTTTTACAATTTTGCATTGTCCGTTGCAAGTTGAACATCCATCAAGAAGTTACACATTTCTTGACTCTTATATCTTATCATTTCAGTGGATCAAGAGACCATCACACTTCTGATTTCAACATTCACACACATGCCTGTGCAAGCACACTCCCATATAGCCACACACTGAATGAGTATTTAACTCAATAATTGTAATTTCTTGGCTAATCTAGTTAGATTTCAGCTGTGTCACTTATGAGTTCTGAACAATCAACTTCTCTGGGCCTTTACACTCAAATTGAGGAAATTAAAGAAGACGTCACCTGTGACAACTCAACCTCATTTGTGATATGCAATGATCTCCTGATGAATGTTCACTCTATTACTATGCACCCAAGGTTAACCTGGTTTTTTTTTTTTTTTTTTCTTTGTTTGTTTTTTTCCCAAGAATATATGGGAAAACTGAAGAATTACTTAACCTAGCAAATGAGACTACAATTGGAAGTGTTGTTCTCCATGTGTCCAGTAGATTCAACAGATTCCTTTGCACAAAGCATATAACTACAAGTCAAACTCAGAACATAAATTATGGGACTAACAAGTATTTATATCATTATTTCTCAAAAACTAATTCTCCAACACAGAGCAGATTGGAATATTTTGATATGTTATTAAAATATATAACACAATATAACACAAGTCCATACATAGGAAATGTGATTAGGAAGTAGAAAGTGGATTTTTTCTACTTATACCCTCATGTCTATCTTATTAGTTGACATTTTTTTACTTGTATTTTTTCTGGTTGTGCTATAGCCTGTTTTCTTAAGGCCATGTAGTTAAAAACTTTAACCAATTAAAAGCTTCATGATAATCTTTGATTTATATATAGAATACTATTTGTGTTTAGCTTGCATTCTCTAGATTTATAATTCTTAAGGGCAGATAATATCATACTATGAATATTTAAATCTTACCATAAGAGTGTAATCATTTATTTCTCTTTTTAAGCATCCAATTTTTTTAAAAAGTACATTAATAGTAGATCCATGATTTCTGTCTTCATGTTAAGAGAGCTTTGACAATCATAAGAAAAACTCTGTTTTTGAATTTTGGTTTTCTAATATATTAGAGATTTGATAGATGGTTGGCACTTAAATCCTATAAAATTTCCCTCTAGAAACTAATGACAACAAATAAACGAAAAGATATCCCATGTACATGGACTGGAAGAATTAATACTGTTAAAATGTTCACACTACTCAAAGCCATCTATAGATTCAATGCAATCTCCATTAAAATTCCAATGGCATTTTTAACAGATAGGAAAAAAAAAACCTAAATATCATATGAAACAACAAAAGACTCCAACGAGCCAAAAAATTTTGAGAAAGAAGAACAAAGCTGGAAGCATCATGTTTCTTGATGATGATATAGCTTTTACTGTAACAAAACTATATTAATTAAAATATTATGTTGCTGGCATAAAACAGGTATGTAGACCCCTGGAATCTATGCAGACATCATCAACTGGTCATTAGCAAGGGCACCAAGAATACACAATGGGGAAAAGTTGTCTCCAATAAATGGTGCTGGGACAGACTGAAAGCTTTAGGGGAAATAAATAAATTTCTGGAAACACACAACCTCACAAGACTGAGTCAGGAAGAAATAAAAAAAAATCCTGAACAAACCAATATCAGGTCCTGAAATTGCATCAGTAATGAAAAGCCTACCAACCAAAAAGAGCCCTGGACCAGATGGATTCACAGCCAAATTCTACCAGATGTATGAAGAACTGTTACCAATCCTGCTGAAACTAATTGAAAAAATACAGCAGGAGGGATTCCTCTCTAACTCATTCTATGAAGCCAGAATTACTTCGATGCCAAAATCTAACAAAGACACAACAACAACAACAACAACAACAACAAAGAAAACTGCAGGCTAATATCCCTGATGAACATAGATTCAAAAATCCTCACCAAAATACTAGCAAACCAAATCCAGCAGCACATCAGAAAGCTAATTCGCCACGATTAAGTAAGCTTTGTTCCTGGGATGCAGTGATGGTTTGGTATACATAAATCAATAAATGTGATTCACCACATAAACTGAATTTGAAACAGAATTATGTGTTCATCTCAATAGATGCAGAAAATGTTTTTGATAAAATTCAACATCCTTTCATGATAGAAACCCTCAACAAACCAGGCACTGAAGAAATATACCTCAAAATACTAAGAGCCATCTATGACAAATCCACAGCCAACACTATCCTGAATGAATGAAAGCTGGAAGCATTCCTCTGAAGAGATATAACAAGATGAGGATGCCCACTCTCACCACTCCTATTCAACAATTTACTGAAAGTCCTAGCCAGAGCACTCAGGTAAGAGAAAGAAATAAAGGGTATCCAAATAGAAAAATAAGAAGTCAAATTATCTCTCTTTGCAGATGATAATGATTCCATACCCAGAAAACTCTAGACTCCATCAAAAGGCTCCTAGAAATGGTAAATGACTACAGGAAAATCTCAGGTTACAAAATCAATGTACAAAAATCAGCAGCATTTCTATACAACAATCATGTTCAAGCCGAGAGCCAAATCAAGAACATGGTCCTATGCACGATCGCTAGAAAAAATACCTTGGAATACATTTAACCAAGGAGATGAAAGATCTCTACAAAGAGAACTACAAAAACTGATGAAAGAAATCATAGATGACACAAAGAAATGAAAAACATCCCATGCTTATGAATTGGAAGAATCAATATTGTTAAAATTGTCATACTGCCTAAAGCAACCAACAGATTCAATGTTATTCCTATCAAACTACCCGCATCATTTTTCACAGAACTGGATAAACTATCCTGAACTTCATATGGTAGCAAAAAGGAGCCTGAATAGCCAAAGAAATTCTAAGCAGAAAAGAATAAAGCTGGATTTGTCACATCACCTGACTGCAAACTATACTACAAGGCTACAGAAACCAAAACAGCAAAAACAGACACACACTGCAATGGAAAAGAATAGAGGAACAAGAAATAAAGCCAAAGACCGTCAATCATCTGATCTTTGACAAAGTCAACAATAATAAGCAATAGGGAAAGAAATCCCTATTCAGTAAACGATGCTGGAATAACTAGCTAGCCATATGCAGAAGAGTGAAACTGAACCCCTACCTTTCACTATATACCAAAAACAACTGAAGATGGACTGAACATTTAAATATAAAGCCTAAAACTATAAAAATTCTAGAAGAAAACCTAAGAATCACCATTCTGGAGATCATCCTTGTCAAAGAATTTATAAGTTCCCAAAACCAATTGCAACAAAACAAAACTTGACAAGTGGAATGCAATTAAAGAACTTCTGCACAACGGAAGAGAGTATCAACAGAGTAAACAGGCAATCTACAGAATGGGAGAAAATATTCACAAGCTATGCATTTGACAAAGGTCTAGTATTCACAATCTATGATGAACTTAAACAATTCTGCAAGCAAAAAACAAATAACCCCATTTTAAAAGGGAGCAAAGAATATGAACAAACACTTCTGAAAAGAAGACATACACGTGGCCAAAAAAATATATTTTAAAATGCTTTACATCACTAATCATTTGATAAATGCACATCAAAGCCACAATGAGATATCATCTCACACCATTCAGAATGGCTACTATTAAAAAGTCAAAAACTAACAGATTCTGGCGAGGTTGCAGAGAAAAGGGAACCCTTATAAACTGTTTGTGGGAATGTAAATTAGTTCAGTTGCTGGGGAATGCAGTTTGGAGATTTTTTTAAAGAACTTAAAACAGAACTGCCATTCTACCCAGCAATTCCATTACTGGGTATGTATCTGAAGGAAAAGAAATCATTCTACCAAAAGGGCATATGTATTAATATGTTCACTGCAGCACTAGTCACAATACTAAAGGCATGGAATCAACCTAGATGCCCATGGACTGGATAAAGAAAATGTGGTACATGTACATTATGGAATGATAAACAACCATAAGGAGAATAAACGTGTGTCCTTTGCAGCAGCATGGACGCAGCTGGAGGCCAATGCCTTAAGCGAATTAACACAGGAACAGAAAACAAATACCACAGGTTCTTGCTTATAAGTGAGAGTTAAACACTGAGAACATGTGAACGTAAAGATGGGAACATGAGACAATGGGGACCACTAGAAGTGGGAGGTTTGGAGGGAGCGAGGGTTGAAAAACTACTTATCAGGTACTATGCTCACGATTTGGGAGATGGGATCATTTGTAAACCAAGCTTCAGCAGCATGCAATTTATCCATGTAACAAGCTTGCACATGTACCCCCTGGGCCTATAATAAAGTTTAAAAGTAAATAGATAGATAGATAGATAGATAAATAAATAAATAAATAAATAAATAAATAAATAAATAAAAAATAAATTGCACAAAAATGTATTCTGATCAAAAACAAAATAAAAATAAATGGTTATGGGAAAACTGGATGTTAGCATGCAAAAAATGGACCCTTATACCATATACAAAAGTAACTTAAAATGGATTAACAACTTAAATGTAAGTTCTAAAACCATAAAGCTTCTAGAAGAAAATCTAGGGGAAAATATCCTTGGTATTCATAATGAATTTTTTGAATATGATACCAAAGCCTGAGCAACAACAGCAAAAACAAACAAGTGGAACTAAATCAAACTAAAAAGCTTTTGCACAGTAAAGGAAAGAATCAACAAAATGCAAGGCAGCTTATAGAATGGTAGAAACTATTTGAAGACATACATGTGATAAAGGTCAATATCCATATTGTATCAGGAACTCACACAACTCAATGGCAAAACGAAAACAAATAATCTGCTTAAACAGTGCGCAAAGGACCTGAATAGAAATTTTTCCAAAGCAGACATACAAATGGTCAAAAGGTATATAACACGGTTCTCAACATCACTAATAACCAGGGATATGCAAATCGAATCCAGTAGGAGATATCACATTATACATGTGAGAAAGACTATTATCAAAATGAGAAGTGATAACAAGGTTGACGAGGGTGTGAAGAAAATTAATTACTTGTACATTGTTTGTGGGAATGTAAACAGGTAAAGCCATTATGGAAAATGGTGGAAGGTTCCTCAAAAATAAAAATAAAAGTATAAAACTACCATATGGGTCAGCAATCTCATTTTTGGGTATATCCAAAGGACATTGAATTAGTATGTGGAAGAGATATCTGCACTCCCATGTTCATTTCAGAATTATTCACAATAGTCAAGAGGTAAAATTAACCTAAGGGTCTACCAATGGGTAAATGGATAAAGAAAATGTGGTATATATACACCTACTGTTCAGCCTTTTACAAAACGGAAATTTTGCCATTTGGGACAACGTGAGTGAACCTGGAGAACACTATGCTAAGTGAAGTAAGTCAAGTGCGGAAAGGCAAATGCCATGTAATCTCACTTATATGTGAAATTTCAAATTTCAACTCAGAGGAGCAGAAAGAACAGTGGTTACCAGGGGCTGGGAGGGGGCAAAGAAATAGGGAAACATTAGTCAAAGAATAGAAACTTTCAGTTGGAAGATGAACAAGTTCTGGGGACCCAAGGCACAGCATGGGTTGAAATGGATGTGTTAATTAATTTGACTGTGGTAATCATTCCACAATGCATACTTACATCAAATCATGTTGTACAACTTAAATATATACAATCTTCATTTTAAAGTGTCCAGAAGAAATGTATAGTGATATTTTTCCATAATTAGCTACATTTGGAAAACAACACAAAGAAATGATAAATGTTTGTGGTGATAGATATGCTAATTAGCCTCATTTGATCATTACACATCATATACAGGTATCAAAATATCTCACTGTAGTACACAAATAGGTAACATTATTCTGTGCCAATTAAAATAATAAAAGCAAAAATAAAAATAAAAAAAGCAGATCAGTTGGTGGACCCTTATGTTTTGCAGAGAAAGCCAGTCCTTCACAGACATTATCTTGAATGGCAACTATTAAAGAATCCTGAAATTAGGATATAATTACTCATCTTTCTGTTTTGTTCCGCTTCTAAAAGTATGTCTTTAAATTATTCACACACACAATCTTGAATTATTTACCATTTATAAATCAGTGTTATATGAAGTGTATATATTTTTATTATTTTTATATAGGGTGATGCTAGATACTAAAGTATACTTATAGTCAAATAAAATAATCTCTGGGTCCAACTTAGCCCAGATAAAATAAGAATTTACAAGGTGAGATTTACACTTCTAGAGATCATGTAGGAAAGGAACTTCATATTTCAGATATTCTACTTTTCTCTCCTTTCTCATTTAGCAGGATTTACTGGGAATCTATCATTTGTCAGGTACAGGATTGCTAAATCTGGTTACATGGTCATGATTATCTCCCTCAGAGAACTTGCAGTGTATTGAGGAAGAAAACAATATGGTTTGTAGGATGAAAATTAGGGGATTAAAATGGACTATTAAGAGAAAAAAGTTAGATAGCTGAAAGAACAATATCAATGATGATAGACGTCAGGGAGAAATACAGAATGAGAGAGTGAGGAATGACACAAGATATAAGTAAATGGAAACAGGAGAGGAAGAGCCACATTTAATGATATATAGCATAGGTGTAAAGTTTCAAGCTGAGTGGACTTTTGAACTCTGATGTGTTAACTGTGGTAGATTTGGGGAGGCCTTACCTGGTCATACGTAATATACGTGTCATTGAAAATCATAACTGTATAACCTCTGAACTGCCTAGAAGTCTTTTTTCTCTTTTCTCGCACATGGTGTTCTTTCTTAATCTACAGTTCAAAGATTATTCTTCTTTTGAAATTCATATTTAAAAAATCTATGTTTGTTTAGAACACAGATACTTACCTTTTGTATGAGCCAGATATAAGTGCAAAGAAGTGACTCATATTATATATTACAACTGCTTTACCCATGTTCAGGATTATGGCAAATACGAAAGTTCAAACAGTTTCAAAATTGCCCTTTAAAATCTCTGCCAAACCCACAAGAAGATTGGATAGCACGTCAGCGTCTAATAATTGTTTACTAACCTCGATTCTCCTCTTCTTGCATTGTAATAAATGGTAAGTGGCACATACCTGCCCAGCTAAGCTGTGTTTCCCAACTTCACTTACAGCTAGTGTGGCCTAGAAGTAATATGCACCACTTCTAGAACTGGACATTGAGGTAACCAATGCGCACTTCTCTATTCTGCCTCTTACTCTTTTCATAAACTAAAACATGAAATTGTCCATAACCAACTTCAGGCATGCAAATGAAAACAGAGCCTGGGGAGTGGGAGGCCAACAAGATAGAAAGAACCTGGATCCATGAATGACATCGTGGAACAGAAACATCTTGTTGACCTGAATCATTCACTTTGAGTATGATGTATAAGAGAAAAACTTTTATGAGTTAAAAACAATACATTAGGGAAAACACAGCAGAGCAGCATTAACTATTCTTTCTAAACACTTACAAGAAAATAACCCTCAGGAAGACTCTCCTTTTGAAACCTTTCTCATGAACTTCTCTAATCAGCTGTCTCTCTAGTAGCCTCTGGTCTGATTCTGACACAATAAAAGAAATGGAATTTCTAAAGTAATAAAACAGATAGAAAATGATTAAGCTTTCCACAAATAGAATAATACCCCATTGCTTAATTTACTGAGAATCACTTGAATTTCTAAAGAATTTTATAATTTCCTTGTCAAGTTATTTGATACTAAAGAAAACATACTGTTTCTATGGATCTACACACCGTACTCTGCAATGCAGTGTATATACATTACTACATGCACCTGAAAAAGGAACAAAATGCATATTTTATAAAATGTACAAGAATTTTGACAGCCATTATAATTTTATACTGAGTTACCATCCACTATAACATTTGAAAAGAGATTGCAATTTCTACAAGCACTGCTAGAGAGCTATCAAGATTTTATGGTCATATATTTTCATATTATGTTGTTCAAAAATGATTATTCTTTTACTTAAATGTTCAATTTTATTCATCTTAATGAAACCTACTGTGATTTTCTTAATACCCTCTCTTTAAGGTCATTGAAAAAGGCAGTATTAATGGTGCTTTTCAGCATCCTTGATTCAGTTTTTAGCCTGCATATTGTGACCATCCATTTTGGGGTCAATTTGAGTAACTTAGTAAAATTAGAATTTTCTGCATAATTTCTGGACCACAAAGAACTCAATAGTTCCTAACTACATTTATCTTGTAATCAGAATATAACAGCATTATATCTATTCTAACTTCCACTTGATTTGTAATTGCAGTGATATTTCTTCAAAAGTGATTGCTATTTTCAAGTAGAGGCCCAATTCTGCAAATGGGTTAAACAGAGCTCTCCATTTAACAAAAATAAAACTTTTAATATACATTTTGAGGTAGGCTAATAGTCTTTTTCATTAGGAAAAAGGAGCACACACTGAGAATATCTTTCTGCCATCTGAGTAATCAATGAGCCAATATGGTTGTAAATCTTCCAGAAATTTCCCATGGTTCAATTCAAAGAAAAATGTTTATTCTTCTCTGCCCCTTATCCTTCATTTCCTCACTATCATTTGGTAACTGTAGGGGGAGTCTTTTCATCTTGCAAGTGAGAGAAAGAGGAAGTATTTCACACTTTCTTTTAAGTTCTGCCTATTAAAATAATCTCTATCTTTTGCATCTATGCTAACCATAAAAAAGTGATAAAAAATTCGTTTTAAGAAAAACAACTACAAAAACCCTACTATCAGGAAAATAATTCATTATTGTTATTTTAATGATTGAAATGTGAATGTCTGATTTGTCATTGTTTTAACGTAAGTTGAGTGCAAAGTAATGATTAAAGGTGAGTGCATTTGTTCATTCAATAATACAGTAGGCAGCTTTATACAAAAAGTAAAGAGTAACACATGCCAGTAATTGCACATATGCCACGATTAACTCATTGGCATCGCATAATGCTCCAAGTAAAGTCATTGATAACGTACTTGAAAAATATATAATGAATGAGTCATATCAGAATGAGACAGTTGTTTTAAAAATTATGCTGCATTTCTATAAAAGTATGTGACGATATTAAAGGTCAACAATTATACTGTCATGACACGATTACAAAACTAATCTCCTTGCTGGATTATTTTACTTTCAAAGAGATATTACTGAAACTGCAAAGCATAACAACTATTAAATGAAGTAGTTTATACTCAAAATTATTTTCAATACAATCTACATTTATGGAGAACAAAGAAAACATCTAGAAAGCATTATACAGCATTAACAGTAAGCATTCATACCTGAGCTAGTATTTGACAACATTTATACACACAGCTCAGACAACAGGTACTAACATCTCAGCATTCACCACTAGAGAATTCATCCATGTAACCAAAAACCTTGAGTAAAATAAACTATCCTCAAGTAAAATAAACTATCCACTATTTCTCCAGTACATTCTGATTGGGTGAAAAATGTCCCAGAATAAAATTACAACAGCGAAATGCATCGAAAACTTTTAGCACTGTCTCATACTGTAGCAACTTGTTCTGCCACCTTTTGAAGCAATCTCTAAATTCATCTCCTGTTTTGAGTTTTGTTTTGTTTTTTCTCTAACTTGTACCCCAAAAGCTACTGAAATTTTTAAAAAGTGGCTGTCATACATTTTTTTTTAATTGGTACACAGTGACTAAAATCAAAGTTCATTTAGAAAATATAAAATAAAATATGTATTCCAAATTCTATGGATAGCCTTTTAATATTATTCAGAGAACAATTTTGTTACTCGTAGTGACTATGTCGGATTCTGCCATTTTCATCCCCTGCACTCTATATGGGCTACACTATGGCTTGAGCAACTGACCCTTATGGAATGCATTTTCCCAGCACCCCTGTCCTCTGGTTTACAATTAGGTTCAGCCAAAGAAAGGCAATGGCAGGAGATTGTAGGGTAGAAAAGTAAGCTGGAATACTTATTTGGGCTCTGGTAGTGGCTGCACATTTTGGTTACATCTGAAGCCACATGCCATATCAGGCTTAAGGATAGTAAGTAATACCTCCTCGCCTTTTCTGGTGGATGAGTCATTCATGTTTTGTTAGTTCCTTTAAGCCTTCCGACATCTTTGTAATATAGTACCTTCATTAAGCCCTCTAAACTTGAACCTTTTGATGGTGTCATGTGTTTTCTACTGTGATCTGACTATACACTCGCATGGTAATTGTACTTTAAATGCTTATCAGTTTTATGTTGTTCTCAGATGCCTAGATCAACTGTACCTCCATTAATATAATACATACATTTGTGTATGCATATTGTAATTTTTCAATATAAATTACTTTTCCTTTTCAAAATTCATTATTCTCCGTTTTTATCATTTTGTCCCTTCTCCTCACATTTATCTCCTTCACCTGAAGTCCTTCATTCCATTTAGGGCATCACATTCACAGAGCTTTGAGAACTAAGTCATCTTTGGTTATCATTAACCCCTACTCAGGCCTTCCCTGATTATACATTCAACCAGTTTATTATCAATATAAAACTAAAATTTTTAGTTTTTTCACAGCTGCCTTTTATTTCCTTCTTCTCCACTTCTTAGTTTGCATCCTTACTGCTCCTCAGATAAGGTACTTGAACTTGCTCCATACAGGATAGACTGCCACTCCATTCAGTAAGCAAATAAACATTCAGAAGGTGAAATGACATATGAGGTGTACTTCTCATGCTTGAGGGCAATTTTAGGGACTTTTGAACAATTTAAACATTACAAGTGATTTTCCCTTTCCATGTGCTCTTTAGACTTAACCCACAAATGAAAAGACTCCACCCTGATTGCACACTTAGTTCTCTGCCTTACATGTAGCTCTAATTCCTCAGGGACAATAGTGCCAGCTAGACCTCCCAGTGACAAGAGAGTCATACCTCTTTACCTCCATCACCTTTCACAGCACCTTGTGCACTGTGCACTCACCTTGAGTTTTTTTGTTGTTTTTTTGTTTTTAAACTCTATCCATTTTCTTTCCCATACACACTTACACTAACCTTTCCATTTTAAGCTCCCATTTACTCTCCATGACACAGCACTCTAAACCACGGGTGAGCGAAGGTTATGAACGACATCAGACTGCTTAGTATTCTTGCACCACCTAGGACATTGCAGACTTCAACAAATTACTAAGTTTCTCTCCGCCTCATTATTCTTGTATGTGAAGTGCGCATAGCAGTATCTCCATTGTGAGTACAACATGAGTTAGTGCTTTTTAAGCATCCTCAAGTAAAATAAACTATCCACTATTTCTCCAGTACATTCTGATTGGGTGAAAAATGTCCCAGAATAAAATTACAACAGCGAAATGCATAGAAAACTTTTAGCACTGTCTCATACTGTAGCAACTTGTTCTGCCACGTTTTGAAACAATCTCTAAATTCATCTCCTGTTTTGAGTTTTGTTTTGTTTTTTCTCTAATCTCGCAAATGGGCTGTAATTTTTCTGCCAGTTTTTCTTGCAGAAGATATTCTATTATACTCACATACCTGTATCTTTATATATCGAAATGATGCAGAGCTATAAACAGACAGATAAATTTCTCTACAAGGTTGTCTACTTTTTCAGTTCAGATACGGTCTGTTACTTATTCTCTTTGTACTATAGATTTCCTTAAAATGAAAAATAATTGTATGATGCAAATTAATAGCTCTTGTAGATTCAATGTCTGTTATAATATTTGAGAGACACTTTGCAAAGATTATGGATAATCTTAACAACAGCTCTGCAAAGTAGGCATTATCTCTACTTTCCCCACAACAGTGATCCTCAAACTTCCAGTCCACAACAGTTTATTACTCACCAGCAAAGAGATAAGTGCACGCATTGAGAAAAATGCTTGGAAATCAGTAAGTGTGGTTTGCGGTTTGTTTTTGTTTCTTTGTTTTATAGAAGTAGATGGGCAAGCTACAATGGCAGGGAAATATTTTGATATACTCTGATTTAGGAGTTCATATAGACCATAAACCAAGGCACTGTTTCCTTCATCAAGAAAGCCTTATTGCACAATAGAAATATCAGCTGAATATCAGGGTTCTTAGCTATTTAGTAAAATTTGTGATTTATGTATGTAAAAGCTAATTCATTAAACACAAAATTGTTCTCTTTATTATGTAATAACATATATGTTATTATAAGATGTTAACATCTTACGTTGATTATAAGCACCTATACTGCATGGTGAGACACCAAGTTTACACATGGGAGAATTATTGAGAATATCTGAACAACAAAAACTTTTGCTCATACAAGATAAAAAACTAGCCCATTCCCAAGTTTTAAATATGTAGGGCGGACAGCCAGCCTTCACTTGTCTTATATATTTGGTATCTTTACAGATCTTTCTACTGCTGCAAGGAATGAATGCAACATGCTTTGCAATGGCGGGTGAAGTCAAAGGACCAAGCAAAAGTTAGAAACTTAGAATAATAGAGTTTCTACAATTATTTATGACATGATTCATAAATTAAGTACAACTATCAGTGAAAAAGTGATGATCTTGATATTGCACATTTGGGAAAAGTTATCATAGACCATTTTAGAACCCTGATAGAACATTTTGAATTTTTATTTTAGCACAAAAGATCCACATATGAAAATTCATGGATCCTGAATTGATTTATTTCATCAAAAATGTATTTAGCTACAACTTTACAGGATAAATACTGGAGCAGACTAGTAATGCAGGACTGAAGATGAACTTGGAAAATGTGATAAAATTTGCCTTTTTTGGATAAAATTTTTTATTTTATTTTATTTTAATTTTAATTTAATTTTATTTTATTTTAGACAGAGTCTCGCTCTGTCGCCTAGGCTGGAGTGCAGTAGCGCAATCTCAGCTCATTGCAAACTTCGCCGCCAGGTGCAAGCAATTCTTCTGCTTCAGCCTCCCAAGTAGCTGGGATTAGAAGCACCATCACCATGCCTGGATAATTTTTGTATTTTTAGTAGAAATGGGGTTTCATCATGTTGGCCAGGCTAGTCTTGAACTCCTGACCTCAAGTGATCTGCCTGCCTCGGCCTCCCAAAGTGCTGGGATTACAGGCATGAGCCACCGCACCTGGCCCTGGATAAAATTATAAAATAAATATCCTGAACTTGCTGAAATTGCTTCAAAATCTCTTCTTCCATTACTGCCAATGTATTTCTCTAAGATTCATTTCTCTACTATGACTGATACTAATATAAAGAATGGAAACAGTTCAGATTATACATTATTCCCAGCAATAAATGCTGTAACCAATTCAAAGATATTATGTAAATTAATAAGCCACAACCAAGCATGTGCCACATTAAAATTTAAATAATTGATGTATATGATGTTCATTCTAAATGTGCATATAGCCACTTAATATGAAAATTACTGTTTCTCTCATAACTTTGTGTTCAGTTCTAATTCCAGAATAACAAAAAATTACAAGTATAATAATTTATTATCTATATTATTCCCAATATATCCACACTCAACAAATACATACAATTTTAGCCTTTGTTATATTTGCAGAACCTAATAAGAAGAAGCTGAAACTTGCATTTTGTATGCCTTATTATTTGGTTTTATAGTAACTCATTTTTATTGCACATTACAAAAGTATTATTTGTGCTTGATATAGAGAGAAAAATGGCCCTCAAAAATGATTTGAGAAGTACTGATGAAGCTCATGAATAAGGCTAGTTTGTCATGATCACCATTGCAGCTCCACACCTAGACCTTGTTGAGAAAAACGCTTGTTGCACAGAAGATAAAACAGTTCCTGATACAGTCTGATGTATACGGAGTATATACCCTAACTTCTTGTGTATGCAACAAAAACAAACAGCCCCCTTTCTTTCTAGTCCCAGGAAAAAAAATTAGATTAAGCTAATGGAGGACTAGGATTTAGGGAGCATTTTGCTTCGGTTCTGGTTGTTTTCACTTTGTTTTCTTCAGTGATATGAATAAGAGTAGAAAGCGGGTGATCTGAACTCAAAATAACTTGCAGGTGTTCTCAGATGTCCAGGGAAGATGAGGGATTGATTCCCTGCCCTCTGGTGACCTAGAGGTAAAGGCCATTCCCCTAGTAAGATTACTGATATCTGATCCACCTCTCCCTGTTCTTGCTAAGTATCTTCCTGGAAAAGAGGGCAAAGCTTTCTTGTCTTGCTATATGGGATTTTGAGGGTGAACAAGACGAGGTAAAGCATGCTTGAGGGAGAAAACTTCATCTGCAAACACTTGCAAGCGTGAGGAATCATATCGTATGCAGAGAACCACAACAGAATTATTTTTTTCTGAATTTGTTTAATAAAGATAGGTACTCATCAAAGGATGATAATGAAAGACAAAACTCTTGCAACTTGTAAACTGGAGGAGAAATAATAGCCAACGTAGTTTTATCACTGCTTTTCAGAAGTAGAATTCTGCAAGTCAAATGTCACAATATTTGGAAAGCTCTTTTTGTAAACATTTTTTAAAAATAAAAAGAGTATTTAAATTCATGATTCATTGCTGTCTCCCCCTCACCTTCTTAACCTGTTGTTACTGATGGGTCCTAGAGCTCAGTCCTTGGACTGCTTTTCCCTAGATCTTCTTAAGCCATCAAGCCTGATAATACATATCTACTCTGTATTTCAGAGTTTTAACTTGCTTGTTCTGGACTCCAGACTCATATACCCAGTTGGCTATCATGTAACCTCCTCTTGTATGTTTAATAAGCTCAAAAGGACAAATCCAAACCTTCCCACAAAACAATCACCACCTTCACCTCCTGCAAGCTTCACCATCTTAAGTTTATTATTTCACGTGTTCAAGTCAAAAGCCACGAAATCATCCATGTCTCCTCTTTCACTTTTCAACCTCACATTCTTGCCATCAGCTGGTCCTATTTGCTCTGCTATGAAACAGATTTGCTCTACTTTCAAATACACAGAACATGCCCTCTATTCTCATCATCCTCATTGCTAACCCTCTGATCCAAATAACCTTCATCTTTTGCCTGGGTTAATGCAATAGCTCTCGAATTGGTCTCCCTGCTTCTGATCCTCTCTGCCTGCCCCCATAGTCTACTTTTCCCATAACAGCCTGAGTGTTCCTGTGAAAATGTTTATAGGATTACCTCACTCCCGTGATCAACACTCTCTGCTCGTTTCTCATCTCAATCAGAGAAAAATTCAGAATTATTCTATGGCTGACAAGGCCCCCTTGATCACTCTCCTCAGCCCATTACCTCTGCCTTCCTCTCCTCTATCCTTCTCACCCACTTTGATCTGCACACGCTGGCTGAGCTCTTCTTTCAACATGCTCAGAATCTCTTTACTTCTGGTTGCTTCTCTGCTTGGCTCACTGTCCTTCCAGAGGATGACACATGACACTCCTACCTCTCTATCCTCTTTGTGAGTGTCTGCTGCAGTGTCACCTCAGGAAGCTTTCTCTCACATTTATTTAAAATAGCATTTCCTATCTCTCTTCCCCAAGCTTTGTTTCTTCATAGAATTTTTCACTCTCAGACAACCTATATGTTTACTCATTTGTTTTGTTTATGATCAGTTTCTTCCCATCTGAGAATAAGTTGCATGAAGGCCGAATTTTGCCTGTTTTGTCCTCTGCCAAATATCAAGTGCCTAGAAAAACTGCAAAAAGCAGTTTAATAATTGTTACTGAATGAATAAATGAATCTTAATTACTCTCATGCATATAACATCAAACTGTAATGATATGGTAAATAAATATGACTATTAATTTCTTTTGAATCTGTAAACTTAGGATTCCATAGCAACTCAGAATTATAATTAATTTTCTTGATGATACCTTCTCTACCATAAATCGATGGTAGGGAGCTTTAAGATCTTTTAATAATGTAATCAATTGCATGACTACTCAAAATTAGACTACTTTGTTCCTAGTTTGAAAATTGGGAATTCATTTTTTGTTGCTTAAGTTATACCACAAAGTTCAGTAAATTCCTTGCCTTAAAACTTTTCATCTCCATTCTGTGATGGTTAATATTAAATGTCAACCTGATGGGATTGAAGGATACAAAGCATTGTTGTTTTCTGGGTGTGGCTGTGAGGGTGTTGCCAGAGGAGATTAACCTTTGAGTCAGTGGACTGGGAGAGGAAGACTCACCCTCAATGTGGGTGGGCATCATCCAATCAGCTACCAGCGCCACTAGAACAAGGCAGGCAGGAAAAAGTGGAATCAGCTGGCTTGCTGAGTCTTCTGGTTTTCATCTTTTTCCCATGCTGAATGCTTCCTGCCCTTGAACATCAGACTCTAGGTTCTTTGGCCTTTGGACCCTTGGATGGACTTAACACCAGTGGTTTTCCAGGGGTTCTGGGGCCTTTGGTCACAGACTGAAGGCAGCACTCTCAGCTTCCCTACTTTTGAGACTTTGGGACTCAGACAGACACACTAGTGGCTTTCTTGCTCCTCACCTTGTAGATGACCATCGTGGGACTTCATCTTGTGATCGTGTGAGTCAGTTTACACATCTATCCTATTAGTTCTGTCCCTCTGGAGAACCTTGATTAATATGCATTCTTTCTCTGTTTCCTTAGCTCATGCTCTGGTCCAGGCCATCATCATGTTACACCTTAGCTGCTAAAATCATTTTTGTCTTTCTTTCACCTCTCTTTCCTCAAAGCCTTTCTTTCTATAGCTGTTCAGATACCGATTTCTTTTTTCAGTGCTCTAACTTTAAAAGAATTTATATTGTGACTAATGTGCTAAGGTAAAAGACAATAGCTAGGGCTATTCAATGGCAGAAGCAAAATTATTTACAGATAATACAGAGTCGTTTAATGAATTTGTAAAGAAGTTACAAAACACTATTTGAACCAGTGAGAGAATATTTAGTGAAGAGGTAATAAACAAAATAGAAATATACATTTTGATTTGCCAGATACCCTGTCAACAAACAGAAGGTAACAAAGTAAAAGTAGCTGCCAGTGTCAGGCACCAGTGCTGGCTTCCCCTTCTCACTTTATGCTGCTCTTTGTCACACAGACTCAGAGGCAGCTCTGCAGGTGGGAGAGCCTCTTTTCATAAAATGCTCACCGAAAGAGCCCACACTCAAATCGAAAAGTAACAGAGTCAGGAAAGGAAGGGGTGAACTCTTCTTTTTCTCTTAAATTATTTTTCCCTCACTTAGGTCTTTCACCCAAATCCTTTAGAGTAGCCACTGAATCTCCAAATTAGAAATCTTCATTTCATTGTTACCCTCAATGTAGTTACAGCACTAAGAACACAGGGTCTTCGCTTTATGTCTCATTGACTAAAAGGCCCAGTTCAGGTATTTGCCCATAACACCGCCATTTTTGTTCTAAAAGGAGTATATAAGATCTCAACTTCCTGTTAGATAGAAACTGCTTAATACCTTAAATGGTAGCCTTACGATTTGTTTTGCTTTGAATTTTGTTGAATGTAACATTTATTTTCATTTATTTTCCAATGTTTCAAAAATCTCAAAACACATTCTAAAAAGAGTTTCAGCCTACACATCGAGACATGAGATAAGGTGGCCTTTCAAAACTCATTGTCCTCAAGAAGTTTTATAAGCTGGAACTGAGATTGGTTTATGCAATCAGTCAAGATCAGTTCAAGATCACACACAAATCCTCGATGGAACTGTGATTCAAGTGCAGCTATCCTGACTACCAAGCTTACAAATTTCGAGCAACTGACTAATGTTTGCAAAAGTTCATGAGGTTAGATTTTAAGTTGCAAAGAAATAAATAAGCGACAAATAACTAATCATCATCACCACGGGAGAACATTGTTACCAATACCCAGACAATATTTTTATCAAAATTCACCCTTTGGAAAAAGGCCACTCAATCTCACTGAGTGCAGTTTTCACCATTAAAAGAAGGGTGGGCTATATGTATTTGATGGGACTTTGGAAGTCCAAATGCAATATATTAGGTATAGATTTGTACTGCTGCTATTCTTTCTAAACTACTACCCTCCTTTCTAAAATGTGAAAGTGAGTGTTATGGAACACTCAAAGCAATCATTCAGTATTTCACCTCCCTACTTTCCATTTGTACTTCAGTCCACTTGCTAGTCTCAACATAAAGAGGTGTAAAACCAGGAGACTTAATTCTTACAAATACCCACGCTTTGGTACTCAAATAACACTACCTCCTACATTTCACCAGAGCTGCAAAATGCTTGCTTACCGCTGTTTCCAAGGGTGGCTCACAAGATCCTGCAGGGACTAAAGAAATAATAAATCAGGAAATGTAGAGTACCTAACCTAATTTGTAATTTTTCGTGCTCACACAATTTAAAATGACACATTACAAATATTTATTTAGAAGAAGGTATTTCTAAATTGTATTATTTTGTATGAATAGTGAAGAAATATTTTCTTTAGTATTTATAAACAGAGAAAAATAACTGAAGAAAATCAAGTGAATACATTGAAAAGTAGCTAATATTATTCAACATACAACCACAATAAATTCATAATTTAATATTTTCTAATTAGTATTGCCTTAGAGTGGCTGGGTGTGTTTTTGTCCTTTTTTGTTTATATTTTTGTGTACTTCAGTCGGTATTTCCAAATTTCCTTGTAAAAAAGACTTTTGGTATTAAAAGCTGTAGTATTTTGTATGGATGCCCAGGCAACGATATTTGAAAAATACAAGTTCTCATTCATTTTGTACTTGATGTTAAAATTATTTTCATAAAGTATTTATTCTATTAAAAGAAAATAGCCTGCATAGAGTCGATACATTGAGACCATTTATTAGGATCATCATTGATTGCAGACAATTTACATTGGAACCTGCACATTGTAGATTATAAATTATAGTTATTTCCTGGCTCAGGGTACGTACACTCCTGACTGTAACTCAAAGCACAGTAAAGGCACCTATTATAAGCTGAACCAATCTTTCTCTCTCCTGGAATGTTGAAACTGGAACAGAAAAATACAAAATACAGTGGCCTCTAAGTCTAAGTTTTTACATATAATAAACTTTAGGTTGGTGCTCTAGAGCTAAGTTTACTCCTGCCTCAAACTAAAAAAAGAAGAAAAAAAAGCTCCATTTCCAAAATATAGATTCACCATAAGGGAGGGCATCGCTCTCTAAAAGTCTGATGCAAACTATTAAGAAAAATACAGAACAGGAAAAACGCTAAAAATTAAACAGTAAACTTTAAATTATACATCTTATCAAAAATACATTTTGTTGGTATGGATCTAAATTATGTGCTTAAAAATAGAATTGAATTTGGCTGTTATACCCAAGTAGTTTTTTGATATTGTTAAGATTTTCTTATACATACTAAGGAATTATAGTAATAATGCTATTTTGAAATTTACTTTAAGAATGTTAGAATATCTTTACCCTGAACTTTGCTGAAGTTGCTTATCAGCTTAAGGAGATTTTGGGCTGAGATGATGAGGTTTTCTAAATATACAATCATATCATCTGCAAAGAGAGACAATTTGGCTTCCTCTTTTCCTATTTGAATATGCTTTATTTCTTTCTCTTGCTTCATTGCCCTAGTCAGAACGTCCAACACTACGTTGAATAGGAGTGGTGAGTGAGGCCATCCTTGTCTTGTGCTGGTTTTCAAAGGGAATGCTTCCAGTTTTGGCACATTCAGTATGATATTGGCTGTGGGTTTGTCATCAATAGCTCTTATTATTTTGAGATATGATCCATCGATACCTGGTTTATTGACAGTTGTTAACATGAAGGACTGTTGAATTTTGTTGAAGACCTTTTCTGCATCTATTGGGATAATCATGTGGTTTTTGTCATGGTTTCTGTTTATGTGATGGATTACGTTTATTGATTTGTGTATGTTGAACCAGCCTTGCAGCCCAGGTATGAAATTGACTTGATCGTGGTGGATAAGCTTTTTGATGTGCTGCTGGATTCCATTTGCCAGTATTTTACTGAGGATTTTCACAAGGAGTTTTTCAGGGATATTGGCCTGAAATTTTCCTTTTTTGTTGTGTCTCTACCAGGTTTTGGTATCAGAATGATGCTGGCCACATTAAATGAGTTAGAGAGGAGTCCCTCTTTTTCTATAGTTAAGAATAGTTTCAGAAGGAATGGTAACAGTTCCTCTTTGTACCTCTGGTAGAATTCGGCTGTGAATCCATCTGGTCCTGGACTTTTTTTGGTTTGTATGCTATCCATTAGTGCCTCAATTTCAGAACTTGTTATTTATTCAGGGATTCAACTTCTTCCTAATTTAGACTTGGGAGGGTGTATGTGTCCAGGAATTTATCCATTTCTCCTAGTTGTTCTGGTTTATTTGCACAGAGGTGTTTATAGTATTCTCTGATGGTAGTTTGTATTTCTATGGTATTCCTATAGAATATTCTATATACCTGCATAGGCATAGAATATTCTATATTCTATAGAATGCTACAGAATAGAAGTTTGTATAGAAGTATTCTATACAATACCACGGGATAGAAGTTTGAATAGAATTCTATAGAATAGCATATAGAAGACTATAGAATTCTATAGAACTACCACTTCTATAGTATTCCCTGATGGTGACGGTATTTCTGTGGAATCAGTGGTGATATTTGCTATATCATTTTCTACTGCATCTATTTAATTCTTCTCTCTTTTCTTCTTTATCAATCTGGCTAGCAGTCTATCTATTTTGCTGATCTTTTCAAAAACCAGATCCTGGATTCATTGATTTTTGAAGGTTTTTTCATGTCTCTATCTCCTTCAGTTCTGCTCTGATCTTAGTTCTTTTTTGTCTTCCGCTAGCTTTTGAATTTGTTTGCTGTTCCTTCTCTAGTTCTTTGAATTTTTATGTTAGGGTGTCAATTTTAGATCTTTCCTGCTTTCTCTTGTGGGCGTTTATTGCAAAATCAATGTGTAAAAATCACAAGCATTCCTATACACCAATAACAGACAAACAGAGAACCAAATCATGAGTGAATTCCCATTCCCAATTGCTACTAAGAGCATAAAATACCTATAAGGTATGTGAAGGACCTCGTCAAGGAGAACTACAAACCGCTGCTCAACGAAATAAGAGAAGGCACAAACAAATGAAAAAAACATTTCATGCTCATGCATAGGCATAATCAATATGGTGAAAACGGCGATACTGCCCAAAGTAATTTTATAGATTCAATGCTATTGCCATCAACCTACCACTGACTTTCTTCACATAATTGGAAAAAACTACTTTAAAGTTCATATGGAAACAAAAGAGAGCCCTCATAGCCAAGATCCTAAGCAAAAAGAACAAAGCTGGAGGCATCACACTACCTGACTTCAAACTATACTATAAATCTACAGTAACCAAAACAGCATGGTACTGGTACCAAAACAGATACATACACCAATGGAACAGAACAGAGGCCCCAGAAATAACACCACATATCCAAAACCATCTGATCTTTGACAAACCTGACACAAACAAGCAATGGGGAAAAGATTCCATATTTAATAAATGGTGTTGGGAAAACAGGCCCATATGCAGAAAACTGAAACTGGACCCCCTTCCTTACACCTTATACAAAAAAAACAACTCAAGATGGATTAAAGACTTAAATGTAAGACCTAAAACCATAAAAACCCTAGAAGAAAACCTGGGCAATACCGTTCAGGACATAGGCATGGGCAAAGACTTCTGTGTAAAACACAAAAGCAACGGCAAGAAAAGCCAAAATTGACAAAAGGGATCTAAGTAAACTAAAGAACTTCTGCACAGCAAAAGAAACTCTAATCAGTGTGGACAGATAACTTACAGAACGAGAAAAAAAATGTGCAATCTATCCATCTGACAAAGGGCTAATATCCAGAATCTACAAAAACTTAAACAAATTTATAAGAAAAAAAACAAACAACCCCATCAAAAAGTGGGCAAACGATATGAACAGACACCTCTCAGAAAGACACTTATGCAGCTCACAAACATGAAAAAGGCTCATTATCACTGGTCAATAGAGAAATGCAAATCAAAACCACAATGAGATACCATCACACACCAGTTAGAATGGCGATCATTTAAAATTCAGGAAACAACAGATGCTGGAGAGGATGTGGAGAAATAGGAATGCTTTTACACTGTTGGTGGGAGTGTAAATTAGTTCAACCACTGTGGAAGACAGAGTGGTGATTCCTCAAAGTTCTAGAACTAGAAATACCACTGCACACAGTAATCCCATTACTGGGCATATACTCAAAGGATTATAAATTTATTCTACTATAAAGACACATGCACAAATATGTTTATTGCAGCACTATTCACAATAGCACAGACGTGGAACCAACTCAAATGTCCGTCAGTGATAGACTAGATAAAGAAAATGTGGCATATATACACCATGGAATACAATGAAGCCATAAAAAAAGATGAGTTCATGTCCTTTGCAGGTACATGTATGAAACTGGAAACCATCATTCTCACCAAACTATCACAAGAACAGAAAACCAAACACTACATATTCTCACTCATAAGTGGGAGTTGAACAAGGAGAATTCATGGACACAGGGAGGAGAACATCACACACTGGGGCCTGTCGTTGAGGCGGGGATAGCATTAGGAGAAATACCTAATGTAGGTGATGGTTGATGGGTGCAGCAAACCACTATGGCACATGTATACCTAAGTAACAAAACTGCACATTCTGCACATGTACCCCAGAACCTAAAGTATAATAATAAATAAAAATAAAAAAGAATGTTAGAATATCTTCAATTCCCATGGTGTCTATGCTGATACTGATTAAAGACGATTTAACATGGAGACACTTATCACCAGAAATCACTATGTCACCAAGATATCAGGCCCCAGTGCAGTATATTGTTACTCTTTATATTTGACAAACGGTACATAGTTCAGTTACAATTACTTCAAAGGAATTCACTTTATCAAAAAAATCTGTTTTCAGTCATGAATATTTTCAAGTAGAATTATTTTTTTCTAGGCTCATGAAGGATAATTTTATCAACTACTTACTCATTTTGCATCTCCTGGAATAATTTATTATGCAACAAGTAGAATTACAGTTACTTACATGCAGATTGCTTGATGTGGTAATTTCCCTTGTCCTATATCCCTTCCACCACACCCACATATAGATGGTATGTGACAACTTGCCACTTGAGGCCAAAATCCACGTTTTATTTATTTTAGTATTCTCAAAGCCCAGCATATTTCCCAGGACATAACAATATTTTATAGATATCCATGCAATTGAACCGAAATTGTGACTTGGAAATCTTTCAAATATGCTTAGATGTGCACAGATTGACACTTGTTTAGTGAAGCCTGCCTTCCTTGAAAGCTCCTGATTCTCAAAATGCAGAATCTGAAATATTACCGGAAAATAAATAAATAAAAAATAAAAAATAAAAAAAAACAAAGCATTTTCCAGGAAAATGATCACTCTTTGCATGATTTATTCCTTTGTTTTCGGAGGGGAAAATATATACACAATGGTGGTGACTACTAGTCTGAGTCTAGACAGTTCGTCATCCCATTTCTACTGTCACGACCATCTAAAATGATACTCCCAGATGATTTTAAGTCATTGCAATCATTGTTGACCATGTGCTAATTCTGTATGTCTTACCAACTTATAAATGTACTTACAAAATATGTACCTAGAAACATACATGATTAAAAAATAACGGAAGCCAGATTTTCATCAGAACATGCTTTCTTTCCAGCTGCTCTATTCAACATGAAATAGGCTCCTCAAATATCAGTGAGCTGCAGTAACCGCAGACAACCTAGCACGGTACCCATCACACGGCAGATGACCAGCAAATATTTGTTGAATGATAAAATAAATACATAAATTCATCATTAGAAAGTAGAATAAAACTGTTCAGTGTTTGTTAAAATAATCTTTCTCTCCGTAGGGTTTTAGTAAAATATATGTTTACAAACAACAATGGGCAACAACTCTCAAAAGGACTTAATTCAAGAATTCAGTCATTTTTACATGGTCATCAGCACTTAGTTGTAGAAAATGTCACTTTTATTTCAAAAAACATTGCAGAAAGATTATCAAAAGTAGGCATATAATTTCTCTAAAATATAATATCAAACATGGAAATTATCCTGATTTTGATGTCAAAAAATTAAAATTTTTGGAAACAATTCAGGCATGCATATGTTGCTCTGAATGTCAACATTTCAGTCTTGATGCTTATAGCTTAACATGTTGTTATGT
>NC_045435.1:17635594-17660871 GCF_002776525.5 Piliocolobus tephrosceles
AAAAAAAAAAAAAAAAAAAAAAAAAAAAAAAAAAAAAAAAAAAAGAAGAAGAAAAAAGAAACTTTCCAACAATGGCTTCATCTTTAGCAAAAGTAGGGTTTAAATATGAGACAAAATGTTTTGAACAGATCAATCAGAAAGAGTGACTTTGAAATACAGAACCAGAAACTATGATTCACACAGAAAAAAAAGAAGAAAGGAAAGAAAGAAAGGAGGGAGGGAGGGAGGGAGGAAGGAAGGAAGGAAGGAAGGAAGGAAGGAAGGAAGGAAAGAAAGAAGTCTTTTTCAGCATAACGAAGCACGAAGTGAATTGAGCTTGTTATAAGAAAACTCAAGTTTCTCTTTTTTTTGAGACAGCATCTTGCTGTGTTGCCCAGGCTGTATTGGTTCACTACAACCTCTGCCTCCTGGGTTCAAGCAATTCTCCTGCTTCAGACTCCTGAATAGCTGGGATTGCAGGTGCACACCACCATGCCTGGCTAATTTTTGTATTTTTAGTGGAGATGGGGTTTCACCATGTTGACCAGGCTCATCTCTAACTCCTGACCCAAACTCAAACCACCTGCCTCAGCCTCCCAAAGTGCTGGGATTACAGGTGTGAGTCACCTCACCTGGCCAGAAAACTCAAGTCTCTTCATTGCTTTGTCATTTACTACTCAAGTTGTTTACACATGTAAACCTCAGTGTCTTTATATATAAAATAGGAATGCCTACTGTATAGTAGTGTTGAGAACCCAAAAAGAAAAGGTATACATGCTGAATGTTATCTAATAACTTTACTGTATAACTATAAGCTATCATTAATTTCACATTTTTATTGTACATATATATAATAGCTGCATTTTTAAAAGAAAACAAAAAGAAGAGTAATGGTAGCCAAATGTAATACCTGCTTTACTCAGTGAATCTTTAATAAAGCCCGTCAAGTTGATTGATAGCAGCTGGGGAGATATACAGTCAGGTGGCATGGATTGGCATAGAGCCAGGAGAACCTGTACCTCCAATTCTGGTTCATCTCATTTTTCTTCTCTTTATCGGTCTTAGTTTTAGGACACTTTACTCATGTTTTTCCTCTTCCATTGTTCCCAGTATTAGTGTAAAATTATCAGCAGAATAACTGGCTAATTAACACCAATGATTTTAAGCTATGTCTTTAATAGATTTTTATTTCGATTTCTTTAGGAAATTTTTAAGGATTATTCTTTTAAAATTTAAGTAGAAATATTGAGAAGAAAATCACAAAAAGGTCATGTATTTTACATTTTTTATATAAAAACACAAGCACACAGAGATGTATCTGTTGAATGTGTGTGTTACGGGCTCCTGGAGATGTTTGTTCAAAGTATTTTTGTCAATAATAGGAAGGAATTGAAGTGTTCTTTCCTGAGCATTAAGTGATCAGATTGTGCTACTTCAATTGTTTTTGGTTTTTTTTGACCTGCAAAGAAACAGACACTATGATCTAATTGATTGTTTTTTGCATTGCCAAATACCACACAGCATTTATGTGGTGTTTCAATGACCTCTACTCCCCACTTGCTCTGTCTCCCTGTACCCCCTCTCTTCCAAATGCTTATCAACTATGTATAACAGAGGTGCTCAGATTTGTGTAAAACGAAAGAGAAGAGGATTATAACAAGTGAATGTTGCCTTAGCTACATCTATTCTAGATCTCTCTGACCCGTAAGGATCTATAAATTTTCCTCTTGATTCTTCTTTTCTATTTAGTTTTTGCAGATTCTTAAGTATTATAAGACTTCATACTTAGGCTGTGCAGAAATGAAGTGGAATTGTAATTGAATTTTACTTTGTAGGCTAATGATTTCTGATTTGGGGGTGCACACAAAGCAGACAGGGAACTCATTAAAATACAATTCTGGTCCAACCACCAGTAATGGGGTGTCAATGAACACCTTTTATTATTCTGCTGGTTGGTGTCAGAGGCAGAATTTAAATTCAGATCTGACTCTCTGTCTCCTGTGTCACAACGTCCCATTTAAAGCTATACAATTTAAACAGTAAACAAGAATCATTTATTGAATATTTGATGCATGTTTTTATGATGGCCTAAGGGCTTTCTCAGTTAGAAACCACATATTTTACTAGCCAAGGCTGGAAACGGACAAGGTCTATTATGACATCTGATGAGTGAATCAGCGTCTAGAATTGTGTTTTCCAAAACAGTAAGTACTGGGCATGGGAGGATATTGAGTACTTGAAATATGGCTAGTGTGGCAGAAACCAAGTTTTTAAATTTTACTTTATTTTAATTAATTTATATCTAAATATCTACACGTGACAACCAAATTGTTCAGCTCAGCCCAGATATGGAACATTCCCATCATCATGGAATGTTCTTTTGGACAATGCTGACTATAACGTATCCTTCTGTCTTATTTTTATTTTTGTTTTTTTGGAGATGGAGTTTCGCTCTTGATGCCTAGAGTGGAGTGCAATGGTGCAATCTCAGTTCACGGCAACCTCTGCCTCCACGGTTCAAGTGATTGTCCTGCCTCAGCCTCCCAAGTAGGTGGGGTTATTGGCATCCACCACCACGCCCGGCTAATTTTTGTATTTTTAGTAGACATAGGGTTTCGCCATGTTGGCCAGGTTGGCCTCAAACTCCTGACCTCAGGTGATCCGCCTGCCACAGCCTCCCAAAGTGCTGGGATTACAGGTTTGAGCTACCATGCCTGGCCCTTCTGTCTTAATCTATGTATATCTTCAACAGTTTGAAATGATATGCTGCTCTTTAATAAAAGTCAGCTGCCAAGATCAATGGCAGAGGCTGACCAGGTTACTTTTAAAATGATGTGGCATCCAGATGCCATTGCTGTCAGGAATATTTCAGTTAAAATCAAGGCAAAAGCTACACCTGAATTCTAAGTTCTTCACTACCAGACATTAGTTGAATGTCTGTGGAGAAATATCCTTGATTGTTTGGTCTTATTTTTTTCATTTATCAATGGACACAAGCTACTGATCACATTAAACATGGTAAGAAGTTGTAAAAGCTTGAATTTGCTGCCTTCATCTTTATTTTACCTCAATTAGAAATATGACAGTATTAGTTTCACCTTAGCCAATTCCCCCACTAGACACCTATCTGCCCTGGGAAGAGATTCCTGACTATTCACTTTTTGTTGTTGTTGTTGTTGTTGTTTGTGAGGCAGAGTCTCATTCTATCACCCAGGCTGGAGTGCAGTAGCACGATCTCGACTCACTGCAAACTTCGCCTCCTGGGTTCAAGCAATGCTCTTGCCTGAGCCTCCTGAGCAGATAGGATTACATGAATATTCACATTTAGTCTCTGACAGAGACCCCTAGGAAAGGGGGTTCAGCCTAATTCTCCTTCACTTGATTCGACTGACCACTCACAGCATGTTTCAGTTAATAAATCCATGTAAACAAGGCTTTTCCAACTCTAACATGACATGCATGCTGCCATCCTGAGTTTTTCATTCATAGCCAGGACCCTTGGAAACTTACACTTCCAGATAGCATGAAATGCTACCCAGGATGCCTCTTGGAGCTCACAGTGGCAGTAGCAATTGTTGTGAGGCAGTGATCAGCACTTATTGTTTTTCTGAGCTGTTTGTCCTTCTTCCCTCCATCCCTCCCTCCCTCCCTCCTTCCCTTCTTTCCTTCCTTCCATGCTCAGTAACATTTATCAATACATAAATCCAAGCTCAAGGGTACAGAACTCTTGAGAGAGTTGACTTGCCTAAACCCAAGTGTCTCAATCACAGCTGCATTTTATAATCATTTGAGACATAATTAAAATATTCTGATACTGCATACCCCGGAAGACTGTGTTTGGAAAGTCCCCCAAGTGATTTTACTGTGTAACTAGGGCTAAGAACCACTGGCAACATAATCTGAGACAGAAAGAACAGTGGGGCTAAAGATGAAGCTTTAACAGTAGCAGCCACATGGAGGAGATGGTATAATCAATGACACAGACAACCCATTCCTTTCCTTTTCTCTCTTGCTCTCATGTGCTATCTTCACTAGTACAATACGTATGCGTTACTATGGTCTAACTCATGCTCACCTTCTTCACTTAGTCTCTGGTATAACTTGGAATGCTTGCTTGCTCAAGATAAGCCTTAAAATTGGTGAACATTAGACAGGCAAATGCAGATTAAAAGATCATGTGTGGAAAATCGTAATATGGAATCTTTTAAAATGGTTTTAATTTCAAACTCTTGCATTTGATAGGTATTACTGTCTAAGAATCCCTTCAACTAAGATATCACATAGAAATTGAACCAATCTTGGGAACAGATGGTGAGGATGAAAAACGGAAAAAAAAAAAAAAAAAGAAGGAAATTGAACCACTGACATATGAGGGAATAGGTATGTTAGATTGCCAAAGAATTTCTTTCTTCAGAGCTCTCTGTTGTTTTACTGCAACTACGTTTAGAACTACAATAGAGTTAGAAAAAGCATAGTATCAAAAACAGAAACCTATCATACTAAAAACGCAAACACATACATAGGCTTTTTTTCCAACCCAGCTAAGCTCTTACAACATCTGGGAAAGGAAAATTAAGTAAAGTTAGTCCAGGCCGGGCACAGTGGTTCACACCTGTAATCCCAGAACTTTGAGAGGCCAAGGCAGGAGGATCGCTTGAGCTCAGGAGTTTCAGACTAGCCTGGATAACATGCTGAAACCCAGTCTATACAAAAAAATACAAAAATGATTAGCTGGGCGTGGTGGCATGTGCCTGTACTCCCATCTAATCTGGAGGCTGAGGCAGGAGAATTGCTTGAACTGGGGAGGCAGAGGATGCAGTGAGCCAAGATCATGCCACCACACTCACTGAGCAACAAAATGAGACCCTGTCTCAAAAGAAAAAAAAAGTGCATAATTCAGCAATTCATAGAACTGGTGTATTTATTATTTCAAGGCAGTGTAAAGATGCAGGAATATATTACCATATTTCCCAAATATGGCATGATTTTTTTTCTCCTCATAATGATCCCTCAGAAAAGAGGAAGTTGCCTTATATTCAAGCCTTTACAAATCCTTTATGACAAGTTGCTCTCCATTTCCTCCAGGAAAGATATATTAGCTTTAAATATCCCAAATCATTTCTAGTTTTCTAGTTTTAGATGTTTCTTAGAGGATAACTTATAGAATCACTAAAAGCGGAAGCAAGGACATTTCATATAGATTTTGTCTTTGTGCCTGAGGATTTGACCTCACAGTTGGAGATGTCACTGTAAACATGACTCTTTAAAATCTCCTTAAAAAGCAGTGCAAGAGTTGCTATAAAGTGGAGATTGTCATTACACACCTGTGGGATGAATGAACAACAACAAAAAATGTTCTAATATTATAAAAGTTTATAGTTGCCGCTAGGGACAAATTTCTTGTTGACAGTGTGCTATGCTTTCAAAAACTGCTAATAAGCAAGATTGTTTCATTAAACACAGGGATGGAAAAAAGTCCTATTTGTAAATTAGTGTTTTTCCATATTGCATTAAATATGTATGTATAATCAAGTTGACAAATTAAATAGTATAATAATATATTTAATTGTTTAATAACGTTTCTAAAAGTTTGTTTTTTTCTAGAACATTTTGTTTTGCTTCAGTTTTAAGCAAATGAGACATTTCCTTAAAATTGGCACCACCTTATAGTTGAGCATACACTTTAAATATTTATTTACTAATATTTGTAATCAATTAATACTAAAAGCAAAAAGAAGTTGTTTAATATCTGTGAGTGACTTTGTGTTAACGTTTTTAACTAACAGAACTTCATTTGTTTGAAAGAAAACTAAAACTGTAAATTAAATCTCTTTCTAAATAATAAAGTTCTACTGGAGTATTAGGTATTAACCGTCCGTGACAGTCAATTTTATATTAACTGTCAATATGTTAATAATTTTATATTAAATGTCAATATGACTGGGCCACAGTTCCCAGATGTTTGGTTAAACAATCATCTAGATGTTTCTGTGAAGGTATTTTTTTAGATGAGTTTAACATTTAAATTAGTAGGCTTTGAGTAAAGCAGGTTATTCTCCGTAACGTAGTTAGGCCACACTCAATCAGTGGAAGTCCTTATGAGAAAGTCTGAAGTCCTCTAAGTCCCCTATAGAAGAGGAAATTCTCCCTGACGCTGCCTCTGGACCTGAGCTGCAACAGAATCTCTTTTGGTCTCCAGCCTACCAGCCTGCCCTGTACTTTTCAAACTTGCCAGACCCCAAAATTACTTGAGCCAATTTATTAAAATAAATATCGATCAATTGATCTATCTATCTATCTATCATCTATCTATCTATCTATCTATCTATCTATCTATCTATCTATCTATTCATTTTGTTTCCCTGGAGGACCCTAACACTTCCTCTATCTCTGGCTCATTTTTCTGCATAGCACTTGTCCTCTTTTAATGTACTATAAAATGAATTTCATTTGCATGTTTCTTTATTGTCTGTCTCCTCCACTAGACTGTATTTCCCAAAAAGGCAGATACCATTCACTTTCTGCTCCCTAATTTTAATGCCTGGTACAAAGGGACTCTCAATAAATATCTGTCAAATAAATGAATTAGACACTTCATCTGTCCTTCAGTATATATTTAATATTTAAAATAAACTAAAGATCTCATTTTAAATCTAGAGTACATCAAAGAAGAAAAATCATAACAATGAATAAAATACAATGAATATATATTAAAGGTGGACTGAGCACATTTATTAGACTGTATGTAATATTTTAATAGTTTAAATATCACATACAGTCTGATTTGAAGTTATCTTACTATTACCTACACAGATTCATTAAAAAATATATTAAGACTAATAGCCAATTTTAAGAATAAGAACAGCTAATATATAAATAGCTATTTATATCCTATATAATATAAAGGTATCTTAAGCAACAGTCCCATATTTTCATTACAGTTATGAACTCACCTTTTCATCTAATAATGGATGAAGGCTTAGATATTTGGTGTGCATTTTTAGTTGTTTGCTTGAATTATGTAACATGAATTTCCTTTGTTCTCTGGGAATGTTTAATCAAAATCTATTATCCACTAAGAAGCTGAAATTAGTTAATGAAGTCCAATTCAACTTTAAAAAATACAGCTTCTTTCTTAATTTCAGTTTATTTTGGAAACATGAAATACTTCAACATTATGTGAATCATTTTTACAGTTCTTTCAGAGCAAATTCATGAACATAAAATTATTAAACTTTCCAAAATCATATTGTATCTTCCAAATATATAAAACTGATTTTCATAAAAATAACATTATATTATCAGGAGAAAGAAAAAAAACTCAAACTATACACAAAACAGCTACAAGAGTGAGAAAATACGCTATCTAGAAAGAAAATGGTTATTAAGAAAAGGTATAAAACTATTTTTGAAACAGAATTAAAACTGTTTATTTTATTAAAAAGTTGACATAGGTTATCTTTGGTGTTTATGACTTGCAAACTAAAGTATTTAATATTTAACATGTTTAAATACAAGCAGCAGCAGTTTGGTAATCAAAAGGAATAATTTGAATCATCTCAGAAAAGTAAATTTATTGTAATTAGGATATTTTAGAATACGATTAAAACATTTGAAAGAAAATGTATTCACCTTTCTTGTCATCGAAGTACAGAGTCTGTTGAGCTGGATTTGACCACTGGAGGGAGGTGTTATCATTTTGATCAACCCTGCAGGTCAAAATTGCAGTTCCGCCTTCAACAACGGTTACGTTCTGTGTTAGTGGAAACTGCCCTTGGCTGCCTAAAAGGGGATTTAAAAAGTGTTGATTAAATGGAAGTCATAAAATGATTAACTGCCCAAGATCTACACTGGCCTTAACTTCTCATGCAAAATAAAATTTAAAACAATCAAACAACAACAAAACTATATATTACAAAAGACAGAAAAATAATTGAAAATCTTCAGAGAACAACAGCATTGACATATAATTAAGAATCCTTTGTACTCCCTACATGTTCTAGGAAACTTTTGTTCTCCTAGGCATACGTCAAGATTTATATTCAAATAGTAATATTATATTATAATTATTAATTTCCCTAGGCTTTGCATTAGTTATTATGGTACTAGACTCGGTCATTGTTGAAGATAAGGCACTGAAATAATTTTGGATGAGTTGAACTCTCTAGAGCAGTAGAGGAAGCATAAAATACTTCCCTAGTAGCTTTTATAATCCTGAATAAAGTTTTTGAAATATGGATACTAAAACTTTAGATTCAATTTCTGATAAAGGAAATAAAAAAAAGAATCCCACTTAACTAGGTTTTCTTGTAGAGTTAGCTCTTTTTAGAAATACATAATGTATTGTATAAAACAGTGCGAGTACTCTTTGAAAAGTGTAGGATATCCAATCAAGTTTCAAATTATTAATCCTAGGTAATACAGGTTAATACCCTTCTTTGTTCCTTTCTGTAGTTTCTTGTTTTTCTCCAAGTAATATATATTTATTTTATAATCAGAAAATACATATTTTTAAATGACCCTTGTTAATTTGGATATCATCAGTATGTAATCAAGGTTTTGCTCTTCCTAAGCATTTTAATAATTTATTAAAGTAATTCATGTAACAAACGTACTTAATAAGTGCACTTCTAATAGTTTAAACAAAATTTATGCACATGGATACATAATACATAAATTTCTCTTCAGCAAGATGATCTGAAGATAAACTGTGCTAAGTCTGATAACCATGATTAACATGGGTAAGAAAGACTTTCCAAAACTAGGTTAAAATATTATTATGTAAGCAAGATAGTTCATTAAGTCAAGGATAATTTACATATGCAAGAACACTGTAATGACTTAATCACATCCATGAAACGTATTTCCTTTTTCTTCTTTAGTTTTGTAATGATTTGATAATTACTACAAGCACCACTTGAGGTTATGCTGGAACTATTGGCACAAGAATCTTATTACCCGGGATTCCCGGGCCAGATGGCCAAATAGGAACAGCTCCGGTCTGCAGCTCCCAGTGAGACCAAGGCAGAAGGCAGATGATTTCTACATTTCTAACTGAGATACCCAGTTCATCTCACTGGGACTGCTTAGTCAGTGGGTGCAGCCCATGGAGGGCAAGCAAAAAGTAGGGTGGGGTGTCACCTCACCCAGGAAGTGCAAGGGGTCAGGGAACTCCCTCCGCTAGACAAGAGAAGGCGTGGCTAACTGTGCCATGAGGGATTGTGCTATCCGGCCCAAATACTATGCTTTTCCCTTGCTCTTTGCAACCCACAGACCAGGAGATTCCCTTGGGTGCCTATACCACAAGGGCCCTAAGTTTCAAGCACAAAACTGGGCAGCCTTCCAGCAGACCCTGAGCTAACTACAGGAGTTTTGTTTTGTTTTGTTTTGTTTTTGTACCCCACTGGTGCCTGGAACTCCAGCGAGACAGAACTGTTCACTCCAATGGAAAGGGGGCTGAAGCCAGGGAGCCAAGTGGTCTTGCTCAGTGGATCCCACCCCCGCGGAGCCCAGAAAGCTAAAATCCACTGGCTTGAAATTCTCGCTGCCAGCAGAGCAGTCTGAAATCGACCTGGGATACTCAAGCTTGCCATTACTGAGGCTTGAGTAGGCAGTTTTCCCCTCACAATGTAAACAAAGCCTCCAGGAAGTTCAGACTGGGTGGAGCCCACTGCAGTGCCAAAAATCCTCTGTTGCCAGACTGCCTCACTAGATTCCTCCTCTCTGAGCAGGGCATCCCTAAAAGAAAGGCAGCAGCCCTAGTCAGGGGCTTATAGATAAAACTACCATCTTCCTGGACAGAGTCACTGGGGAAATGGACAACTGTGGGTGCAGCTTCAACAGACTTAAATGTTACTGCCTGCCAGCTCTGAAGAGAGCAGTGGATCTCTGAGTACAGTGCTTGAACTCTGCTAAGGGACAGACTGCATCCTCAAGTGGGTCCCTGACACCCATGCCTCCTGAGGTGGAGATACCTCCCAGCAGTGGTTGACAGACACCTCATACAGGAGAGCTCCAGCTGGCATCTGTCAGGTGACCCTCTGGGATGAAGCTTCCAGGGGAAGGAGCAGCCAGCAATCTTTGCTATTCTGCAGCTTCTGCTGGTAATAACCAGGCAAACAGGGTCTGGATTGGACCACCAGCAAAATCCAGCAGCACATTAAAAAGCTTATCCACCACGATCAAGTCATCTTCATCCTTAGGATGCAAGGCTGGTTCAACATACTCAAATCAACAAATGTAATCCATCACATAAACAGAACCAATGACAAAAACCACATGATTATCTCAATAGATGCAGAAAAGGCCTTCAATGAAATTCAACACCCCTTCATGCTAAAAACACCCAATAAACTAGATATTGATGGAACATGTTTCAAAATATTAAGAGCTACTTATGGCAAACCCACAGCCAATATCATAATGAATGGGCAAAAGCTGGAAGCATTCCCTTTGAAAACTGGCACAAGACAAGGATGCCCTCTCTCACCACTCCTATTCAACATAGTATTGGAAATTCTAGCCAGAACAATCAGGCAAGAGAAAGAAATAAAGTGTATTCAAATAGGAAGAGAGGAGGTCAAATTATCCCTGTTTGCAGATGACATGATTGTATATTTAGAAAACTCCATCATCTAAGCCCAAAAACTCCTTAAGCTGATAAGCAACTTCAACAAAGTCTCAGGATACAAAATCATTGTGCAAAAATCACAAGCATTCCTATGCACCAATAATAGGCAAACAGAGAGCCATATCATGAGCAAACTCCCATTCAAATTGCTACAAAGAGAATAAAACACCTAGAAATACAACTTACAAGGAATGTGAGGATCTCTTCAAAGAGAACTACAAACCACTGCTCAAGGAAATAGGAGGGCCACAAACAAATGGAAAAACATTCCACGCTCATGGATAGGAAGAATCAATATTGTGAAAATGGCCATACTGCCCAAAGTAATTTATAGATTAAATGCTATCCCCATCAAGCTACCACTGACTTTCTTTACAGAATTAGGAAAAAAAAAAAAAAAACTACTTTAAATTTAATATGGAACCAAAAAAGAGCCCATATAGCCAAGACAATCTTAAACAAAAAGAACAAAGCTGGAGGCATTACGCTAACTGACTTAAAACTATACTACAAGGCTACAGTAACCAAAACAGCATGGTACTGGCACCAAAACAGAAATATAGACCCATGGAAAAGAACAGAGGCCTCAGAAATAATGCCACAAGTCTACCACCATCTGACCTTTGACAAACCTGACAAAAACAAGCAATGAAGAAAGGATTCCCTATTTAAGAAATGGTGCTGGGAAACTGGCTAGCCATATGCAGAAAACTGAAACTGGACCCCTTCCTTACACCTTATACAAAAATTAACTCAAGATGGATTAAAGATTTAAACATTAAGACCTAAAACCGTAAAAGCACTAGATGAAAACCTAGGCAATATCATTCAGGACATAGGCATGGGCAAAGACTTCGTGATTAAAACACCAAAGCAATTGCAACAAAATCCAAAATTAACAAATGGGACCTACTTAAACTAAAGGATTTCTACACAGCAAAAGAAACTATCATCAGAGTGAATAGGCAACCTACAGAATGGGAGAAAAATTTTGCCATCTATCTATCTGACAAAGGCCTAATATCCAGAATCTACAAGGAACTTAAACAAATTTACAAGAAAAAAAACAAATAACCCCATCAAAAAGTGGGTGAAGGATATGAACAGACACTTTCTCAAAAGAAGACATTTATGCATCCAATAAACATATAAAAAAACTCATCATCACTGGTCATTAGAGAAATGTAAATCAAAACCACAGTGAGATACCATCTCACGCCAGTTAGAATAGTAATCATTAAAAAGTCAGGAAACAACAGATGCTGGAAAGAATGTGGAGATATAGGCCTGCTTTTACACTGTTGGTGGGAGTGTAAATTATCTCAACCATTGTGGAAGGCAGTGTGGTAACTCCTCAAGGATCTAGAACTAGAAACACCATTTGACCCAGCAATCCCATTACTGGTATATATCCAAAGGATTATAAATCATTCTGCTGTAAAGACACATGCACACACATGTTTATTGCAGCTCTATTCACAACAGCAAAGACTTGGAACCAACCCAAATGCCCATCAATGTTAGAATGGATAAAGAAAATGTGGCACATATACACCATGGAATACTATGCAGCCATAAAAAAGGATGAGTTCATGTCCTTTGCAGGGACATGGATGAAGCTGGAAACCGTCATTCTCAGCAAACTAACACAGAAACAGAAAACCAAACACTGCATGTTCTCAGTCATAAGTGGGAGTTGAACAATGGAACATATATATGGACACAGGAGAGGAACATCACACACTGGGGCCTGTCGAGATAGGGGGGTAATGGGAGGGATAGCATTCAGAGAAATACCTAAAGTAGATGACGGGTTGATGGGTGCAGCAAACCACCATGGTACATGTATCCCTATGCAACAAACCTGCACATTCTGCACATATATTCCAGAACTTTAAGTAAAAAAAAAAAAAATTACAAAGTTCTAAAACTCAGATGGTTTCTATTAAAAAAATAACAAGTTTTCTCCTAACTTTATAGAAGAGAATGTTTAATGCTATGCAACCAAAAGATTTTCCTAAAACTGGGCACTTCTGCTTTAGACAGGTAATTTTCTTTTCTTTTCTTTTCTTTTTTTAGATGGATTCTCACTCTCTTGCCAAGCTGGAGTGCAGTGGCACAATCTTGGCTCACTGCAACCTCCGCCTCCCGGGTTCAAGTGATTCTCCTGTCTCAGCCTCCCGAGTAGCTGGAACTACAGGTGCCCACCACCATGCCCAGTTAATTTTTGCATTTTTAGTAGAGATGGGGTTTCACCATGTTAGCCAGGATGGTCTTGATCTCTTGACCTCGTGATCCACCCATCTCAGCCTCTTAAAGTGCTGGGATTACAGGCATGAGCCACCACAACTGGCCAGACAGGTAATTTTCTTATTGTGCAAATACAGGCTATTTGTGGCTCAATATATAAAATGCTTGATAACTGCTGTTCCCCCCTGGAAAAAAAAAAAAAAGAATCTTATTACCCAGAAGCCTGTTGATTGGCACCATAAGAGACAGAAGACTCTGAAGGGGAAAATTTCTTTCCAGACCTAAATGACACAAGCATAGAGGTTCGTGACCACCTTACAAAATTAAGCCTATCAAGTAAAAAATCTGATATCAGAAGCTTTGTCTCTTCAATGCCAACCTCTCAGAGTCACTATGGCAACTACCCAGGATATCGCCCTGTAATTTTTAGGGTGGAGTTTTTAAATTGAGGTTAGGAGATGTCTGGAATAAATTCCTTGATCGTTGACTTGAAAGTCAACAGGAGCCAGAGTGGGATGTGTTTTGCCTTCAGCTCAGAGGTGACCTCTAGCAAGGTGACATGGAGAACTATCAATCTTGTGAAGTGAGGTGAGGTGAAAAACCACATCAGAGAAAACATGAAGTAAGACAGAAAGAAGAAATAATTACCAGAGATTAGGAGCTCACCAATATGAAGCTCCAAACGGTTTCCAAACATTTTTCTTGAGCCCCTGATATTGATGTAATGCATCAATTGAGCAATCAGGGAGTTATTCTTTAAGTGATAAAAAGCACACAACTGCCAATAAAAATATACATAGTTCAGCCCAGATGACATTTTGATGATAAACCAGTACATAAATAAGACTGTTTGCTTCTTTAAAGAAGTGGAAAAAGAGCAGTGATGCTTGCGAAAATCTCATCCACTACATTTACAAAACAATTTTCAAAACATTCCCATAAGAAAATATCATCCTTCTCATTTCACAGATGGGTACACTGACACTGGGAGGTGAAGTGATTTTTCCATGGTGAAACAAAGTCAATGAACCATTTGGAGTTTGTTCTGAAAGTTCAACATTTTTATTCTTATCTTTCCACAAAGGCTTTATCCCTGTTTGTTTAAATGTAAAGCAGACAACAATGAGAACAAATGAGTCATCATTTAAAACTTTAAATTGAAAATTTAAATAAGATGTCAATATTAACTGTTCTTAAATATCTTATCTTCTTGATAACATATTTCTGATAACTAACTGTCCCTAAGTATCTTATCTTATTGAGAACTTACTTTTATAATGTATTTTTTCTTACTGGCCCATAGCCAAGAAAGAAACTAATGTTTGTTAGAGTCCTCTACATGCCAGATACTTAATATACACTAGTTTACCTATACCTTGTTCTTCCAGGTTGGAGATTAGAATAGCTTCCCTCCATCTTCTCTCCACATGTATTCTGACTTTGAAGTATGACTTTAGTTCCCTAGAACCTGCAGCCTAAAATCCCTGCAGTCAAATAACTTAGTTTTTCCCAATACAGAGCAAGCTTCTGTGGAGAAGCTCCTAATCCTAAATGCCCTTGGGATATGTGGTTTCCAAAATCAATTCAAAAGCTTTGTTGAAGATAGTCAAAAGTCTCAAAGCTATGAATTGCCTTTTACTTCTGATTTTAACCTGAAGAGAGCATGAGTTAGCTGCTACTTTTATCTTTTAACTCTTCATGGTTCAAGATCTCCATTCAATCTTAGAGTCTTTCCAAAGAAATTACTAATTTTTCCAATTAGCAAAATTAGTATGCTACCAGGTAACCATAATTAATAATATATTGTGTATTGCAAAATTGCCAAAATAATAGATTTTTAATGTTCTTATCACAAAAATAATGGTTAAGTTAGTGAGGTGATGAATATGCTAATTAGCTTATGGAATCTTTTTGTAATGTATGCATAGATCAAAAAATCACATTGTACCCCCAAAACATGCAAAATTATTATTTGTTCATTAAAATACATTTTTTAAAATTTAAAAATCTTAGCCTTAATTCAATAATTACGTAGATGTATTAGAAAACCTACTATGTGCCTTGCTTTATATGAATCAACATCTGAAGGATGCATAAAGAAAGAGAAGCTTACTAAGGAGTCTGCAAAGTAATTAGATACTTTAGGAGAGAGTTTAATGACCAGCAAGAAGACAGTCTGGATGGTACAGTATGGATCTTGTTTACCATCTACAAGGATTTTTAATATACACTGGTCATATCATTGAGACCTTATTTTAAAATAATACTGGCTCTGGCTAAGCTCACCACCATCCTAGATTTCAGAAGAGTCATTCGTATCAAACAAGCATATGACAAGATTTAAAGGAAACAAAACTTTATCTTGGGAATCTTAGAAGCTGGCTACTTTTCCAAGCAAGTTACATAATTAGTTTCTTCCCCTCCTTCTAGTGTTTACTTCCTCTTATCATTTGTGTAAATATCTCCCTCCCTTACTTGATTCTAATCTAATTAAGGCTATAGTAACAGGGACATCTTTCTTCTCTTTTAATCAGCTACACTGTTTACCATATTGTGTAGTAAATAAGAGCTCTCAAAAGGTGTTCATCATCTAAAGTAAATGCATCATCTTAAAACAATGGCTGGCATTTGCAGGGGCCGTTTTGACAGTAGAATGACCAAGATAACTAAAGTTTCATGCATTTGTTCATGGTCAAGATGGAAGGCCAAAAAGAAAGACTAATTCTTCACTGAGAAAATATATGGAGATGGACTTCTGTGATTCTGAAAGTATTTTACCTTTCCTTCCTTGTCCAATTTATCTCACATCAACATCCATTTTAATAGAGACTTTTCAGTAGCCAGGAAAATAAGGTAAATTCAATTCTGACTAAACAACTGTGATAAAAGCAAAACATAGTTTATAGTCAAACGTGTCAAAGATGCATTTAGACCTTTTACACCTATTTTTAATAAGTGAATGAACATTTGAAATCCAAGTAAAACTTGATATGCTAGAGCTGGCTCACACCAGCTCCAGAGCATCAACTAGGTGCAACTCTTCTCAATTCGTGCCCAGTGACATAGGCTGGCAGCTTGAAATTGACCACAGAGGGTGTCTTTTTACCAGGGAAATTGGCAAACACCACAACTCAACAATTTTCTCCACAGAGCATGTTGTTAAACATTTACACCTCTGAAACTCATCCTTGATATCTCTTTTGGGTGCTTCTGTGCATATTTTCCGCTTTCTCCCCATTCCCACCCACAATTCTTCCAATAAAAATCCTTCAAATAGGCTCCCTTTTTTCCTCTACTCTGTGGACAGTGATCTTGAATTGCTAGTTTTCCTTTGGCTGCCAAATTTAGTTCTCTCTAACTAACACCACTGGTTGAAAACCATTTAAGATAGCTTCAGAGGTTATGCAGAAATGATGTTCTTAATTTATTGCCATGAAATACATTTTAATGAAGAGCAATAATTCAATATCCTGAAATAATAATTCTCCTGGCCCTGTCTTTAAATAGCAGACTGAACAGCTGCCATTATTCCTTCAATGTTACCATCTGTCATATAATTAGGGAAAGAATGGTCAAACCTTTTCTGAATACATTAGGAATTATCAAGTTCAGAATCAAGTGAACTGAGTATTGACTCCTGTTGACCTCAGTTAGTTAAGAGTTGTCCCTCCTTCACATGTTTCATGCGTGCCTTCATTGCCTAACCACCAAGCATCCAGCATGCTATCACGTAGGACATAAAGAAGAAAATTCTAAGATTATGGCCACTCTTACCTCTCTGATAGGCTATGATGTGATCTTAGAGCATAAAAATAATAAGCAAAGCAGTAAAGAGAGATCTTTGAAATAAGCATTGTTGAAAGAGACTAGGAAGATGCAAGTTTTAACACTGATCCCAAAGCATCACTCTGCTTTCGAAAACAACGTCATTCAAGCCTTGCTATCTCGATTGGATGATGAGTGGCGGCAATGGTTTTCTCCATCTCTCTTTCTGTGCTAAAGATTAACTGTGGGCCGGGCGCGGTGGCTCAAGCCTGTAATCCCAGCACTTTGGGAGGCCGAGGCGGGCGGATCACGAGGTCAGGAGATCGAGACCATCCTGGCTAACACGGTGAAACCCCGTCTCTACTAAAAAATACAAAAAACTAGCTGGGCGAGGTGGCGGGCGCCTGTAGTCCCAGCTACTCGGGAGGCTGAGGCAGGAGAATGGCGGGAACCCGGGAGGCGGAGCTTGCAGTGAGCTGAGATCCGGCCACTGCACTCCAGCCTGGGAGACAGAGCAAGACTCCGTCTCAAAAAAAAAAAAAAAAAAGATTAACTGGCCACAGCAGTGGATCAGTGCACACTGCACATGAGTGCTTGCTCTCCAAGAGCAATAATCACCCGAGATACATCCAGACAGACAAGCAGAGGTTGAGGCTTTGCACATTTGAGAGGAAGCGAGTTAGTCAGTAGTTTTGGAGGGTTAATAATCAAATGTTGTGAGCTATTTGACAGGAGCTTAAGTCCGCTCACTATTTTCTAGTTACTAAAAATGAGCAAAACTTTTTCAAAGGAAGAAACAGATTTAAGACAGTGAAGAGCAACAAACAAAAACAAGACGTTAAGAATATTTAAGACACAATTTGTCAATAATAAAGTATAAAAGTCTCATGAGATAAACAATACCAAGTATTTTGACCTTTCACTTGGGCATATATTTGTCCTTAGTGAAAACTGTCAACTTCACCTACAAAATTATGTAATTCAACAGAGACATAGACACCTGAATCAAATGGCATACATCATGTTTTGGTTGTTTTAAAAATATTTTTGTATTTTCTCAAGAACCTCGTTTAAACAAAAATACTGTTCTTATATTAAGGTCCTCATATCTTGGCTGTGAAAACACAAACGCTAAATGGATCAGGAGATACAAAATAAGTTAATGGTTCTTAAATATAAAACTCAAGAAGAAATGATAGAAAGAGGCAACACATTTTTAAATGAAGTACAGTGCTAGTCTACTATTCTTTTTTTTTTTTTTTTTTTGAGACGGAGACGCCCAGGCTGGAGTGCAGTGGCCAGATCTTGGCTCACTGCAAGCTCCGCCTCCCGGGTTTACACCATTCTCCTGCCTCAGCCTCCCAAGTAGCTGGGACTACAGGCGCCCGCCACCTCACCCGTCTAGTTTTTTTGTATTTTTTAGTAGAGACGGGGTTTCACCGTGTTAGCCAGGATGGTATCGATCTCCTGACCTCGTGATCCGCCGGTCTCGGCCTCCCAAAGTGCTGGGATTACAGGCTTGAGCCACCGCGCCCGGCCTAGCCTACTATTCTTTAAGTTTTTCCCTCAACTATTTTCAGCTTTTTTTGTTTTCTCTCTCTGTGTGTCTCTCTCATTCTTTCTCTCTCTCTCTCTCTCCACCCCCACCCCCCCACCTCATCTGTTCCATCAACTGCTAAGGGATATTTATACAAAGAACCTGTGTCTTAGAAAGTTCAAGATCATTCTTATTGCCTAAATTAGGGTCTAAAAATATATCTAAATGCACACATAGCATGCTATTACTTCCACTAAATCACTGAAGGCATTCTAAACAAATAACCTTCTAATGTGAAAGTTGTGGCTCAGTAGTTGTGTGGACTGAAGCACATATTGCATTCTAAAGTCTATTGGACTGAAAAGCACAAATGTCATTACGGCCGGCTTATAATTCTCGAGGGAAGTGCAATGAATGCTCTATCATGTGAGATAGGAAATGAGAGGAAAAATTAAGACTGATAATTAAGTGCCAAATGTTTTCACTTTTGGAATGCCCCTCTGTTCTTTCAAATACTTAGAATTCTGTAGTTTTTTTTTTTTTTTTTTAAATCATTTTAGTGCAGCTTTTAGGTTTGTCTGAAAGACTTTAAGTTGTCTACTTTTCTAGGCAACCACATAATATTTTATTTTTGTTTGATTCTACTTCATCCTTTTGAATTCAGCCTGTCTTTTATAGTACAACACCTGGCATCCACCTTCTGTGCCACCACTCTGCCCAGCCACTGCAGAGCACGGCCGTCAGTCTGGTGCTGCTTGCCAGTTTCCATAGAGACAGGAAGTACTTTGGAGACCTGTATTCCATTGCAACTGCCAGACCAAGGCAGGGAAGAAACAAAGCTGGCCGGCAGTGGGTCTTGCAAGGCCAGAAAAGGTTGGAAGGGCTTTCGCCTCCTGATATCAGAGTGTAACATTGCCAAATTGGCAGCTTCAGCCCTTACAGTCCTGTAGACCAGATACTGTGTTCACTGTGGCCATTGTAAGCAGCCCATTCTGCTCCCAACTCTGGGAGCAGAAACTCTTGTGTACCGGAAGCTTGGCCCTAGTTCTTTGTTGGCTTCTGATCCATGACAAAAGTCTCTTTCAGATTTACAGTGGCTCCCACAGCTCCTGACCCAGAGAATTATAATTCTCCTGTAGAAATTTTACCTCTTTCTTTTTTCCAGAATGTGATAATAGTTTACTAAGTCGTTCACAGCAGATAAGGGAACTTATGGGATAACCACTGGATTGTTTCCAGTTTACCCACACAGTGACTGTAAGTGACCCAGATAACACATAACATTATACTAAAACTAGTTACCATACACTGTGTCTGTAACAGGACTTATATTTAGAATTAATTCTTGATTATCAGGATCACAGTCAGCTGTGGGGAGATTTGTCATGTAGGTGAAACATAACATCATTGTCTTCCCCTTCATTTCAAAAATATTTTGCATGATTGTGATACCTCAGCTTTCTTTATTATAATATTCCCAGCAGTTATTATTTCTACATAAAATACATTTTTCTAATTTCTTCCATTAGTTTTGTTTTACTCAGCCATATCACTAAAGTTTTTCTTAATTTATGAAATCCGAAGTTTCAGAGAGCACTTAGAAAATCCTAGGAAACTTTATTTAATGGATGCTTTATGTTCTTGCCTAGTGGCTGCATTGCTTTAGCATGTCTTAAAGCATTATCAGATTTTTAAAATTCTCAACAATTTTTTGACTTGTATCTGTACAAAGTCAATTCTTTCTATTCTTAGCTTTTCTTATTACCCTGCCAAAATGGAAAATGAACACAAACTTGTTTACACACCATTCAATTAGTCAAACAGAATAAATACAAATATATATGGACTTATAACAAAAATAGATTTTTGAAATGAAAACTTTGAAATAGATTTTGTTTTTATTAATTTATCCATATTTAATTCACTCCATAAAATGTTCAATTTTTCTCAAAAATTCAAACCATAGTATATTGAATGAACGCATGATTTTTCAAGGAAAAAGTGAACTTGACGAGTTGCTCACATTTATGTTCACCAGGTTACTTTTGTTCTTCTACAAATATATCTTCAAATATTGTAATGTGGAGGAATCCAAAGCAAAGGAAAGAATTTCAAAATGAAAAGAAAATTGTATGTGTCTCAAGGCAATATAAAAGAATAAGAGGGTTTTAAAATGATTTCTGTGATTTTTAAAACAGGCTTACCTGGTAATTATTATGTATACATAAAGTTATTTTATCTTTCTAGAATATTATTTTCAGGTTGAATGAGCAAGACCTGGAACTGACTAGCTTTACTTGCTAACTGATGAACATTTGAGAGGCAGCCTTCCAGAGAAAAGAAATTTATGACCACAATCACAGTCTGGTTCGTAGTGAAACTCAATCACGCTACTAAATTCTAAATTGAGATGTCAAACTGGAGGAAATATCCTGGAAAGGAACACACAGATGGTAGGACTCTTCTGGAGACGGGGTGAGGAATATAGTGCTGAGCACACAACAATCAATTTCATGGAGGCAACTGACTGGGTGGGACATAACTGTTTAAAATTGAAGTCCCTGGGAAAAACTTCAGTCTGAGGCTCGAAAAGGGGAAATATTATACGTATATATTTGTTTAATCCAGTAGGTCTTAGAAGGTTGATATAGTAAAGAAAGTCACTAATAATACTGAATTATAAGATATTTTTTAAATTACATAAGGTCAATAAAAATTGAAATTCCTAACAACATTTCCAGAAGCAAATGAAATGAAAAAAATCTAAGAAAGTAAGGCAAGTATCGTTAAAAACCTTATTTCAAATACACATGTTTTTAAAATATATGAATATATAAAATATCATTAGCCAAATAAGAATGATTATAACGAAAGTTATAAATTGAGAAGATACTAGGACTTCAATCTGGTTTTCATGCTGGTTTTTCCTAATTCCAAGTGAAAAAAAATATTATTCAAACTCAAATCAATTATTTCCTGCCTTATTGTTGCTAGTGATTTGACTTACTGTATGTATATTTTGACATTATTTTTATTTTGAATTGCACCTCTTATATGCATACTCTGGAAGCATAAAATTATATTGATTATTATCTAAATTGATTCTACATTAATATTATTTTTCTGTATCCTTCTCTGTAAAAAGTTAAAATACTTGCATTGGTGCACCAAATAAAGTTATTTATGTAAAATAGCTACATAGATGTCTGTTTGGATTCTAACTCGTTAAATCACAGAATATAATAAGAAATTTTTGAAACGGCATAGATAAAAGATATGTGTAAGAGAATGTGATATCCCACATATGCATATGTCATTTAATAGTGTATAATTTCAGTTTATATTATTGATATGAATTATAAATATAACAATGTTTTCTGAAATTGCTTTTACATTTTTGGTGGATTTTGCTGATAAAATATACCTCAATGACATTAATTTATTCAACAAATACATGTTTTATACCAGAACAGGATTCCCATGGTACGTGTTGCGAATACAACTGTGAACAGCTAGAAATGATTCTTGCCCACCCAGAAGTAACAGCCTAAAGAAGGTAAGTAAAAACAAAAAAGCAGAGATAAATAAAGACTTAGTTAAATGGTGAGAAAGAGCCAAACATTTAAAAATAGTCCGAGGTCAAGAATGTTAAGAGGCCAGGGCCAGTATTCCAAAAAGCAAATCAGCTAATGCAAAAGTCCTGAGCTAGAGCCAGGGAATAGGTTCACTGTTGAAAGAACTGAAAAAATATCAGTAGGACTGGCACACAACAGACAACAATGGCATTGCCCAAGATGAGGTAGAAAAGAAGTTCAAGGCCAGATCATGCAGGACTTGTTATGTTATAACAAGGAGCTTACATTTATTCTACACGCAATGGCAAGACATTGAAAGAAGTGATATGACTCAATTTACATGATCAGAAAATGCTCTTTTCTAATTAAGGTTGACCCTTGAACAAGATGGGTTTGAACTGCACAGGATCGTTTATACAGGGATGTATTTCAAACAAATGCAAGCTGAACACGTGGTGCTTGCAGGATGAGAAACCCACATACATAGAAGGCCAACTTTTAATATAAGCAGGTTCCACAGAGTCAACTGTGGGACTTGAGTACACCTGGATTTTGGTGTAGTCAGGGTTCTGGAACCAATGCCCCTTGGACACCAAGGAATGACTTAATCAAGATCCCTAAGTCAAGCATTTTTAGCCTTGAAGATGAATCATTGTAAAAATTGTGTTTACAGTCAAGTACTTCACTGTGAAGATATCAAAGAATCCATTAAATCCTGGAATAATTGATTGTAGAGGTAACAAATTTCGTGATTTTAAATTTTACACTGCAAAATACTTCCTATTAAATGGAGACACATCTTTTACTGGCTTGAGTTTGTATAAAACAGGATTGTTATCCATATACTCATATCCTCCTCACTCTTTGATGGAAAATGCGTCCTTTACTTCCACTCTAAAATGTCACTAGCTTGGTAAGTTCCTTGTTATTAATGATGGTGGACATTTATTTTACTGCTTGCTTATAAAATGCAATAGTTATTTGGGAGAAAAGAATATATTTCTGGTAATCCCCCTGTGGGTGTAAATATTATATTTAAAACAGTTTTCTGTTTCAAATATATATTTACCTGAGTGAATAACAATAGTGTGCTTTCAAATGAATAAGTTCCCGGCAGACTACAAAAATGTGGTAACACAAAATTTAAGTTTTTCGCCCGTGAAATATAAACTTTATAAATACAACTTCTCCTTTGACTAATATCATAGAAATAATTTTCTTTTCCAATACCAGAATTTTTATCCCCAAGATAACCGTTGATATATGAATGTGAGACATGTATAAAGCTCTTGATAGTAGAGGTATACATATATACAATATTTAATTCTCTAACAGACATAAGATACTGCCTTAGACATGTTGGGCACATATGTGTGAACACATAAACATTGTGTTCAAATGATAGTACCTTAATTGTTTAAGTGTTGATCAATATGTAGAAACATAGAAATAAACTTGCAATATTCCCTAACGAACAAACTGTCTTTTTTAAAAACAATCTAAAATAACACAGTGGTTAAAAGGATGTGTTTTCCACTGTTTGATCATTTCTGAATGCACAAAGATTTCATTAATGTTGATTTCACCCATCTTGTCCATGTTTACATGCTTTGATGTTCAAGCCCTTTGTAGTGCCACATTAGATCTAGGGGAACATTACTCTATAAGAGTTAAGTGGAAACTGTTGTGGGAACATATTAAAATGAAACTTGGTACTTTGTTTCATTTCTACAGATGTCTACAGATAAATCAGCCAAAAGAATTATACTTCTAATAAAGCAAACTGACAATTAATACTATATTTTTGCATCCTTTTTTGGGATTACTACATTTTTAATCTGTTCACTAGAAAATTATAATGAAGTGTTTTTAATTCAAATTACTAAAATAAACTTCAATAAAAGTTAAGGTGACATTTTAAAAAATATTTGATTCTTTACATTTATGAATGCAGATTCTGGAGAATAGTTCCAAAATGATAGCTGAAAAAAATACATTCACAGCAAAGTCAATGATCTCTTCACTATAATATTTGGGGGAAAGGACTAATAATGAATTATTGACCTTTCCTCCAGTATCCGGAACTCCTAAGCAGTTTCCTTTTGGTTGAAACATCTTTGCAATTCAAATAATTCATAGATGTGTATTGGATCCAAAATAAATGACAACTGAGGAAGCTGTTATGTACTAGGCTAAGTGCCTGCATGCCATTGTTGAGATTGTTTGTTGCACAATGAATTATCAGTATTGATTAGATTTAGTTGTACAAGAAAACGGAAGCTGATGGAAAAATTCCCAAGAGCCGGTGTGACTACCAAGACAAAATGCTTGAACAGACTCCAAAGATGGAAGCTTCCCTGAGCTGAGGTCGCTCATGTTAACTCTAGTAGTTACTACAAATGACTATGCATATTCGGAAGCATTTCAAGGAGTCCCTGCTAACTGTTGACATTCTGTTGTATCACCTGTCTTATGACTTTCAGGTAAACTTGGTATTGGATAAAGTTTGGTGCGTTTCATAGATATTATTGTATCCATAAAACCTAGAATTGTGCTATCATGCTGGCAAAGTGGGAACTGCAACTACAATATCCAGATTAACACAAGATAAAATTTCTGCATAATAGGTCTGCTGAGGTTCAGGCTATTCTAATAATTCTAATAACAGATTAGTCTCATTATTCATGCTTCAAATTGTACTTATTTGTCTTATTTCCTAAAGAACTAGAAAAGCAAGTACAAACTGAACCCAAAATTAGTGCACAATAGAAATAATAAATGAATCTGACACTAAAAAAATATAAAAGATGAACAAAATGTGAAGTTGGATTTTTGAAAAGATAAAACTGACCAACCTTTAACCAGACTAAGGAAAACAGATTAAAGACCCAAGTAACTGAAATCAGTGATGAAAAATGATGCATTACAATTAATACTACAGAAATTCAAAGACTCATTAGAGTTTGTTATGTTAACTATATGCCAATAAATTGGAAAATGCAGAAGAAATGGACAGATTTCTAAACACAGACAACCAGCCAAGATTGAATCATGAAGAAATACAAAATCTGAAAAGACCAATAAAAAATAACAAGATAGAAGCCTTAATAAAAAGTCTCCTGTAGAAGAAAAGCCCACAGCCTGATGGCTTCATTGCCAAATTCTACAAATATTTAAAGAACTAATACCAATTCTATTTAAACTAGTTCAAAAAATGAAGGAGGAGGGTATACTTCTAAATTCATCCTGTGAGACCAGTATTACCCTGACAACAAAACCACGCAGAAACACACACACAAAGGAGAAAACTCCGGGCTAATATCTCTGATGAACATAGATGCAAAAATCCATATCAGATTAGAATAAATTATGAAATGAATTCTGTGTATACTTTGTGCAACAATAGATTTTCATTTCAATGTGCTAGCCTCATATGTTTTAACAGATGTGAAACCAAACGTGTTTTGATAGGTAGGTAGGTAGATAGATAAATGATAGATAGATAGATAGATAGATAGATAGATAGATAGATAGATAGATA
>NC_045435.1:17660881-17734724 GCF_002776525.5 Piliocolobus tephrosceles
ATAGATAGATAGATAGATAGATAGATAGATAGATAGATAGATAGATACATAGATACATAGATAGATACATAGATAGATACATAGATAGATAGATACATAGACGATAGATGGATAGATAGATAATATATTTAGATCTATTTCTGTCTTCTCAGCTGCATGTCATATTAATGATACCTGATTCTTATTGCTCAAATTTAGATATAAACTGAGTGTTGTATTTCTAAAATCAGTCCATTAAATAAAATTTCAACTACACTGTCATTACTAAAATTCCTCTTTCAGATAAGTCATAATGAAAAATTTGCCTTATTGCTTCATAGCATTCCCTTGTTTATAATTCTGAAAATTGATCCATATTTTCTTCCAGTGACTTAGTTGTTACCAAAAATTTTAATAAATAAATCATTGGAAGCTACAGATTTTTCAAATTAAGGACATTGAATAGAATTAGCCAAAGATTCAGGGGACAACTGCAGGAAATTCCAAGTGTTCTGGTTTTTGGGAGCAAGATGGGAATAAGTGTACACTTTTGAATACAACTATTACTTTTGAAATGACAAATGTGTGTGTGTGCAGTGTGTGTGAGAGATAGCGTGCATGCACGCATGCATGAGAGAGAAAGAGAGAGGGAGAGAGAGATCAATAGTTATATTTAGTGACAATTTATTAAGCTCACATTTGAGGCTACAATTTCAAGTCCCATTGTTTAAATTATTCACCAGTTAATCTTAAAGTGAGCTACAGAGATGATCTTACTTTAAAAAAATGTGGCGCATATTTTTCTGACAAATGTTTTCTCACCAAAGAGAAACAATAACCAACTTCTCAAGTTTAAGGGTCAAATATCACTAAGTAAAGTCCTACATGCATAGAATCCATCATTAATCAAAATGATCTAATTAATGATAAGATAATCCAGTAAACTCTATTTGTTACAGTTTGAATTTCATCAGTACCAAACTCATGATTTATAATGCCATGATAGCTACTTAAAAATACATAATACTTATTTAATGAGGAAATGTTGGCATGTAATGCACTTCCTTCATTTTTTTCTTGAATTAGCTTGTGTAGCTCCAGGGCACAGGAAATATGGACTCATATGGCAGGGTTGATAAGCATCAACTCTCCCTGCTGACTTGGGCCAGCAAGCTGCTCATGAATCCAGCAGATGTTTCTACTGTTTGGACCAATGGGAACCTTATGGACCCTTTTTCCTTCATCTCCTCCCAGGAGCAAATGTTAACGCAGCAGAAACTTGGACATATGCCAAATAAGAAGCAGAAGGGTTGGTGAGAAGTAGGGTGTACACTTATCTATAAATAATGGGCATCAGTGGTTTCAGTTGACTGTTAAGCTCTTTTATTGGCTGATTTTTTGTGCATTTGCTACTTTATTTAACCAAATGTTATAAACTCTGCTATTCTTACATAAGGGTTTCATCCTAAGTATATAAATCTAATCCTTGACTATGCTAGTTGTTTCAAGACAAAAACAAAAAAGAGTCTGAATATATGAAGTAAGAAAACTGGTTGTTTCTTACATCTTTTCTCACATGAATAGAAAAACTACCTAATCATCAACTCGCATATTAATTACCAGAGTAAATTTACATTTTGTTGATGTACTAATATTGGGCCTTGTTCTGATAAAAATTTCTGAGACAAAAATAATTTAAAATTTAAGCTTTGCACTGTTTATTGAATATCATTCTTGTTGAGTTGCGTTTTAAATGTACTTTTGGAAGAATGCAATCTGGTTAAATTAAATGTAGCTGTTCCTTCTCTCTTCTTTAATCTCCCTACCCTCGATTACATTAACCCAGGGGAGTGGCTATCACTTTTGTAAGACTTGGTTTTATTATCTATACCCAAATTCTGTATTCTAAAATTCTGTATTGTTTCTAAGCAAGTTTTCTCCTCTAAGCAGTACATTAATTTAAGTAGAGAAAAAAAGATTCAAAAGAAATGGAGTGTATTTCTTTATTTATTTTTTTTTTTTTTTTGAGACGGAGTCTCATTCTGTTGCCCAGGCTAGAGTACAGTGGCATGATTTTGGCTCACTGAAACTTCCACCTCCTGGGTTCAAGCGATTCTCCTGCCTCAGGCTCCAGAGTAGCTGGGACTTCAGGCTAATTCTTGTGTTTTTAGTAGACACGGGGTTTCACCCTGTTAGCCATGATGGTCTCGATCTCCTGATCTCGTGATCTGCCTGCCTCAGCCTCCCAAAGTGTTGGGATTACAGGCATGAGCCACCTCACCCAGCAAGAAATGGAGTGTATTTCTTAGCCTCTGAAACTATATATTTCCTTCATTCATTACAGCATAGTAGATATATTTCCTATTGACAAAAGAGTTAAAATGTTAATGGAAAAAAATGAAAAGAGATCACTTAATGTTTGTTAATTTCCATTTATTCTAACATTATTTATTGAACACATACTATGAGTAAATCACATTAAATTCAAATGAAAAGAAATAGCAAAGTGCATAAGCACAAATACATAGTATAATAATTGATAGAAGTTGTTTTAATAAAGTCAGCATTAAGAATGTTCTATTATACACTCAATCAACTCCAAAAGCTACACTAAGTGGCTGCTGGGCAAAAGCCTTGTTTTCATTTGTTTCTAAGATTACTTTGGAAAGGGCATGTCGTTTTGAGCAAAGTAGCAAAGCATAAGTGGCTAAAAAATGTTGGCAGTATTTCAAAATACTTCCTGTGCATAACATTTACAATAGGTGTGTTTAGAAAAGACACTCACTCACATACATTTTCAATGCCAAACATTTTACAGTTTTTCTTTGTTGTATTCTAATTGTTAATTTTAAATTTCATCAGGGATTCTGTGGGTATTACTAAGCTTTGTGAAAGAAAATAGAAAGTCTTGTCCAAAACACTGGCAAAACATGGCCATGAGGCAGAGGCATTATAAAGATTTAATTTCCTACAAGAGTATTATTTGCAAGCTGTGCAAACAGTCTTTGGTTAAACAAAGAATCAAGATGCTGGAGATTTTACATCTCAGTTAAACAACTACAGATATAATTCCTGATTTCATTTTTATAATTAAAAACCCCTCAAAAATAGACTATTTTTGCATTTTCTACATTCTCTTTTAGAAAAAGGACTATGAAGGCTTTCAAAAGACTTTAGGTAACAAATAAAATAAAGCATTTGCAATAGACTCTCCATTGTGCTCATGGCCTAGTGTATATCTTGCACCATGTAGACAATCAGAAAGAGTGTGTATGAAAGAGAAAGTAGAATATAGAACCTAAAGGCAAGAGAGCACTTAAATTCATATCAGATAACGACAAATATATGCTAAGTTCATAAAATAATTCAGTACTAAAACAATTTCAAATTTAAAAATAGCAGTAAGACTTAAAGGCCAATTACATGAAGGACAGAATGGAAAGGCAACCACTGAGCATGACCTTGGTTTTCCAGTTAGGTGATAGAATAGATGGTGATGCCATCTTAATTAGTTTCAAGTACTGACACAAAAGGAAAAGTTCATGGGTAGCAATTTAATCAGGGCTTCATTGGCCAGTTCTTGTGATCTTGGCAATGCTCCTTAGTGCATCTACAGTTAGTTGCCAGCCATCTGCTTTTGGGGAGTTGGCTTCTGGGGATAGGCTGGCTGTCAGCTGGGGTGACAGGTGGTGACTAGGCTTGATTTCATGGCTCCTAGGTCCCAAGAGCATGGTCCAAGGAACAAGCACTTTCCAATTCCCTTCTTGCTTTATGTTTGTTATTGTCTCATTGGCCAAAACAAGTCACAAGGTTAAGCACAGAGTCTATATGGAAAGAGACTACCTGAGGAAACAGATACAGGGATACATGATCGAAATAGCAGCTATTGGAGGAGTAGACTGAAGTAGTTGATTGTTAGAAGGAATAACATATCTAAAGGCAAGAAAAAAATTAAGATTATTTTCACAGCTCAAATGTTGCAGGAAAACAAGATTTATAAAAGATCAGAAACATATCCATGAGGACTGATCAACATATGCCTGAGGGACTTCGCTAATTGAAAAAATGAAAAGAGAAAGCAGAAGGCAATGTTTTGGGAAGTGATCAAATGAAGATATTAAGGGTAACCAACACTTTTCAAGAAATTTGTCCATAAGGGGATTTAAGAAAAAGTAAAAGAAGGTGTAGATCTTTTTCTTGTTTTATTGTTTATGACATATAAGTTAGTAGCAATGGTGTTGTATAAACTTCATTGCGACCCAGTAGACTTTTCTCTGTTCTATAGACGATGGTTTCATGAATGTTTACTTTGATCAGACAGAAGGATTGAGGACAAGAGTGGGAAGAACTAGCTCCAGTGTTTTCTCACTTCAGGAAAAGCACCTCAAAAGAAGTACACTATTTTAAGGTCAGTAGTATCATTGTGTATCCAGTACAGCACAGTCCTCTTTAAATGTGCATGTTGGCCTACTAGTCACACCCTTATTTTTCTCATGGCAGCATTAACAAAGCTAATGAAAATAGAAATAAAAGCTATTATGAGAGTCAAAAGAAGAGTACACTTAACTCATGTTTCAGATTTCACTTAAATAATTGTGGTCCTTATTCTGAAATTATTTTTCATTACTTAACGGTTATGGAAACTCAAGAAATATTTCTTTTTTCTTTATCATATTGATCAACTCCAATTGGACCACTACATGTTACTTAGTCCTTAATATCTTCACCAGTTCAATCATTGTGAACCTGCCTGTTGTACTACATACCTAGTTCCTTTCGTTTTTAAAATAAGTAGATAAGGGAACTTAATAAAAACATAAATAAAAGCTCAGCTTTTCATTGAAAAATAATCTTAGCAAATATACAGTTCCCATTCCGATTTTTGATACATGTATGATGGGAATATGGTATCTGTAAATGTTTAAAATACAGGTAATATGACTTGCCTGTGTCCCCACCCAAATCTCATCTTGAATTGTACTTCCCATAATCCTCATGTATTGTGGTAGGAACCCAGTGGAAGGTAGTTTAATCATGGGGGTGGTTACCCTCATGCTGCCCTCATGATAGTGAGTGAGTTCTCACGAGATCTGATGGTTTTATAAGTGGCATTCCTCTCTTCGCTCTTCACTTCTCCTTGTTGTTGCTATGTGAAGAAGGATGTGTTTGCTTCCCCTTCTGGCATGATAGTAAGTTTCCTGAGGCCTCCTGGGCCATGCTGAACTGTGAGTCAATTAAACCTCTTTCCTTTATAAATGGCACAGTCTCATGTATGTGTTTATTAGCAGCATGAGAATGGAATAATAAAATAGGAAATAATAAAAAGAGGCTCAGCTCAAAACTGCAGAGCCTTTAGGCATGCTACGAGTGTTTCAAACAGTAGCTTTACAAATATAAAGGTGTGTAAAAATAAACTTTATTTGATTGACTACTGACTTCAACAGTCATTGCATTGACTGAAAAAAAATCATTAACTCAGGAGAATGCAAGTTCTCCTTTGACTAAAAATATGCCCCATAGAGACCCATGGCCCAAAAATACTTAGAATTATCCTTAAGTATTATACTGTAAAGTACTCTCTTGTATTTGGACAATGGCTAAAAGCAAAATTTCACCCCTAGAAATTAAATCTAATCAAGTCCGAAGTCTCCTTGTCTTAAAGGAAAGCATATGCTGTCACTTACATTTACCAGGATGGATTTATTTGTTTATTGTTGGAGTCCAATAGGCCTTTGTGTGTCACACAATGAAAATAAAGTGTATGAAGAGTGTGTCTTTAAAATTTATGCAAAGATTTTTGGTCATAGGAGAAATAGGCAAGTAAAAGGAAACTAAAGCAGTGTTAGGAGAAAGGGAGAGCGAGGCTAAGTGAGAGGGTGACAAGTTAGCAAAGTAACAGTAGGAGGTGAGTGACCTCATATACATAAAAGATATATTAATTATTGTGTTATTCCATTCTCACATTTCTATGAAGAAATACCCAAGACTGGGTAATTTATAAAGGAAAGAGGTTTAATTGACTCACAGTTCTGCATGGCTTGAGAGGCCTCAGGAAACTTACAATCATGGAGAAGGCAAAGGAGAAACCTTCTTCATAGAGCGGCAGGATGGAGTGAGTGCATGCAGGGGAAATGCCAAATGTTTATAAATCCATCAGATCTCATGCATTATCATGAGAACCTCGTGGGGGAATCTGCTCCCATGATGATGCAATTTACCTCCACATGGTCCTGCCCCTGACATGCAGGAATTATGGGGATTTCAATTCAAGGTGAAATTGGAGTGGGGACACGGAGCCAAACCATATAAGTTATATTCAGAATAATTTTTTTAAATGAACCTTTTTATTTAAAATTGTGTATGTGTGTGTATGTCCACACATACACATATAGATTCTTCTTTACCTTCCTGATAAACAGGAAATACAAATGGCATCATTTCTAAATAATACTTTTCAACAGGTGCATTTTTTGAACACTAAAATAATATAAACACACTAATAATGCTGCTTTCATCTTTACTTCTCCTAAAGATTTCCAAATGTTTTCCTCCTGCTACCGTTATTTAGGGCAGGAGCCAAATTAGGCTCAGCCCATATGGTTATCCTAGGTTGCCTCTCTTTGCCCTTACACAGAAATCATAATGGATGTTTCTACTGTTCACTGATTGAGGTGTTGAGGACAATATAACACCTACATATGCATATTTTGTATACCTATGCATATTAAAATGAGATAAGGGATAATATCTGTGAGTTCATCTACTTTGACATTAGAGTTTGCTTCAGGAAGATTGTTCATTATTTCTGACGGTACAGACTGACTTTTATCACTGCTCTATACTGGAACACATAAAAAACTTTGCTATAAATTGGTTTGCCTACATGTTAGACAATTTGAGAGAACGTACTTTTTGAAGACTGGGTTTATATATTTCTATTAAATAATGCCAGTGTGGAAGATCTCTTCATAAGCCGAATTTTACTTTAAATCAGGTGTATTGAAATGAGAAAGGATAAGAGGTATGAAGAATAGAAGAGGAATATAGGAAAAGGTGAGAGCAGAAGAACCAACCATGAAAACCTGAGTTTAAAATATAGCAGTCCAGGGGCGGTGGGTCATGCTTTAATCCCAGCACTTTGGGAGCCCCAGGTTGGCAGATCACCTGAGGTCAGGAGTTCGAGACCAGCCTGACAAATGTGGTGAAACCCCGTCTTTACTACAAATACAAAAAATTAGCCAGGCATGGTGGCGTGTGCCTGTAGTTCCAGCTGCTCCAGAGACTGAGGCAAGAGAATTGCTTGAACCCAGGAGGCAGAGGCTGCAGTGAACTGAGATCATGTCACCACACTCCAGCCTGGGCAACAGAGTGAGATTCTACTAAAATAAATAAATAAATAAATAACAATAATAAAAATTTAAAAAATAAAATATAGCAAATGTTTTCTGTACAACTAGATACATTAGAATGTCATGAGAAAGAATGTCATAAAAATTTTATTTATGAAAATGATAATGCTGAAATACAAAATGAAAAATTTGCATAAATAGATGAAAGTAAGAGGAAGAAATATTATGCATATTTATGTACATTTTGGAAATATAACAAGCAATGAATTTGAAACGGTTTAAAAGGAAACATGAATAAATAATGTATAACCTGATTTATACTAGGGGAACAAATAAACAGGAATGCATTAAATTGTGATTCAAAGACCATATCAAATCAAGTCATATTATTTAGCAGAACTCTCAGGCATGTCAGACATCTATTCTGTTTTGCAAATACCATATACCTAAAGGTAACTGGGATTCATTTTTCTCTTTTGACTCGGTAATATTTACAAAAAAAGATATAATCACCATGATTGAGAAGTAAAAACAATTAGCACTGAGTATTTACTTATGTAAGACATTAGAAATCTAATATTTTATCAAAAATGCCTTAACACTTATATTGAAATATTACATTTCTCTGGTGCACAAAAATATAGTCTCTCACAAAGAGCAGAAATAATTTCAAGGTGTATATTATTGTCAACAATATAAATAAAGGTAAGAAATACATCTAAAAGTAAATAGCTGGGGAATGGCTAGATGGGAATTTCAAACTAGATCTTACATTAAACAATGTTCTATTCAACTGTTCATTCAAATAATAAGTTATTAAGTTCCTATGCCAGATATGACAAGCATGGGTTTTTAAATAATATTAAAAATGAAAATGGTGATTTAACTTCAGTAGTAGTCACGAATTAGTGAATAAAAGTAACATTCTCTTTCTCTTTCACTGTGTGTGTGTGTGTGAGAGAGAGTTTGTGTGTCATATTTTCCTTAAGATTTACAATGTTTTAATTTTTTTGTTTGTTTGTTTTTGTTTTGAGACGGAGTCTCGCTCTGTTGCCCAGGCTGGAGTGCAGTGGCACGATCTCCCCTCACTGCAAGCTCCGCCTCCCGGGTTCCCAGTTCCCGCCATTTTCCTGCCTCAGCCTCCCGAGTAGCTGGGACCACAGGCGCCGCCACCTCGCCCAGCTAATTTTTTGTATTTTTAGTAGAGACGGGGTTTCACCAAGTTCACCAGGATGGTCTCCATCTCCTGACCTCGTGATCTGCCCTCCTTGGCCTCCCAAAGTGCTGGAATTACAGGCGCCGCCACCTCACCCGGCTAATTTTTTGGTATTTTTAGTAGAGACGGGTTTCACCGTATTGGCCAGGATGGTCTCAATCTCCTGACCTCGTGACCCGCCCATCTCGGCCTCCCAAAGTGCTGGGATTACAGGCGTGAGCCACCGTGCCCGGCACATTGTTTTAATTTTCAATTCTTAAACTATTTGGCTACTAAGTCTGTTTTATCATTTAAAAAAACATAAAGATATATTTTTCTACCAACACAATTTTTCTCAATGAAGACTATAATAAGCCTAGAATGAGTGATTTGTTTTCCCTATTTTCAACATTTTATTAATTAAAACTTCATTTTACTAGTATAACAATAATGAAGGTATAATTATGCTTTTATTGTGAAAATTTCTTATATATTCTCATTATAACCCCAAAGAGAAATTCACAGATATTTTTAATTGCTGAAATAAAAGTAACTGGCTTGTATATTGATATGTGCATTAAAGTAATTTTCTAGATCAATGAATTCATGTTAGAAATAGTTGCCTGTACTAAAATTATGTTTCTTCTTTTGCTCTAAAAATCCTTTAATAAAAATCTTCTACTTTTAAAATTACTGAATTATTTTAAAGGTAATTTAGTACCTAATAACATGTAGACATGAGTGGATTTATCTGAGTAGAAACTGTGTGTTGGAGCATAGTTTTCTCATAAATGAGAGTATAATTCCTTTTTCATGTCAGTAAGTTTATTGTATCAGATTGTATATAACTGAAATAATGGACGATCAACCTCTAGTAATCTTTTAAAACAGAAATGCACTTAGTATAGCACCAAATCTATTTTATAGAGCTGAATTTAGAGGTAGCAAAATTCCTAAGAAAAACAAGAAAATTCAGCATAGAAAAAAAAAAAAGTTTATAAAATTCTGAGTGCAAATGATTATCTTAATAAATCATTCTGAATGGATTTTGTTTTTCAAGTTTATAAAGCTACAATATAGTCATCACAATCTGTTGAATGCTATGCAAATTTATAGAACTATGTCTTTTAAGACCTGAGCCAATCCCCAATATATTATAGTATTAATTCCTGCATTAATACAACTGATGATATCAGTAGTAATATTATTATACTATTATAGGGCACAAAGCTTTGCAAGTAGGATCATTTAAATTATTTTGCAGAAATGTAAATGGATGCCCATTTAAAGATTTGAAAGAATTGTAAATGTCATGAGACAAACCTACTGATGTGCTTTAGAAATTTGGGTTTTAACTTGTATTCGATACTAAAAATCCTTACTGCTCTACACAGATGCTCAGCGTGGTCACCTTAAGTATGTTAAATATTCCATTTATTTCTAATTCTGAATTTTGTTTACTCCTTATTTTTGATGTAGGTTTATGAAAATCACATGATGGGTCAGGCGCTGTGGCTCAAGCCTGTAATCTCAGCACTTTGGGAGGCCGAGACGGGTGGATCACGAGGTCAGGAGATCGAGACCATCCTGGCTAACAAGGTGAAACCCCGTCTCTACTAAAAAAATACAAAAAACTAGCTGGGCGAGGTGGCGGGTGCCTGTAGTCCAAGCTACTCGGGAGACTGAGGCAGGAGAATGGCGTAAACCCGGGAGGCAGAGCTTGCAGTGAGCCGAGATCAGGCCACTGCACTCCAGCCTGGGCGACAGAGCCAGACTCCGTCTCAAAAACAAAAAAGAAAAGAAAAGAAAATCACATGATGAAAGTGCTATCGTAAAGGGCTTACTTTCATGATTATATAAGGTTATGTGTGTGCGTGTGTGTGTGCATATGTAAGTACACATATATATCTATATGAAATTATGTGTGTGCATGTACGTGTATTTTCTAGATTTAACTGATTGGCAGTGATTTAACTATGCACGTGTGTATCATGAAGATTTAATCACACCGAACCTGGTGGATCTATCGGCGATTAAATAGAACTCAACGATACAACTCTGCTCCTTTCCCAGTGTTTTCATAGGCTTGCCAATCCTAACAATAACTACCACAATTATTTAAAATGATTGTGGCCCATAATGTTATATCTGACTTAATTTAGGTGACCCATTATGAGGGCAGACTTCATAATCTTCCAGTAAAAGAAAGATTAAAATTGAAGTTTTAAAGAAAACCACAATTTTTCTAATTCCAGAGCTATTCTCAGGATTAAAAAAAAAGCTAGCGTACATAAACAGTAGCAATATTTCTGGTTGCAAGAGACTAATAAAAATGTTTCATGAGGATAATATTTTTGCAAAGAAGGTAATAATAATTAGCATTAAATAAGATAGATCATACTTTTTACAGATGAAAACCACTTCTTGACTATCTACATATTCAAACATTTCCTTATGCATTCTGCTTGGCATATGGTGACTATAGAATCTTCCTCTTTAAACTGCTGAAAATTATTGCCTTTCTGTGAATAATTGCCTTTTTCTTATGTTAAGAAATTCTACCATAAATAATACTGCATAAAATATCTGTAGGCTATCAACATTAAATTTAAGAACACCAATATGCATGTGGAAATCATCTAAACGTTATTTTCTCCTGTCCATCTAAACCAGGAGACTGTACATTTGTTTGTTGAGAGACATTTACCATATTTCTTCTTAGATTCCTTTTAGTTATTTTTAGTTAGAAACACAATACTCCTGTTCTTCAGTTAAAAAAAAAAAATGTAGAGGGAATAGAGGTATAAGGCTTTAAAAATGTAGACAAAGGATCTAATGAAAGTACAAAAGCTATGCGCCAAGGTTAATGGAAACAATTTTTCAAATACAACTTTCAAAGCAAAAAGTATCGCCTCAAAAAGCAAGATTATGTTTTCCTGGATAGGTAAAATATTTCCCTTTAAAAAGGAAATAGTCTATCGATACTAAAATTTTGACTATTAAGATAAAATTACATCAATTTCTAGTATTTTTGTATTCATTCGCCACACATTTGTACATATTTATTTAGTAATACTTTCCATGAAAAGTGCATCATTTTTAATACTGAGGATCAGGAATGACCAAGATTGGCACGAACCCCAGCACTCACGAACTGAAAGTAGGAGAAATCAAGGACCTTAAAACAATAAGCAGCAATCTCTAGTCTTTCTCTGAAAGATAGCCTATGTTATTTCAGATGTAAATGTGCCTGAAAGCAATATCATCGTATGGAAAAGTGATAATCCAACTAATGAAATCCTAAACAAGTAATCATACAAATGCTTATTTGACAAGTAAAGTTTAAAAATTGGCATATTGAATATACAAATAAGTGAAAGACTTTTTATGTTGGCCATTTCTCTCATCTGAAAATATAGATTTGGGGATATAGATGTTTTTGTGACAGGGTTAAATGGACTAAAAATAGCATTTAATGTTAAGTTCCTTGTGCAGAGATCACTAGCTATGAAAACACTTTTCTTCCGGTACCTATCTTTACAGCCGGTCTGCACTGCCCATCTTACTCTTCCATTAAGTGTGACTGTATGGCTCAATGACAAAAGAATTTAAGGAGAAGGGGCTGTTTATTTCCTGGGGTTGAGCCATTAAAAAGTTTCACACCACTCTGCTATGTTTTCTTCTTCTTCTGGCTGACTATGACATTCTGACAGGTCTTTTTATTTTGCTTTGTGTTTTAAGAAGATGACAAGGCTCTTGTTTGTCAGCCTGTTTCCCTGGATTTCTTTGGGGAAGAGGCACACTCCTGGGATCAATATGCAAACAAGAAAAAATATGTGTATCTCAGCTGCTTAATCAGTTATACATCTGGGATCTATCTAAGAGTTAGATTTACCTAACTAATACATTTATCACAGGGAATCATACAGCAAAATGAACACATTTTTAGCTAGAGTCAAAAAAAAAAGAAAATGGATGAGGAAATGAAGAAAACTGGAAATGAAAGACAAGAAGGAGATCTGAGTTACTGTACACTTAAGGCTGCTCTCAGCACATGTGAGAAAAAAAAGAAAGCATGGCTTCTATTCTAGACTGTGATGAGAGTTAAATAGAGATAGATGCTTCTTGACTGTCAATGGCATTTTGTATTTTAAGGTTTGCAAAATATCCTCCTCCTCTAAACTGAACTTCCTGGTTGATCTCTGAATGCCAGTTTCTTGGCTGCTGAAAAGGAGGGAGGTTAATATTCCCAGCTTATTACCAACTATTAAGACTTTGAAATTCTATGATCAACGCTATACTTTTTATTGATCACCAGTGCCAAAAGAAGTGAAACTGAGTTAGAAACTTATACATTTTTGTTTGTTTATGAGAATTTGTCTGTATCTTAATTCAAGGCTTATATTCAAGAACTTAGATATTCCATAAATTCTACTTAGATGGACCCATACACACAGATAAAATGACAAGAAACACATTTTCTGCATACACTTAAGAACAGATCTAAGTAATTCAAAGAAAATTTCAATATTCGAATGCAGAAATTCCAAAGTTAAACATAACTAGAAAGAGTTAGTTTTAGTAAAAAGAAAAATAGTAAGTTAATGATCAGTTAATATTATGAAAATTCTCTTTTTCCATATGGATACATCTGAGTGTCTTATCCTGCACAGTTTCAAAGCTGGCCCAACTTGTTTTATGTTTCATAAATGCTTTGGTTAGGACCCATCTTGCTAACCTCAACTTTATTCTCTCCCCATGATATTTTCATTTGCTTCCAATAGTGTCAGAGGTGCACAGATTCTTTTATCAATACATTTTATACACATACCAAAAAAAAAAAAAAAGAGAAAAGAAAGAAAGAAAAAATACAATACGACAGCAGCTTCTGAAGGTTCAGTGCATTTACTATCCCTTTTGCTGAAAAACTTCACCTTTCTTGATTTGTGACATTCTGGTTCAACTTGGAAAGAAATGGAACTAGTTCTTTCTGATCATCGACAAAACACTTTTAGGAAAGAGCAAAATCCCTTCTTCAACTCATTATAGATCAGCCATCTAGAGAGATGGAACTTGAAGAAAGACATATTTCATTTTGGAAAGAAAAATCCTTTTCAGAAATAATTCTATCAGTGTGTCGTAAATGTCTGGCCTGTTCTCCACTTCTTTTTGAGTATTTACCTGCAAAGAGAGACCCTTTTAGAAATTCCTTTGTTCATTCCTACCTATCTGCTTCTATGGGTACATTTTTCTAGACATTTCCATCCAATGTTTAGTATCTGTTTAAAAACTTTTAATATGTAAGTGTAGATTCAAAAGCTGAAACTAATTTCAAAATATTAAGTATAGTATGAAAATATCAGGGAGATATACATTTTGCTCAAATAACTTACAATGCTTTATAAGCATGCTTTGTTTTCCCGATGCAAATAGTAGAAAAATACTGAATTCTAGACTCTTTCTTGAGAAACTTTTCAGTTTATTCAACTTAAAATAGTAAATAAGTGTTACATTCATGCAACCATAGCCACATTAATTTTTATTTAATTTCCCTAAAGAAAGCTATGGATTGATTTGTGAATTGACCAATGAGTTTAAGAAGTTCAGGAAGTGCTATTATTCTAAGGTGATCATTATATAATGTTACTGAGCCAATGAACTGTAATCTATGCTTCACTAAACAAAACGCTTATGGTCTAATTTAGATTGATAAAGGGCTCGCTTTCAAGGCTCACACAACTCTATTGGAAGAATTATTGTTTTCTAATTCTTAAAAATAAGAGGATTGTCTTAATCCATGTGAGAAAGGAGTTGCCAGAGCCAAAAAGGGGCACAGTGTAAGTGACACCTATCATGAGACACAGGGTAAGTGACATGTATAACAGACGATGAAGTCCAGGCACTACTTTATTATATTGCTAACTTAAAAAGTTAAGACTATTGTATATCTTGCGAATTATCAAAGTATATGGAAAATCATGTCTGGATTTAGAGAAGTAAGAAGTACACAGTCATTTAAGACCAGAAAACTCCTGCTTCTGGCCTTAAATAGGTGCATGAACAAGAAAGGAAGTTAGTTAAAAAATTTGAAGGGATACCCCAGATAGGTACAGTGCCTTGGCTTTATGTTTCCTATGATTAGCTGTTCACTTGCTGTTTTTATCTAGATAAAATTCTCACATACTTCTAGAATCAAAATCAAAAAGCAATCTTCATATTTAATCTCCCTATCATGTAACATCATTGCATTTGGCTATTTGGCACTTTGGAAGGTGGAGGTGGGAGGATCACTTGAGCCCAGGAGTTTGAGACTAGCCTGAGCAATGTAGTGAGACTCTATCTACAAAAAATAATAATAATAAAACAGCTGGTGGTGGTAGTGCATGCTTGTAGTCTCAGCTACTTGGGAGGCTGAGAGGGAAGGATCGGGATTGCTTGAGCCCATAACGTCAAGGCTGCAGTGATCCATGAGGGTGCTGCTGCACTCCAGCCAAGGTGACAGAGCGAGACCCTATCTCAAACAACAACAACAAAATTGATATGTCATTACCTGTGCTTCATTTTTAGTGGTTTTTACAGCCATGTGAGGATTCTTGAAACTTTAGACTCCCTCTCAAATAAGCACACAGAATATGGGTTTTGGTGTAGAAATGACATTGATGACTGCAATATTGTACTTTATGACCTTTCAAATAAGAACACTGAGGTCTAGAAAGTTGAAGCAATTGCCACCGTAGCACAGTTAGTTACCCACAGAGCTGTCTGACGAATCAGGTTTTCTGTTTCCCAATCCAGGGCTCTTTCTATATCTTATTGAAAGAGGCTGAAGAAATGCTGTTTTTTTAAATGATATATAAATTTGCAACATGCAAGTACATTTCATTTGAACACAGATTTTTAAATGAGCCATCACTATTTTATGTTCTAGCATCAAAGCACTCAATGAAGTTAGTTGCTAGTTTGTTTTCCCTTTTTTTCTCATTGCTGTCTGGACACTGCAACGTAGATGTCACAGAATGCTAGATTTTCTACTTAGAGATCACAGTTAGGCAAAACCAAACATTGTCATCTGGAAGCTTTTGTTAATATGTGAAATATCAAATTAGTATGCAAAATATACAGAACAACAAATCATATATATGGTATATATGTGCATATATGGATATATATGTGTGTGTGTATATATATATTCGGATTCCATCAGTAGCATATAGATATCTAAAAATAATTTTCAAACTAGGAATTAAATTATGATTTTTTACTATGAATGTTAGATTTCTAACAGTGATTGCTATTGTGTAGGATTATCAGTTTAGCCAATAAGTTTTGTTCATAATAGTTTTCACAGTTGAAAAATAAAATAAAATTTGGAGGAACAAAAAAGCAATTCAAAATATTTTTTATTGTGATCCCAAATAAAACAAATTTTATTTTCATATATTAATAAAATATTTAAATTGTGTCCATCCTACATTATACTTCTTACTAATGATGCTTTAATAGTTTAAGTTGCACATTAAAAAGATTCATTTATGGCCGGGCGCGGTGGCTGAAGCCTGTAATCCCAGCACTTTGGGAGGCCGAGACGGGCGGATCACGAGGTCAGGAGATCGAGACCATCCTGGCTAACAAGGTGAAACCCCGTCTCTACTAAAAAATACAAAAAACTAGCCGGGCGAGGTGGCGGCGCCTGTAGTCCCAGCTACTCGGGAGGCTGAGGCAGGAGAATGGCGTGAACCCGGGAGGCGGAGCTTGCAGTGAGCCGAGATCGGGCCACTGCACTCCAGCCCGGGCGACAGAGCCAGACTCCACCTCAAAAAAAAAAAAAGATTCATTTACTTCATAAATAAATAAAAAATATATATTTTAAATTTTATTTATTTATTTATTTATGTATTTATTTTGAGAGGGAGTCTCACACTGTAGCCCAATCTGGAGTGGAATGGTGCAATCTGGGCTCACTGCAACCTCCACTTCCTGGGTTCAAGCAATTCTCCTGCCTCAGCCTCCCGAGTAGCTGGGACTACAGTTGCATTCCACCACACCCAGCTAATTTTTGTATTTTAGTAGAGATGGGGTTTCACTGTGTTGCCCAGGCTGTTCGTGAACTCCTGAGCTCAGGCAAACGGCCCACCTTGGCCTCCCAAAGTGCTGGGATTATAGGCGTCAGCCACCGCATCCAGCCAATAAAATACATTTTAAATAAACATCCGTATAACCTGAAAACCATTTGTTGATGAGCTTATGGTAAAGAAATTAATATGAGACCATCAGATAATTACCATTGAAGCTAATCTATGTAAGAAAGAAGAACTTAAAAAGATGCATGATTGTCTGGACAATAATAAAATATAATCAACAAAACTAACAGATATGATAATTTACTATCTGTGTTGTATACATTTTAATAAATTTGTTGTACAACAGATGAAAAAGATTAGATACATACATAAGTTTAAGATGCTAAATTACAGTCGGTTTCAATCACACATTAAAGAGTGTAGATCTCCCAGCATCCTTTATAATTTTACTTCTGATGGGCATTTCTGGAATAGAGATGGAGGTATGTGCATCCTATTGTCCTTCTGAAACCCCTTTTTTAATGTGGTCAGCCCTTTTTTTTTTTTTTTTTTTTTTTTTTGGTGCATATGGAATTTTGGATCTGAAAATTTGAATTGTTTCTGTAACGCCACATTTAGCAATTTGGGATGTGGAAGTGCTAGAAGGTTGTGGCTGGACATGGCAGCACTCTTATGGAACTGGCATCTACTGTACAGCGGACTGGATATTGGGTGATAGAATAAAAGATCATGATAATCCAACCAGCCACAAGAAATTTAGTGACAAATTTCATGTATTAAATTTGCACTAGTAAGCGACTACTCTGCAAATTTTATTTCTTCTTATCAATAAAATAGCCAAGGTTGCATAAAATATATAAATAATATATTACTTAGAACTAGATCATGAAGGTGAAAACACAGTTTTACATTTTGAAATCTCTTTTGCTTAAGCACACTTTATCGTTTCATTACATGCCTTCAAAGCCGCCTCTGGCTTATTTGTACATTGGGATCAGTATCCTACTGGCTTATGCCCAATATTGACACAGTCAGCCATTAAGACGTTAGGAGTGCATCATGGTATATCAGGTAATATATTTAAATCACTAGAGTAAACTTTAAGGTGGTCACTAATAAAACTCAATACGACAATTAGGAATGTTTCACTTTATGGTACATACTTTGTTACTACCAGTAAAACATTTGACATCTATTCATTTGGGTAAAGTGTATTGAATATATTTCAAGTAAGTTAACAAATATGGTACAATAGTAGATAATCAACATAAATTTTTATTGAGTCAATTTGTTGTTTCATGCCCTGCGGGAGTTGCTAATCTATGGCAAAAACTCAACACATATTTATTACATACAATACATAAAGAGTTCATGTGAAGTAGATTTCAGCACAGGATTAAGAACATATATTATGAGGTTGAATGAAATAGAAACAGAAATTCACATGAAATATTGCTAGCACGGCCTGATTTACTTTCTCCCAGTATTCAACAAAACAATTATAGAGACAGAAAAAAAGTGAAAGCTCATGATAAAATTGGACATTGGGACTCATCAACATATCAGAAGCATTTCAGGAAAATATCTCTGAACTACAAGACCAACATAACTAAACTGACATAAAGAATTATTTATTTTCCACTCCTATGTAATTGCAAGAGCAAAATTCCAGCATCACAAAACTAAAATGTGTGTGGGAGTCTCTTCTTTGCTCCATATGTACAAGGCATGTGCCACTCACTTGAAAACTTAGTGTTCATCCTTCTACGGCATAGTGGCTCTGTTTTCAAGGAGCAGAATATTATTCTTTAGCCAACTCATTTTTAGATCTAAGTACCTCTTCTACATCCATCTGAATGCTTTTAGAATTTAGGTGAGCATACTTCCCAGTTTGCCAGGGACAATCCTAGTATGTTCTAGGGCCCTGACATAACTGTCAATAGAGAGCTCTTTCATTCTCAAATTGTCCTTTTATGGACAATAACTTGTAAGTTTATCTCACCTAGAGCACATATACTCTAGGTACATTATACAGCTGGTTATATGGAGAACTGGCAGTTGCTTGCAGTGTCAGGAAGGAAATTTGAACATTTTAAAGTAAAACAGACACAATTAATATAGGCATTGCCCCTGTAATAATTAGGTATTACTCTCTTTTATATACTTCCTCTATTCAGACTATCAGGCCAAAAGATGGTGAGAGCAGAAAATTGCATTGTATTCTAATAGGTCTATAGTAGTTGCATGCCATTTAGACAGGAGGAACTGGTTCAGGAAATATGCACATTTCCCCTCATCTCATTTGCATATGAGGGACATTTATTCAACATTCATGCTGCCAGAAAGTGGAATCAAATGCGATCTGAGCACTCTGTTGGAAAACACAAACATTGGATAAAATTTCCTCATTCATGGATGAGTAAACATAACAAAAACATAGATAGGACTTTGCCATACATACTAATTACCCTGTACAGGACATTTGCTTCGTCATGTACTCAATAGGATACAAGATAGGTGGACTCAATGAACAAAGAGGAGAGAAATGAAAGAATAAAGTAAAAAAAAAAATAAAAAATACACGATAAAAAATGTATAAAGTAAAAAAGAAATGCAACGAAATTTAAAATGTGATTGAATAGCTAAAATCTGAGTTAGAAATAAAGAGCATCTCTGATATTAGAACCCAAATAAAGGAATTAGAGGAAATTGAAAAGCTCCCAGAAAATACAGAGATACTTTGACATCTGAATTAAAACACTGGGAAAGAAGACGATACATATGCTAGATTGGAGTTGAGGATCGACCTTGGGAATGTTAGAGGGAAAATCAAGCATAATTGTGGCTGTAATAACCAAAAATAAATTTTGAAATGAAAAATGTACTTAATATGAGGATTACACATTCTCATCACCTCAGAGACAACATTAATGAATCCTCAATTAAGCAGGTGTTAGAAAGGTTTACTCTTTTAAGAATATATTTTAAAATCTTAGAAGCATCCAGGTTGATAATTTTCAAAAGAAGCAAAGGGCTTCTGACTTCTTTTCAAAAGTAATTGCCAGAGGACATCAGAATAATAGCCGTAAGGCTGAGAAGACATTTTATATTCACTGAAGCGTTTCTTTGTGAAAGCTTAGAAAACATACTTTCTACATAGTTGGACACATATCAAACAACCAAGAAGGGAATAATATTAAAAATTCAAAGTTGAGCTCTTTACATTCTCTGCCATTCTTTCCAAAGCCTACCTCCCTACCTATTAGAAAAAGCAGCACTTTAGAAAAAACAAAAAACAAACAAACAAACAAACAAACAAAAACCAGAATAAATGAGTAGTCCAGGTTTGTATACCCATTACCAACCTCACCATCATCAGTAAGTCACTTAACCTCCCTGACCTTGGTTTATCCATTTATAAATAGGATGATTATAAAACCTACTTTACAACTCTGTTGAGAACCTAAAAGGAGATAATTAATACAAAAGTGACCTCATAACACTTTTGTTATACTAATACAAACAATTGTTATTAATCATCCAGAGACTTGCAATTTCTTTAGGAGGAACAAAGGTTATTTCCACAGTCCTTTCCTGAAATGACCCCACTCTTGATATGCTGATGCATCTCTTAATACATAAGGAATTTAGAACTGAATAATATTTTACATGAGAAAATATTCCTTGTTAAGTGTTTCAAATGCTAATTTTAGGTTTGGTTATATAACAACAAATACTCCTTGGTGCTAAAGACTTGACTTTGAACATAAAGTATCCACTTCCTTCTTATGTGTATACAAGTATTCTGTTTCCTCCAGTGTAGCTTTTTACCAGATTCTTTATGAATTTGTTTCTTATACAGAGCATGTCTACTCATGACGTTGTCTTATTTAAAAAAGATTTAATCTTCCCATTTCCGGATGACTCCATCTATTGCTGATAACTGATAATTCCTTTTAATTGCCAGAATAATTCAGTCACATTAATTTTATTTTTAACTATATCCTTAAATGGAGTACTTTATAGTGTATCACCATGTACTGTTATTTTCCTCTGGGAAATTGCTGTGTCATACAGAAATGTTTTATATGTCTAAAATCCTTATAATACAGTACTTAGAAAAAAGATACAAATTAGATATAAACTTGATACTGAATTTTTTAATATAATGTAGAATAAAAGAAAAATGCTAACAGTACGATAGGACATATCCTGAGTTGATAACATTATGTTCTTATTTCTTTTTCCCATTTCCCTCTGTTCATTTCATAAATTATAAAATCATGCAAAATTTCTATCAAAAGTGCAGTAAAAGAAGACAAAGTTCTTGTAAGCCAAGGCAGAGAATGCTCTGAAGAGAAAAGGAGGCAAGTAGGCTGATTGTAAAAAGGGATGTGGTAAGACTGCCAGGCTATATCAGTAAAGAGGATATGGGTAAGGACAGAGAAAACAAATCTAACACTCTGATGAAAAGCTATGGGATGAAAGCTGATATTCTCCAGCCCGATGTCTAGATTATGTGGCTACAGGAGGATAGAAATGAGAAAAGAATTACAGTCAAAGCAATTGGAGAAAAGGATCATTTTGTCAGCTGCAGATTGGCAATTGATTAGAGATGGATAGCGTTTAGCAGGAAGACCAAGGAGGAGCTGTGCAGTGGTCAAAATGAGAGATGACCACATCACCAACCCACTTAAATGCTGTAAGAAATGTTTCTAAGAAAGCACAGTTGAATGAAGAGATACTTTCTTCACTCAGAATAATTTGTTTAGGTGGCAATAAATCATGTGCTTCTATAAATGAACCACCAAAAGGGAAATGAATATAAAGCTACCTTTGTACAGGTGAAGATGGTGTTATTTCCAAAGGACTTCAGCATTGTGAATATATCAGTAAAGTGCCATACGACAGTGAAATAAAATAAATCAGGGTAAGTCTTACATAAGTAAAGAAGAATGCAACGTGATCTTAGTTGATAGAACCTGTATTATGAGCAGTTAGCATGGGGTACAAAATAGTCATAGTTGGAATCCCTTCCTGCCCAGTAGTTCCTTTTTATATGTAGAACAGAAGGTCCTGCTTCTAGATCCAGGGTTATGGCTCTCCATCCAATCTGTCAGCAGAGTGTTGCAATTATGCAGTCAGTTCCATACTAGTTTTCAAGTGGGGAATTTTAAAAAGCACTTCTTCTTTTAAGCAACTCATTGTCTTATTAAGAAGCTCGAACAAATATTTATCAATAATGTCCAAGAATGCATATTATAGCTTTGTTGTAATAATGAGAAATTAGAAACTACTCAAAGGACTATCATCAGAGATATTAGTAAATAAAAAAACAAATTTTAAATATATAATAAAATGCTATGTACAGTTAAAGTGAATAAACTAAATTTGTCCATATCTAAGTTTATATCTAAATGTGTCCATAAATTTCATAAGATGTCATGATAAGAGGGGAAAAGCAAATGTCAAAGTACAGGGATATTTCAGCATATAATTAATAATATATTATACATATATATGGATGACATATAGTACATATTTCATAGATTGTGTGTATATATAGTATATACATATATATAGTCTATTATTTATGCCTTTATGGCAAAAATGAAAATGAAAACTTTAATGGGAAAGATAAAATAACAGAGAGAGAGACAGAGAGGAGCAGTGCAGTGGATCATGCAGTAAATTGCTAAAACAAGGAAGGAAAGCGTTTGAAGAGAGGAGGAAACCGGAGGTGTAGATAACTAGGGAAGGTTTGGCAGAGGACGGGGACTGACATAGAACATTCAGAATGGGAGGGCTTGAAATGGAGAAAGGGGAGGTGGAAAAACAGTATGAGAAAAATCTCAAATTTCTGAAATTAATGGTGATTCCAGTAAATGTTGAGTTGTAAAACAAACAAACAAGCAAACAAACTGGACTGGGAGTTATGCCAAAAAGAAATCATACTGGGGCCAGGTGCGGTGGCTCACGCCTGTAATCGCAGCACTTTGGTAGGTCCAGGCGGGCGGATCACGAGGTCAGGAGATCCAGACCATCCTGGCTAACATGGTGAAACCTCGTCTCTATTAAAAATACAAAAACTCATCTGGGCGCGATGGCGGCGCCTGTGGTCCCAGCTACTCCGGAGGCTGAGGCAGGAGAATGGCGGGAACCCGGGGGGCGGAGCTTGCAGTGAGCCAAGATGGCGCCGCTCACTCCAGCCTGGGCGACAGAGCCAGAAGATAGGTAGGTACCACGTAGCAAGGAGTGTCAAGGGAGACTACTAAGTCACTATTAACAGATTTTCGATAAATGCTGAAGTTCATTTGTCACTAACCCTCCTATCTCCCTTAAGCAAGGGGGTTTCTGATTGCACTGTAACTTTTCTTCTTCTGCACTTAGTTACGTAAAGGATTTCCCGTGTTTGTTTCAAGTTTGACCTCGTGATTTGAAAAATCTTTCTAACCCCAATAAATGATTCTTCCTCCTTTCATTTAGTATTTCCGTAAAACTCAGGTTAGCCATACACAAATTCCCTAACTTAAAACAAAACAAGGAGTGGATGTTGGTGTGTACCACCCACATACCACTTCAGGCAGGAGGCACTCATTTCCCTACCTCTTGGATGACCCTCAGCTGAGCTGCCTTCATAAATTGTCCTTAGTCAAAGAAATCGATGAAATATTGTAAGCTCTTTGAGGGCAGAATTCATAAGCACTCTGTCTGCTTTATACGAGAGACAGCACAGTGCTCCTAACAAACATACAAGAATGAGATCATCTCTTTCCCAATGGTTGAATTCCTTATTCTATTACTAATGTAAAGTCAGTATCTATTAAAGTAAGTTTTGTGGCCGGGAACGGTGGCTCACGCCTGTAATCCCAGAACTTTGGGAGGCCGAGGTGGGTGGATCACGAGGTCAAGAGATCAAGACCATCCTGGCCAACACGGTGAAACCCCGTCTCTACTAAAAATACAAAAATTAGCTGGGTGTGGTGGCACAAGTCTGTAGTCCCAGCTACTCGGGAGGCTGAGGTAGGAGAATTGCTCGAACCTAGGAGGTGGAGGTTGCAATGAGCCAAGATCATGCCACTGACTGCACTCCAGCCTGGCAACAGAGTGAGGTTCTGACTCAAAAAAAAAAAAAAAAAAAAAAAAAAATTTGTGTTGTATTTCAAAAGTTTTTATTCATACCATTATCACTTTTACTTAGGTTAATAAATATATACATATTTTTGCTTTAAAAAACTGATAATTACTTTTAAAAATGGAAAACTTATGTGTGTTAGAGTGTCTAGAAAAGGGGTTTCCATCCCTGTTTATGTCCCAAACAGAAGGACACAAAATAGTCCAATCAAACATAATACTCTGTGGCTCAGTAAGGCACAGTTTTGGAAGATAGTGGCATTCAGGAGCGTTTTGCAAATGTTTCTGCAGGTGATCCTGATAGGGACTTCATGTCCTGCCTTAGGGAGAATCGAACTAAAGGAAATGGCCAAGGCATTAGCTCTAATACTATATAATACTAACGGTAGGACTCATGCATGATCTAAATCAGTTTTCTATTTCTTATCAAGTAACAAGCCTGTGTGGTAAAAGGAAAGACGAGATAAAAATCATGTTCACAATATTTAAAGGGTGTATACCTTTTTACCATTTCGTTCTTTGAATGTTAATATATTACCCATTTTTAAAACAATATTTTAAATATATTTGAATATAATTATTATTAACTAACCTTCTAAGGAAATTTATACAAATACATACGACGTTAAGAAAATTGATTTCAATGTAATTTATCTTAATGTATTACTTTCAAGATATTCTCAAACAACTATAAAGGGATCAAAATAACTCTACTATGAACCATAAAACTTATCAGCTGCTTTGTGTAAATTATGTGTAGAGAAGGCATATTTCTGTGCTGCTCATACTGCAGCACATCTTTGAATGAACACTGACTTCTGAATGCCTCGTGTTCTTTTGTGATGAATTTTGCAGAAGTTCCATACCAGAACTATGCTAAGGTGCTGAAGTTCATGTCAGTGAGTTGTTTATGGCTCATACAGATGCAGTGGACAAATACCTTATTTTTTCCTTTACATGTAAGTCCAACATTTTGTGTAGAATAAAGGCCATCAACGTACAAATGGATAAATTGAAAAGCAACTGCTCAGATAAAATGATCTTCTTAAATGAAAAAAAAAAAAGTATCCATCTTTCAAGGATACAGCTGGGAAAAATTTCAGAGTAACTTGCTGTGCAAGCTACGCCTGCAAATCTCATTAACAGTAATGGAATTTTGAACATAACAACTAGTACATTGATTTGAACATTTTCCCAATGTGTACATTTGATTTTTAGAAAAGCATTTCTTTCAGAGCAGTGAGATTTCAGAAAACTTCATATATCTAGCAAATCTGACATTATATGTGGATGTTTCTTTTATAAAAGTGATATTATAAAAACACTCAAATAGAGATCACAAAAGGTCCTTCTAATACTTTATGAAACTATAAAACATTAAGAAAAGAAGTACTGGAGGAGAAGTTACACTTTTCCATCTGTTGATTTGTGGTACTTTACCTCCTCTGCACACACTGGTGAAATCTATAAAACTTCCATTTGATTATTAAGTTCAGTCAGCCTAGGATAAAGTAACCCACTCTACTAAAACTTAGAGGAATCTTTTCAAACATACATTTGAATGTCAATCATTAAAGATTTTTCAATAGATCACAAAGATTACAATCAAATGCCTCCTTTAGTATCTCAATCATCTCTCACTCTCCAGCCTCATCTCCAATCACTTTATTCTTGCATTATACACTCAGTCATTAAAAACTTGAAGTCCCTAGAATCTACAACACCCATAAATTTATGTACTTACTTTTAAGTCTATGTATTTACCATGATAAATTTATTTATCAGAAGTTTTTTATTGTCATAGGAGATATTTATAATAGAATTTGGAGAAAGTTTATGGAAAAACAGTTTTGCAATTCTTTTGCTTGAAAGCTAGCAAACACACATCAAAGTAGAGAAAGGACACAATGTAATGTTCCCAAGGTCCCCAGTATGGCAGAGACTGTTAATTATTTCCCAATATCTGTTCTCCCATCCCATAATTTTATCTGGGTAGGTGTCCTCCAGAATAAAGACTGTATTTCCAGAATCTCTTGCAGCTAAATGTAGCGATCTAACTAAGTTACGGTCAGTGAAATATAAAGCAAAGTATTATGTGGCAGCTTATGAATAAACAGAATTTAAACCCCTTTCCTTTCTTACCTATTCCTTTCTCCATGCTAAGCTTGAAATAAAAGATGTTGCCATCTAGAACCATGGCATAGAGACCAGACAAATTCTAGAGAACAGTAATTTTAAATGCCCAGGTAGGAGTGATCTTTATTGCTTATACAATATCATACATTATTTTATTGCTTATACAATATCATACATTATTTTATTGCGTTTGTGTTGCATTGTATTACACTGTATTTCATCAGAAGTAAAATGCCTATATAGTAGACTGTATTCATGTGTTAAAACATAACAATATACTGATTCCGTGCTACCTTTTCATTCTGTGCTTGAAATTTACATGCTTAAAGTGGATATATTTGAGGAAAATTGGGTAATGCAGAAGAGAACTAGGCAGGAATAAAGAACCATAGCAGAGGAGTTCAAGCAATGTCTTTTATTCTCTGGTAAGATATTCTAAACATGATAAAAAGGAAGATGAGAGAGCATTAATCATATATCCATGCATTTATTATTTTAAAAAATTAATAAATGAAATCAGCCTCTGTTTGATTCCCTCTGTTCCAAATAATAGCTGGACCTACATGTGCAATAGCATTATTTCTTATTATCATTTAGACTTTATTAGGTATGAGTACATCACATTTGAATTAGTTATTTTAAGTTTTGTGTCCCACCCCCACCTTACCCCTTCTCATGCTCAGCAATATACATTAAAAATTATATTTATAATTTTTCTGTCTTTGGGACAAAATTAAGAAACATGAAGACAAGTTTTTAAACAGTCAAGCCGGAACACTGATACTTCTAGTACCAAAAAAGACTCATTAATGTGAGATCAACTACTTCAAGTGAAATGGGAAATATAATAGCCAGTAAGATTCAACTTGGGTGAGATTACTGCTACACTGAAAATCTCAGTCATATTTAGTAATATTTGTCTTTAAGTTTCATGGATTACATACTTAAACCTCTGACTCAAATAAAACCAAACTAAATATTGAGTCATCAGGAACATGCACAGATAAAACATTTTACTGGAAATAGAATACAGTGTATGAATAAATTTGTCTCTGTTCTAGAAAGAAACACATAATACTTAAGAGTATCTTGAGGCCCAGATAATGGTCAAAGTATTTCTCCACAAAGATGTCATTTACTAGTGGTCATAAACAAGAAAATGTTTTCTGGAAAGGATAACTTAAATGGGGGTAGGAAATGCTAGTCATGTTTCTCATTGAGTTTATAATTACCATCAACCAATAATTTTTGAGTCCCTCTGTGCGTGGCAGTATGGTAATAATGATCAGCATCACTGACTGCCATCTAGATGTCCAATGCTAAATTAAGTTTTGCTGATTTATGTTCATTGCTTTATTTGTGCCCTGGCTCATCTGTTCTTACAAGCTGCTCTGTTGTGCTCCTACCAACAAATTATGTGACAGTACCAACCTGGTGCTAATTTACGGAACTCTGTGCTACCACCAAAACATTTCCCAGCTTATATATATCCCTGTCCATTATTGTTTTTCTACCTCCCTTTGTCTCTTAGTGAGCACTGCCAAGTCAATAATATATCCAGAGTAATTAAAAAACAAATAAAGCAACTCAACTTTACACTTTTCCATCTGTTGGTTTGTGGTACTTTACCTCCTCTGCACACGCTGGTGAGATCTATAAAACTTCCATTTGATTATTAAGTTCAGTCAGCCTAGGATAAAGTAACCCACTCTACTAAAACTTAGAGGAATCTTTTCAAACATACATTTGAATGTCAATCATTAAAGATTTTTCGATAGATCACAAAGATTACAATCAAATGCCTCCTTTAGTATCTCAATCATCTCTCACTCTCCAGCCTCATCTCCAATCACTTTATTCTTGCATTATACACTCAGTCATTAAAAACTTGAAGTCCCTAGAATCTACAACACTATGTTTCTTCTCAATTGCATTAATCATTAATCATATGCAGTAGCCCATCCCTTCAGTATCTGGCTCAACTTCTATTAAGCTTTGAAATGTTAGCCTTTATTACTCCTTGTACTTCAGCGCCTATTCCAGTTTTTTAAAAAATGCCCCATCTCATGTTTCTGTATCATCTACTATATATATATAACATTTATCACACTCTCTGAATTATCCATTTACTCATCTATGTCTGTGACGCTTCTTGGAACAAAAATTAAAGTATTGGGACTCCTCAATTGTAAACTCCTTAAATACACAAACCATGTTTCTTTATTTCTCTAAACCAAGAACTTAATATTTGTCTTTTGTAATGTAGGTGCTCAATTAAAATATTTGAATGTTAACTAAGTTAAAGCATGAACAAATATACGTCTTCAAGCCAAACTTTTATCTTTAGTCCTTTTCTTATAGTCTTCTAATAGCATTGCAAATGTTAATTTCTTCCCCAAGTTGTCATTATGGTATCTAAGTCTAGGTGTATGGTAAATTTCATTAGTTAAAACATGCCTTTACTTAATATTAATATTTTATAAAGCCATAAGCCAATATTGTTTTATAAAGACATAAACAGCCAAGATTCATCAACTTTCACTTCTGATAGACTTCATCTCCTGAGCTCTGACAACCCAAGTGGAGATCAATGAATCACTTCACTATTGCGAAAAGTCAGATGATATTTTTATTAAGCCATCTTGCTATTTCACTCCTTCTACTGTGCAGGAGATCCAATTATATAAAACTTCTGTGTCTGTACTAAATTTTCAGCTTTGGGAAATTACCCAATCAATATTTCTTAAAATCATAGAGTTGATTCAAAAATAAAATAATTTATTTTCTGTCACAAAAAAACATTTGATGCTGTTCAAATTGAATAAAAAAGAAAACTAGTTTTTTGACATTAATCTGATAAATAGGTTACATATTTAATATGCTATTTACATATGTAGGCTATATATTTAATATGACGTCCATATGTAAGAATAAATACAGTACATATAATATCAAAGTTTACAATATAAAGCAGTTACTACGTGATCTTCTTTTACAAATCCCATTATACCATGCAGTAAAACTAGTATAACTGACAGTGTCAAATAAAATTTAATCATATGTGTACTCAATATGGAGTGTCTTCAAACAGGGAGAGCCAATGATCATGTATATATGTAGACAAGGATCTGGAGCAATCTGGATTCAATAATTAGAATTAATCATTGCCTAATTTTGTCCAAGACCATCTAAGAATAAACTTGAGTTAGAAGAAAGTGGAGACAAGAAGTTTGTGAGAAAAAGACATGATGATGACATTATTCGAGGCTTGCGTTCAATCATGTCTAAACTTCACCCTGAACTTTTCAGACATATAGACCATTAAATCTCTTTTCATGCTGTGGTGTAATTAAAAAAAAAAAAAAAAAGTTGGTCTTTGCCCTAGACTCCTGTCACAAGAGATTCAAACACCCTTTGAATTTCCTGAGTGATAGGCATGTCTTTTGTTATTCATTACGAGCCCCTTTCAATCATACCTGAGTTTATACTAACAAGATGTGTCATGATAGTGTCAAGGGAGGGGCTTGCCAAGTGATTAGAGGTTTGGAACTTTCAGCCCCATCTCCCAGCTTCCTGGGAGAAGAGGGAAGTTGCTACACGTTGAGTTTAATCAAGTGGCCATGATTTGATCAGTCATGTCTGATATGGTTCTGATTTGTGTCACCACCCAAATCTCATGTGAAATTATAATCCCCGATGTTGGAGGAGGGGCATGGTGAGGGGTGATTGGATAATGGGGGTGGATTCCCCCTTGCTGTTTTCATGATAGTGAGTTTTCAGGAGATCTGGCTATTTAAAAGTGTGTAGCACCTCCCCCTTCTCTCACTTCCTCCTGCTCCAGCCCTGTAAAATATGCCTGTTTCCCCTTCACTTTCCGCCATGATTGAGTTTCCTGAGGCTGGTAAGCCATGCTTCCTGTACAGCCCGTGGAATAGTGAACCAATTAAACGTTTTTCTTTATTCATTACCAAATCTTTCTAGCAATGCAAGAATGGAGTAGTAATGCAGTGTCCAAGTAATGAAGTGTCTCAGTAAAAACTTTTCAACAATGAGGTTTAGGGAGGTTTCAGGTTGGTGAACACAACAGTTTGCTGAGAGGGTGGCATCTCTGGAGAGGGCAGGAAGCTCTGGGCTACCCACCCACTCCCACATACCTTTTGAAAGCATCTTTTCCATTTGGCTATTCCTGAGCTGTATTCTTTATAATAAAAATACAATGGTAATGCTTTCCTGAGTTCTGTAAATTATTCTAACAAATGTTCTCACTGGAGGGGGAGGAGAGGAAAGGGTTGAGGGAACCCCCACATTTTGGGTCAGCCAGGTCAAGTATGGGTAACTTGAGGATACCCAAAACTTTGGCTGACAGTGGAATTGGGGATGGTCTTGTGCAACTGACCCCTAATTTGTTGGACTGCACTAACTCTAGATAATATGTCAGAATTGAGTTAAATTGGAGGACGTCCAGTGGTGCCACAGAATTTTTGTAAAAAACATCAAATATGGTTAAGTTATGAGAACTGGGTTTCTGTAACTTGCAACTGAAAAGAACCTGACTCTTGTTCATTCATAATTTACTGTTAATTTAAATCAATACATTTTACCTTTCAAGGATATTTCTGTTTCATTTTTCTATAAGCCAAGATCCTTTGGAGTTGCATGCTGCTTTTAAAAAAATGTCAATACTCTGTAGTGGTATTTTTATTTTTTTAATTTGTTAAAATATTAGTTTCTTTTTAAAAAATTCGAGACAGTCATGACAATGTTAATGTTTGTTTTACTGAAGAAATTTGAAATAATCAGTAATGACTTTTATTATTGTTGTTTTGTTTTTGTTTTTACATTCTCACAAAACTTGTTTGGAGAAACTTGTTAGCACTATCTTGTGATCAAATGAAATAAATATTGAAATTGGCAAATCAAACAAAGTGTAGACCCATGGTTGCTTGGTTCTAATAACCAGTGATCTAAATGCAAAGCATATGAAAATTCATAAAATAACTAGGATACATTATACAAGACATGTAGAAAACTACTCAAATAACTTTCTAGGGTTGCAGCGAGTTCCATATGAGATAGTGATTTAAAAATCAGTGAATCCTTAGTGTCGGAGTAGGTAGCTAGTTAGACATGATCAGGGCAGGAGAGGGCCCCCCACCAGGAATGCCAGGCAACCATCAGGTGATGTCCAGGCGGTTGTTTCACTGTCAAAAATAATCATTGGTTGCACCTGGTGTCAGGGAACGGTCGTCTCCCAACAGATAGAAACACCTGAAGCTGGTGATCAGCAGCTTTCCAATAAGATCTCAGGACTTGGGTGCGTGGGCTCAAGTGTGCACATTAAGAGGCAAAATGGCCACATTTAACTGGTATATGACTTCGAGAAACATTAGACTGGTAAGGGAAGAACACCCCAAGTGAGCATGCGTGTATCTCCAGTAAACACATGGCACGTGCGCCCCACAAGTGCTGCCAGGCCACTGTGCAGGCAGACAGCCCACCTCAAAGGAAGAATCCAGGGAGAAGAAAATCAGACTCTGGAAGAATGCCAACCTATAAAACCCCAAGTGAAAGGTCAAGCCAAACACTTGAATCTCTCAGGTTGCCCCCTTGACCCTCTTCCAAGGGTCTAAAACTTGCCTCAGTCTTTCACTCTGTCTTATGCCCCTCCCTTGACTTCTTTCTTCTGCGGTGGCAAGAAAGGAGGTTGCTGCAGACCTGTATGAGTTCACGGCCACTAACAATAGGAGGCATATCAGAACAGGTGTCATCATTTTATCTACCCTTCCTGCACGCTTTGTACTCACCTGTTCTAGTTCCTGTATTCTCTGCTCATGTTGTTCCTAGTTGTTCTTAGCTAGCACCAGATCACCTCCCACGAAGAGGTAGAGGGCAGCACTTGAGAGGGTAGACTAGAAATAGACCGACTTCTTCTATGATGCCAACAAGTATGTAGGTTGTGTACAGTGTGTGTGTATGTGAGTGTTTGACCCCATTGGCTATTATGACAGGAGAAACTGCAACTGTCTTTCACTAAATTTATACATACAAATGTCACATATTGGGGTTCTAGTGTCTGCCTATTTCTTCTCGCAATCACATTTTTTTTTCCTGTTTCTACATTTATACTCTCTTCACATCACTTTTTAATTCTTATTTTCTTTTACATTTCTTTTCCCTTCCTCTTTCTTCTTTTTGCCTCTTCCAACATTCCTTTATAATGTCGTCTCTTTCTTGCCTCATCAAAGCCAGGTCTGTCTTTCCACTTTTCTAATAATCCCATAGCATTAAAAAATATATATTTTAATGTGTGTGGATATTAGATAGAAACCATACATCTGCTGTTTATGGCACAGCTCCCAATATCCTTGGGAGCAGTTTTTGTTTTTGTCTTTTTTTTTTTTTTTAAACAAATTCTGTCATATTAAAAGGAAAAACAATACCATCAATCATAGAAAACAGATCTGCCGACCTTTGCAGCTGCATGACAAAAATATCTCTGTGAACATTTTCTATTTGTACCTACTGAGTCAGGAAAAAATTCACCATGGCAAACCTGGGAAGCCTCCTTAGTATTTTTTAAGGTGCTTTGTTTTCCAGACTCTGCTTTTGTACTCTTTTCCTTTATTCATCTTAATTGGCCCATGTGTTTCAGATTGTCATTTATATTCACTATCTGAATGATTAAATTCATCTGAAAACTATTTGTGTTACCTTCACCCCATTTACATGTTGAAACTTTTGTATTTACTTGTAGAAAAAAAATCCATGACTCTTTTCCTTTCCACAAATGGGGCAATCTGGACATTAATGTTTGCATTTGGGCAATAACCTTAGGATGACTTACTAGACAATGAGGTAGGAGGCATCAGAATAGCTATTCTTGTTTTCAGATAATTTGTCTTCTTTCTTCCTGGGTAACAATGCAAAAGTTTAATCATTTAATATAGTCAGAATCCAAATCCCACATGCTGACATGCTGATGGACTTTGGAAAAGTTTAAGTCAACTTTGTTTGTGTGTGTGTGTGTGTGTGTGTGTGCGCGCACACACACACACACGCACATATGAGACATCAGGAGAAGGAAGAGAAGGGGGGGGGACAGATGTTAAACTTCTTCCTGTGCTGCATATCTTAGATTTGATTGCCTAGATGTACACCACACACACCTGATCTTTCTCTACCTGTTTCTGCCCTGGGAGGCTTCTGATTAAGTTAGACAAGTGCAGAACCCTTTCAGGAGATCAGAGAAAGGAAAGAAAAAGGTCAGCATCTCATATCCCTGCAGGGTTGCATCATGCTGGATAGACCTCATCTTTGAAAGTGGCTCTCTCTACACTATTCTCTCTTTCTTATCTTGGAAATCATTATCTCCTTTTGCATCTTCAGGTTGAGTATCGGTGGCAGCTGCCCTGTTACCAATCATGGGTTAGTGCACTGTTTCTTGTGATTTTCCTATTCAGTACCCATTTCTTTGTTAAACATCTCTTTGTTAAATTCTATTTAAATTATCTTAAAGTTGAGTATTTTGTGCCAGGGCCCTTTTTGATTCATTTCATCTAAAATCATTTCTAAGAAAAATCACCACAGGTATTAGTCCTTATAAAGGTTCTCATACGACTATGGTCAGAAGAGACATTTACCAAATGACATCCTCTAGCGATAGTTCTGGTATTCATAAAGGTCATTTGAGATAATCTTCACAAACATAAAAGCAAACAGAATTTAACATGGACTTAGTCATAAGCATATGCCTTGATAATTGCAAGTATTGGTTGTCAAGTTTTTAAAAGATCATTTAAGAAATATATTAACTGATTGTCTGGTGAAGACCATGAAAAGCAAATGGGTACTTCGGGTTTGCATTAAAATTTGCAGTGTCAGCATCATAGACAAATGAAAGAGTGCTGCAGCATCGCAAAGAACTTAAATGGGTGTGAAGCTATGTTCTGAAAAACTCATGTTAAATGACTCAACACATGGATGTATTGATGGCAAGACTCTGATGCCAAAGATGTATATGAGAATTCTGAATAACATGTCCATGAAACAGGAACATAGAAATAAAATACTATTTCTCAATGAATATATTTTATAAAATATACTCTTTTGAACATGTCATTAACATGATAAATATTATAAGATGACATCTAATAATACCATGGATATCCTTAACAGTTTAAATCTTCAATCCTGACAACATATGAAAACTATCTGCCGTTGAAAAAAATGAAGTTCAACTTACAACTGGTTTGCTTCATGTTTAGACATATGTAGTTCCTTTCCTCACTATACATATTTTCTCAATGAGTGTTAGACTCATTGACTAGATTTTTATCTTAGGTTCCTTTCCATCACCTCCACCACCATTGCCCCTACCCAGTTTTTGACTCACCTCTCGGGTTTCCCCCCACCTGAATGACTCATTGTACATTAGGACCTCCTATTTTAACCTACATTCTTTCTTTTCAAGTTTCAAGATTTCTGGGTAATTACTTTTCAAAATGTTCTTTTATGCTTGTTTTAGTTGAAATTAAATTCCTCTCTTATTTAACTTCTAAATCTAATGCCTATATTATATCTAATTCTGTAATGAGGCTTCTGAGAAGGGAAGTTATGAATGTTTGCTTTTCATGAACCAAGTTTTCACTAAGCTTGTCAAATTATAACATATGGTAAATGGTGTCACATATGAAATTACATTTGTTCCCTGAGTATGCACACTGATAGCATGGAGGACCCTAGCTTAGGAAACCAGTCAATAAAAAAATAATGCTCTAATTCTTTTTATCTTAGTGTCAGAGCAACATCAGACATCCAAGATAGTAAATATCCTGTACCATGGCACTTGATATATTTCTTATCTATTTTAACATAAATGCCCCACTAAAGAATCTAACTGTTCTTACCATGAGAAAGGCAAATAATAAAATATTTTCTTTGTTTTATTTTTGTATGCATTATAAATACATTTAAAGAACATAATGATTGAATATTCACTATATTCACCATAACCCCTTATTCTGTATCTCAAAGTGTTCTTCAGTGAATCTTAGAGTATTTCCAATATGACAAGGATCAAGAGGAAGAATGTTTGTATTTTCAGTCCTGCTGCCTATACAATTCCACTTTGTTCCCAAATTTCCAATTGCAGGATTAAAGACAGATGAATAAGTGACAAATTTTAGAAAGCTGGAGGGATGACCTTAGAAAATTAAGTAGCAGAGAACACACCATTCACATTTTAGCAAATGCTATCTGGATGTCAAAATAAACTCATTCAAGATGAAAACACATCTCGAAAGATGTAGAGTTGGTGAGAAAATTACTAGACATCTTCAGAAAATAAAAATGCATGATCAAAGATGGAACTTTTGATATTAAACAGAAAGATATGGGATACAAAAAAGTCTTAAGATGAGTTAAACTTCTCAGACTATAGCTTTAAAGCTTCTTATGATTTCTATCTAATGCGGAATGACAAAGAGTAATTCATGGAAAAAATTTACATCACCTAAAAGGAAAAGATTTGACCATACACCTCATCATTACTAAATAGATAATATCAGAAGAGGTACATACTCCTAAAACAAAGGAATCTAATACCATACACGAAGCATGCAAATAGCAACAATAACAACAAAAATACTGATATAAATTGTATACCCAAATTCTTCCAACTAAACAAACACACAAAAACGATTTAGGAATAGGCAAATGTTAACACTTGAAAATAAAACCAAAGGAATGGTAGAATCCACAACACATTTACTTTAATCCCAAGGAAATTCATGAACCTCTGCATGTGAAAATATTCTAGGCTTAGTGATTGTTGTGTTATTACCACCTATTTTTTCCTCTCTGTGCACAGTCACACAACACAAATACACAAAACGTGTCTATCGTTTGCTATATAGATTTCTCTGTCAGCATTTTAAAAATGTATTTATACCACAAAATGTTCTAAGATACAGATATATCCTGGGTTGTATCAATTTAGAGCAAGCAATCTTTTTCTTTTTAGATTGGCAATTTCTAACAAAATTGATTTGTACTTCATTAAAGCATTTAATAATGTAAGAATAAGTAGGAAAATATAGATTAGGCCATGAAAGTAAAGATACCTGAAGAATAATTATCATACTAATTATTTTTATAAAAATGAAACTCATGTAACTATTTCTTCTAGGGTTGCAATACAGATGAAGTGAGAAAATGGGTAAATAGTGCTTAGAAAAGCGTCTTCACTTAGTATTACTAATTAGTATTGCTAATGTCAACAAATTGGGGATACATTTGATATCAGTTTTTTGTTGTTATTCTTGCCATTGTTTGTTTTGTGTATGGTATTGAATTCGTTTGTTTCAAAAGTATACACCTGTTCTGACATTTGCTGTTTACTAATGATAAGGAGTATTGTGCAAACCTGTTCCTTGTAGGTGACACACTTTTCCAGTGAATTACTCTTGTTATTCTGCATTAGATATGAATGTAAGCACAATTGAAGCTATACTCTGAAAAGCTTATTGAACTTATCTAAAGACACTGTTGATATCTTGTAGCTTTCAATTTAATATCAAAAGTTATTATTATCTCATATTTACAGCATGTCTTGAGCTGCCTTCTTTCATGTACACTGCTTGAATACTTTTATAATTAATTCATTTATCCACCAGAAAACATTGAATACTTACAGATTACTAGTTGCTATATTAAGAACTAGTAAAGTTCCTTATAGTTTAGAAGGATAAAAGAACATATCAATAAAGACAAAAACATGTGGTGAACACCTGAGAGAGGTAAATGCAGAGCACCATAAAAGTGCATAAAGGAAAGCTCCCTAAATGGGATTAGGATGAGGGCAGCTGTGGAAAGACTGAGCAAACTAGGCAGGGAAAGTTTTTCAGATGATGTGAAACTGAGCAATGTGTGGTGTGACTAACACAATCTCTCTTCCAGTCTTCTCCATCCTATTTGCATCTAGGGCCCTGACATTATTAGACTCAGATAAGTGAGCGTTCAGCTGACGTAGATACAGTCAGAGTTCCTGCACAAACACAGATACCCATCAGAAACCTGGGTAGAGAAATAAATTGACTAGAAAGGAGACACAAGGACAATTTAGGCTATTTTGCCTGCTTCGTTTCTTTTGGCAATGCTGTGCGCTTATTTTTTTTAAATGGATGTCTAGACATAAATAAGATAAAGTTGATTATAGGAAGAATGTAAATGAACTTCTCAGTACTTTTATTTTAAAAGCTACCAACATTGAGGCCTATTAAGAGCAGTATGATGAGAGAAAGTCTTTGATGTCTGGAAGAGGAACGTTCCTGAGAGTTTGATAGCGAAAAAAAATCTACATAATCTTTTTTTTCTACTAATGGAGATTAGGGTTCAACAGGGGTAAAAGTTCTCAATTTATAAAACAATTTCATACACAGGAATTTTTAAAAACACATTGAAAAGATGTTTTATATTATAATAAAACATTACAAATGAACCATATTTCTTTACATCAAATGCCATCCCAGCTTATAGGGGAATCCCAGCTTATAAAGGGGAAACTCCTTTATATCAAAAAATTTTATGGTATCAATTGGTATGCCTCCTCATATGAGGCCCACTCTAGTTCTCCTTTCCATATAGTGTCATCCTACAGCACATAGTTCATTCAGAAACTGCTCCTCATGGTCAAAATGAGTAATATTAAAAAGTAAATTAATACAAACCTGATTATGCTAGCAGTTTTGATAACCTCATGGAGACTGTGGTTATTTATGGAATTAAGGAGATTCTAAATTTTCATAAATTTACAAATTTTTCATTCTATTTTAAACACTGAAACAATCTGCATATTACATTTGGGACCAATGATTTATAGCCTTTATTGTATTGCTGCTGGAGTACCCACGTAATGTCCTCTTTTTATTTATAAGGCACCAGAACATCATAGGAGAATTAAGGTTTTACCATTCTTGAAGCAGCTCAGTCAAGATGGGTTGATTCTCTGTCTCTCATTCTTTTTCTCCCACTGATGTTGCCTTCACTTTCTCCTGTATCCTAATAATCTCTCATCATCTACTACAAGTATCTTATTTACCCTTTCCTTCTAATTGGAGGGCAGACAATTTATTTCCATTAATATACAAACATTCAAGGAAGTGTTAAGTAGAATATTGTTTGTCACATAATATGAAGATCTGTGTTTAACTAATGTGTTAACTATTTATTTATAGGTGATCATAAAAGAAATTAATTTCTAATTTTAAGAAATTATTTCATTTCCATCTTGTAAGATGGAAGCTTCATGGATGAAGAATGCATGAGTAAAAGAAAACATTGAAAACAGGATACATAATTCTTCAAAATGTAAGTGAAATTCCTTGGTATTGATGAATTGGTAAACAAGCAATGTAAGAGTCAAGCGATTATAGGATGTTATTTGTAGTATTTCTGGTAGTCATTGTTAATATTTTTGAAATATCATTAGATATTTTTCTTATATTTCCAGATCTGCTTTGGTCTTCTCTTCATCCTGTTTTACCTTCCAAAATGAGGCAGAAGTCAGGTTATTCAGTATCCCGACATCAGGAAAAATGTAAATCCAAAAATTAGAGGAAAACAAAGTCTTTCCTGGCTTTTTGATTTTAAAAGCCTCAGCCCTAAGAGAAAAAACTTGGACTTAACAAAAGATTTGAAAAGACATGATGGAGGTGAGGAGATAAGACACATCTGTCTCTGGCAACATGAAGAAAAATCAATGAGTAGAAGAGAAATTGGAAGGGGGGTTTGGAGAGGGTTACCCCCTGAGTCACAGGAAGACAATGCAAGCTCTAGATGGTACAGAGGGATTTCTGAGAATTTTTTCCTCAGAAGATCTTAGGACTGGGATAAGACTCTACAGCAGACATGAGACATTAAGTGTAGAGAAAGAGACTTTTATTCAGGAGCTGCAGGATGGTGCCACAGGCATGAGAGATATGAGGAAAATACTGACAATGAAAGAGAAAGAGAAAAAGAAAAGGAGGAGGGCTGGCACATACCAAATGATGGCAAAAAAATACCATTTTGTTGAATTTAGAAAAATGCAGTTATATGGTACACTTGTTTTTGTGCTTAGAATATTGATGTTACAATATAAATTCTCCATGTTTTTCCTCCTAAAGCCTTTGTTTTCAATGAGTAGGTGGAGAGCAACACACAGGGCTTTTCCAAATATACATTCATCAGTTCTATTTATGTAATTAAATAACAATGCTAATGATCAACAGCTGTGTTTCCAGAAATCAGAAATAAGCAAGAAGGAATCTTGTACAGCTGCAATACTTGTTAGAAGCCCAAGCAATTTCTACCTCAGTGGCCTTTGAGGTTATTACTGGATTGCCATAAAATAATTGTTCATAATGAGGTTCCAGTTGCTCTTTGGGGAAGTTTTAAATTGAAGTTGGTAAAATAAAAAATAAAAAATGTCCGTGCTTTCAAAAAGCACTAGAAATCATTCAACCTTTTTATTTTGTTAGATAATGGTATTTTTTTCTGACTATGTATCTTCTTTCATTTCCTATTTGACCGGAAGTGTTGTCGATCTTTTCATTGTGTTGGAGTGGGGAAGGCTAAAGTTGGGGGTAGGCTTTGATTCTGACACAACAAATAAATGGAACATGGAGAAAATATAATAAAAAAAAATAGGCAAAAGAGAGATTAACACAGAAGGAATCTCAGAAAGAAAATATTCAACATGATTTAGAAGTAAGATCTAACTTCATAATTCCATTCAACAGCTCAAGCCATCCTGCCACCTCAGCCTTCTGAGTAGCTGGGACTACAGGCATGCACCACTATGCCTGAGTAAGTTTTAATTTTTTGTAGAGATGGGGTATCGCTATGTTGCATAGGCCGGTCTTGAACTCCTGGCTTCAAGTGATCTTCCCACTTTCACCTCCCAAAGTGTTGGGATTACAGGCGAGTGCCACCACACCCAGCCCACATAACACTCTTTGTATAAAGTTATATCTCACTTCTGAATCATGTTGAGTATTTTGTTTCTGAGACTCCTTCCTTGTTAATTTCTCTTTGCTTATATTTTTTCTTATTTTCTCCATGATCCATTTATTTGTTATTTCAGAATCAAAGCCTACCCCCAACTTTAACCTTCCCCACTCCAACACAATGAAAAGATCAACAACACTTATGGTCAACCAAGAAATAAAAGAAGAAACATAGTCAGAAAAATACCATTAGCCAACAAAATAAAAATGTTGAATCATTACTAGTACTTTCTTTCTTTCTTTCTTTCTTTTTTTTTTTTTTTTTGTTTGTTTATTTGTTTTGAGATGGAGTCTGGCTGTGTTGCCCAGGCTGGAGTGAGTGGCGCAATCTCGGCTCACTGCAAGCTCTGCCTCCCGGGTTCACGCCATTCTCCTGCCTCAGCCTCCCAAGTAGCTGGGACTACAGCATCTGCCACTATGCCCAGCTAATTTCTTTGTATTTTTAGTAGAGACGGGGTTTCCCCGTGTTAGCCAGGATAGTCTTGATCTCCTGACCTCACAATCTGCCCGCCTCGGCCTCCCAAAGTGCTGGGATTACAGGCGTGAACCACCATGCCTGTCCACTAGTACTTTCTGAAAGCAATGAGATTTTTTATTTTTAACAGCTTCAATTTAAAACTTCCCCAAAGAGCAACTAGAACCTCATTATGCACAATTATTTTATGGCAATCCGGTAATAACATCAAAAGCCACTGAGGTAGAAATTGCTTGGGCTTTTAACAATCAGCCAAAACCTTAGAGACACCCTTGACTCTTTCCTTTCTTTGCATTCTGCCTCCAAACTTCCAGAAAATTCCCCTGGCTATAATTTTAAATTAAATGCAATTTCTTCTCACCAACTCCATGCTAGCACATAATAAAAGCCACCATTATCTCTTCCCTATAGTATTACAATAACATCTTGAACCCTCACCAATACAGCAACCATAATTTCCATTGAAATTCATAAGGCAGAGCATGCCATTCTTCTGCTGTCCTTCCAATGCTTTGCCATTGCACTCAGAGTAAAAGCTGAGTCCATGAGCTGGCCTACTTGGCTCCGTGCAGCCAGGTCCTGTTACCTCATCTATTTCATCTACTCTTCTCTCCTTCTGACTTCCTTTTGATCCTGGCCTCCATCTTCTTCACCCATACTAGACCCCTTGCTCCTTAAGCATGGCAAGTAGACTCCCGCCTCGGGGTCTTTGCTCTGGTCTTATACTTAACTCGTAGTGCTCATCCCCAATAGCCTCGTGGCTTCTCCCTCCCACCTTCATTTTGTCCAAACCTCATCTTCTCATTAAGACCTTACCCTGAGTATTCCATTTACTTATTTATTTATTTATTATTTATCTTTACTTTTTTATTGTTATTTTTTGTGGGTACGTGGCAGATGTATATACTTATGGGGTATATGAGATATTTTGACGCAGGCGTGCGATGTGTATTAATTACATCAGAGTAAATGAGATATCCTGCACCTCAAGCATTTATCCACAGTGTTACAAACAATCCAAGTATACTCTTGATTATTTAAAAATGTACAATTAAATTATTATTGAATTTAGTTACCCCATTTTGCTATCAAACATTTGATCTTATTCATTCTTTGTAACCATTTATTTGTACCCATTAGCCATTCCTTCTCCCATCCCCTAAATCCCCCACTACCCTTCCTAGCCTCTGGTAACCATCACTGTACTCTCCATGAATTCCATTAGTCCAGTTTGTTTTTTATTTATTTATTTATTTTTGAGGTGGAGTTTCACTCTTGTTGCCCAGGCTGGAGTGCAATGGCACAATTTCGGCTCACCGCAACCTCCACCTCCCAGGTTCAAGCAATTCTCCTGCCTCAGCCTCCCTAGTAGCTGGGATTATAGGCATGTGCCACCAGGCCCAGCTAATTTTGTATTTTTAGTAGAGACAGAGTTTCTCCATGTTGGTTAGTCTGGTCTCGAACTCCCGACCTCAGGCCATCCACCCGCCTCGGCCTCCCAAAGTGCTGGGATTACAGGCGTGAGCCACTGCGCCCGGCTCATTAGTCCAGTTTAAATAGCAGTTGCCCTACCTCTAGGCATGTCTCAGATCCCTTCCTTGTGTTTTCCTCACAGTACTGATCACCTTTAAACATGACTAGAATGTCTGCTCGTCTTGCTATTGTTGTTTATCTCCCGCCACTGGAGTATGTGTTCTATGAGGCTAGGGATTTTGTCTCTTTGGTTATTTGTATACACCATTGAAACAGAAGTACCTGAAGTAGAACTTGCCTAATAATTGTTTTACAATTTAACATGGATGAAATCTTAACTACATAAATATATATTTATTTAAATATCTTTTAAAAATGTGCCTTATGACTTAAAACATCTCTTTTCTTCCTAAAACTATACCTGAGATGTTTTAATAAATACTTTAGAATCTCTTTTCAGGTGATTTTAACCTTTGTGTTTAAATTGCTTTCACTTGAAAGCTGCCTCTTTGCTTTATTCAGTGTATGCATTCCTGTGTCTGGATTTGTGAGAACAGGTTTGTAGAATATTCTACCCAATACAAGGGAGGTTGTGAATTCTTTTTTTTACTTGGATCAATAACTGTCTGAATTGGACAGATTAAATTAGCCCCAGGCCGGTGAGGAGGCAGGAGGATGGATGGACAGCTTCTGTGAGTCTCTTGTAGTTCTATACAAAGTGTTTGTTAAAGTTTCAATGGGAGAAAAAAGGCAGTAAAATGCAAAGGTAAACATTCGGCTTTAAAGTGATAGAGACAAATGTCCGTATGCAGCACAAACCTTTTCAGAGATGGTATAGATCATCTGCATTATGTGTTTGTGTTGCCTGTGAAAAGGATGTGTGGAGAAAGGCGCTACTTGAAATTCAGCTCCGATATCATGTTGGCTGAAAAGCTGTGCTTTTTAGTAAATCCAACCAAATACACTGACATTTTCAGAGTGCATCTGATACATTTCAATAATTAATTCTTAAGTCAAGAAAGAGTCAAGAAATGAGATGAAGCAGCACAGTAGGCCGAAAATTGCCAGTGGGAAGGAAGAAAAAAATCAGCAACACATAGAACCTTTTCAAGCTGAAAAGAGGTCAGTGGGAAACCACTGGGAATGGGGATGCAGCTTCGGGGCCTTTTATTATTGTTATTTACATAAACCACCCAGAGAGTAGTGAGAGATGCTCAGTCCATAAATTGCAGAAATCAGTAGACTCAGAAAGAGGAAAATGTGATCACCTAGTAGAAAGAACTAAGTCAGTGAAGTACGTATATAACGTGCAGTCAAAGAGGAAAAATCTCAGTTGAAATATATTCCCTTTTAAAGAAAACAGATTGTAGAATGATGGTGCTGGATAGGAACTTGAAAAGTGCTCCAATAAGCTCCATGGGAAAGTTTTATTTATGTCCTGGAATGTCAAAGGAGTGCCAACTGAAATGCTAAGATCATCTTAACAGTTAAATATACTTTAATGTGGAAAATAAACATTTTAGATAGAAGATTTCAGACATGCTGTAATTGCCAACATAGCTTCAAAGTATCTATTTTGCAAAATTATATTTTATGATTTCTCCAATTATTTTTTAATTTTTGCTTTGAAATACCTACTCTATCAAATAGTATTAATAAAACAGCAATTTATATCTCATTTATAATTTAAGCCACTGATAGTTAATTTTAAAAACTACCAATCTAACTTATGATCTTAAGGGTCTATCATGTACTTGTGGATAACCGAGAGTCATAATGGAGAGACAGACACAACCAGATCATGACAGTGAGTGACCTATTTAGAATATGTCTTCATAGTGGCTTTCCCACACAAGGTCTCAGGGAAGGTTAACATATGTAGAAAGATATGTATGTATGTATAACATCTATAACATGCTTCATCAGGTGAATTCATCCACTGAATGTAAAAGAATACCTCTCAGGCCAATGCCTATAACCTGGCATAGGGACCACTAGATGACTGTCACAATGCTACTTCTGACCAATGTCTAAGCCTCTAACGAGGAAAATAAAATAACAGTCTACTTATTTTAAAACTCCTGAAAAAGCCAGCGTGTGCTTTTGTATTCTATAATGTGATCGTAAGTGTTAGGTACTGCTAGAAAACGTCCTTTATTTTCAAATCTAGCTGCTACAGCAGTGCGAAACACATAATACGCAGTCGAGTTACTGGACAAACAAATAACTTACATCCGTCTAGAACTTCTAAGGAAGCAAAAGCTATAAAAAAGAAGTGTTTGGGGTTTAGGAATTCACTGCATGATTCCTTATAATTCAACTGATTTATGAAATATTATTTTCCAATAGTGTCTGTGTACTATAGAATGATTTTTTAAGGAAAATAAATACGTTTCAATTTTATTTTTTAAGTGAATGAAAGAGGAGAATACATAACTCAAATGGGTGGAGTAACAAGTACATTGATTTTTAAATCTCAGTTTGAATAATATAGGTGGTAGTGGAACAGATACGGAATTTTCCATACGTGAGACAACTTTTTTTTTGAGACAGTCTTACCTGTCGCCCAGGCTGGAGTGCAATGGCACGATCTCGGCTCACTGCAACCTCTGCCTCCCGGGTTCAAGTGATTCTCCTGCCTCAGCCTCTTGAGTAGCTGGGATTACAGGCATGCACCACCATGCCCGGCTAATTTTTGTATTTTTAGTAGAGATGGGGTTTCACCATGTTGGCCAAGATGGTCTGGAACTCCTGACCTTGTGATCTGCCTGCCTCGGCCCCTCAAAGTGCTGGGATTACAGGCCTGAGCCACCACGCCAGGCCAAGACAACTTTTTATCTGGCAACTAAATAACAAGTCACTCTATTTTGTTTTTCTCCTGAGGGGAAATAAATCATCAAAGACAGGAGTAAGTGACTTTGCACTAATGCACTTTCCAATTATTTGGAGAAGTTTCCAAAATATAAACAGGGCAGCTATTGGCTGAAATTAGATCTCCTTATGCTGAAATAGAAGATGATATCTAAACATCTCAGATGCTCAGGTAAAATGGTTGAAGAATTTTAACCTCTTCTTTGCCTGTAGTTCTATTAATTCCTTTAGACCTGAACAAATCTCATTGTGTGATTCAATTTAATTATGTTAACTGCTACTATGTATCTCAGTAAATTGACGTTTCAGTGGCACTTGGAAACGTGAAAGTGTCTGTTCATTTGGAGAAAGAAGAATTCTTGTCCTAAACTAGAATTACCTGTGCTTATTTGGACTATTCTGGATAAAGCTGCTAGATCAGGTGAGTATAGAACCAAGAACTAAATGAAGATAATACGACTTAAGAATGAGCATATAAATTAATATCAGATGTGAGAATTAATCACAGTCGGAAAGCTACAGAGCTGCTACAGTGAGTCAGAAGAAACTGACTCCAAGTACATGGAGGTAAGTTGTGTGGGCAGATTCCTCGTGCAGAAAAAGAGCAATTAATTGAAGGGAGCCAGCTGATGTTTAGGGATTTGAAACTCTTAACTATCAATGTGAATTCTTATGTAATTTAAAAACCTGCAGGATCTGGTGGTAAACTGCATAGATAAAAAAAAAAAAGAGAGAGAGAGAGAGAGAGAGAATGATTATAGCTTCATATTCTTTATAGTTGCAAGAAAAGAATAAAAGAAGCAAAAAAGAGGGAGAATAAACAAGACAGACAGTGCAAATAATAATGATAAATACCAACATAGAGCAAAAATTAAGGTCTTCCAAATAACAAACCTAAAGAATAATAAATTAGATTGAAATAGTGGTCACATAAGCAACTCTTTGGAATTAGTATTGACAAGTATGAATCATTTGACCTCCACAGTGCCAGGAAGAGTTCATTATCTTTATTACTGAAGCTACTGCACCCAGTGCTATTACAGGGCTCACTGGACTAAGGCATACAGATAGGGCATACAATTGGTTTACCTGTCGAAGACTATAACATTCTGTAAGATCAAAGGAGTAGCAATAGTACACTCTGTGTACAGATATCAAAAAGACACAGACTTGTTTACCAAATTCCTTAGAAAACAAAACGTGACCCACTTGATCATGCATTCCAACTGGATTCGAATAAGAATGGCTCTGTCATTCAGTTCCTCCTTTGACTTCAGTTGTTTCACCCTGACATTAATTGCATGTGGCTACTTTTAACATGTAATACTGTTACTCATAACAGATCTCTCTCTAAGGTAAAACTGATTAAGCTGAATCCAGTTGCAAGAATAAGAATTAAATCTTTCATCTCCCATTTGCACTTTGCATATTACTTTAAATGGCTGGAAAAAAAAGTAATTGTTTTGAATGCAGACTTCGGCATCACTATCACAGGCTTTGATGATAAGAATTCACATTTAAAATTGTTAATTTCTTGACATGCTTTTTTTGTTTTTAAGTTACCAACAATAGCTTATGTTATATGAGATAGCTGATATATTTTCTGATATTTAGATGATGATTTAAATTTTATCTATTTCAGTACTTCCTCACCTGTAACTATAAATGCTTTGATATTTAAAACTAAAATACTTTTTATTATCTTTCAAAATAAGAACACCCTTTCACATTGTGTTCCTTATAATTTATGCAACTTTAATTTTATATGAATTTTTAATCATGGTATTGTCATCTTATTCATTTCTCAGCAACATTATTATTCCCCTTAAGTTACTTTTTCCTCCTCTCTAATTATTCAGGGTTAATTCTGAATTTCTCATTTATATTTTCATGAATGATCGATGGAGCTAAGACAGTTATATAATTTTGAAAGAAAACAGATCCTGATGAATTTGTTTAAACTTTAATAACATAGAATGTATCTAAATATGTTCATCTCTATCAGTTTTATAAGTTATAAAGATAATATAATTGACGTCTAAAACTTAATGTTCAGACTCTAATCTACTTTGAAACATTACTTACAAGATGACAGTTACCTTTAAGGCTACAGAGAACTTTTGAACAACAAAGTAGCATGACTCTATTCTGTCAAAACTTACTTGGGTACGGAAATCAGTGTAAGTCAAAGTTTTTTTTTTTTTTTTTTTTTTTTGAGATGGAGTCTCGCTCTGTTGCCCAGGCTGGAGTGAAGTGGCCGGATCTCAGCTCACTGCAAGCTCCGCCTCCCGGGTTTACGCCATTCTCCTGCCTCAGCCTCCCGAGTAGCTGGGACTATAGGCGCCAGCCACCTCGCCCGGCTAGCTTTTTTTTTGTATTTTTTAGTAGAGACGGGGTTTCACCGTGTTAGCCAGGATGGTCTCGAACCCCTGACCTCGTGATCCGCCCGTCTCGGCCTCCCAAAGTGCTGGGATTACAGGCTTGAGCCACCATGCCCAGCCAATCAAAGTTAATAATAGAATATACAAACTGATGATGCGAACTTCCTTTCCATTATGTTTTAGGAAGCCAACGATAAATGTCATAATGTAAGGCAAAATGGTGATGTTTATTTTCCTGGGGAAATTTTTTGCGAAAATCATATGTAGTCTTTTTAAATTAATTTTTAAACATATATTCATGTTTGGTGATATATATACTTTATTTTAAATCATTGAGATTGATATATCTGTTAAGTTTTGGAATCGCTTTTAAAATATAAAATACATATTACAACTACTTTTGACTAGGGCCTTACACATAAACTCAACAAATATTTGGGTAATGAATAGATGAATAATTAAATGTGACTGAGTTGTTGTGTCACTAAATGCAGTTCTAGTTGCTACATTTTAAAATAGAACAAATAAAGATGATAAGAAATGCTCTTTTAGTATATCTCTATCCCTTACTATGCTGTGGGTTGTTTAAGAAATATCCTGAAAATGACTAAGACTTTTTAAAACTTGCATTCCCTTAACCTGTCCGTTATATTTAAAAATAAAAACGGCAGAAAAAGAAAGAGAGATATGGTGAGTTATGATGATTGAAATACTGATAAAAGAAACACTCATTAAACACATATTTTGCTCTAATAAATATGAAGTCAAATTATCATGCTGAAATGACCTACTGGCCATGCCACCTGTTGTGCCAGATGCATTAAATAACATTTGAGTGTGAAAAATCCCAAAGCATTTGTTAACACTTCCCAAAAGGCTTGTAAAGAGTTTGAAAACCTATGTTTTATCTAAGCTATATTTTACCTAAATCTAAATTAATCCCTCAGTTTTATAAGGAAAAAATATTTCGTGCATGAAAAGTGATGTGTTATTTGCCGACAATCAGAATTCAGGTCTTTAATAAATCAAATATCAGATTACATAGGAGCATCTATCTCTATTTCTAAGGGAAGCTGTATCTAATATACACAGATATTTGCTGTCTATTTCCTAGCTTCCATTTGAATATGCTATCACAGTCCTATGCCATTGTGCATGTATGTCATTGGGATTCTCAGACTCTGGGGAAGCAGCCAAGAGATTTGACTGTCTTTCCCGAGATAACTTCTGGCTGAGGTGGAAGGTAATGACTTCATGAACTATTTGGTGATTGTTCAGGCCAAATAGCATTTCTGCCTTGTCTCTAGACAGCATGCTTATTAAGTGGACTTAGTGCCCATCAGATGATTATCCCATCTTAGAGAAAACAGATTACATGGGAACATTTTGAAATCCTATTCTGCTGGTAGTTTTTCTTGGCCAACATGGGAAAACACATAAAGAGTGAGTTAAATTAGGCCGGGCGCGGTGGCTCACGCCTGTAATCCCAGCACTTTGGGAGGTTGAGCTGGGCGGATCACGAGGCCAGGAGATTGAGACCATCCTGGCTAACACAGTGAAAACCCGTCTCTCCTAAAAATACAAAAAACTTAGCCGTGCGTGGTGGCGGGTGCCTGTAGACCCAGCTACTTGGGAGGCTGAGGCAGGAGAATGGCATGAACCAGGGAGATGGAGGTTGCAGTGAGCTGAGATCGCACCATTGCACTCCAGCCTGGGTGACAAAGCAAGACTTCATCTCAAAAAAAAAAAAAAAAAAAAAGAGTGAGTTAAATTCATGACTCTTTCAAAGTTTAGGTCAGATACATTGTTGCTGCTTGGATGTCATTAAAATAACTTTGTATTGCACTATAGTCAAGAATCAAATGTACAAGTAACTTTTCATCTGCCCTGTTCAGAATAGAAACAACTAGAATATACAATTCAGGTGTGCAATTTTGACATGAGCTTTGGCATGTCATTCTTGACAAGCTATTTTTAATATACAGTTTCTTCCCACCTAAATTGTTTCTATGTATGAAATTTTCAATTAAGAGAATCCGTAATATAGACAAGAACTACTTTAGGTAAAGAAGATCTTATCTTCTTATATTATTCCAGTAATAAAATTTGTAGTTTTCCCTTTGCTTTCACTTGCCTTACACAGTACACCATAAATGTGTTTTCCTGTTAACCCTAACATGAGGACAAGGTCAGGACTGTCTGCTTGTTGGTCTTCAGTATTGATGACAATGAAGAGAAATGAAGAATAACAAAATGTTTTAAATAATTTACAAATATTTAAGGGCACCTACTTAATTCAAGTTCAGTTAATTTTTTCTGACTGCTAACTGTTTCAACTGTATTCTTGAAAGGAATTTCTATTCTCGTGAATCTGCCAGTTTCTCTCTGACATTACCACTGACCACTCTGGGCCAATCTACCATCATTTCTCCCTGGACTACTGTAAATTTCCAGGCAATTCACCTTTTCTCTTTGTCATCTATCATAGTCTCAACTAATTTGTTTTTTCATGAGCAGTCAGTGATCTTTTTCAAAGCATGAATGTAAGAATATTCCACCACCCCTATCACTACCTTCCCTTTTAAAAGGGAATACCCTTTTAAAACCACTTATTGGCTTCCCATTGTTTTTAGAATAAGAACAAAACAAACAAGCAAAAAATAATAATTTTAAAAAAGAAAACCCTGTAACTTTCAAGGCACTGCATGGGCTGCCTATCTATCCTCTCTGATTTTAACCCTGGTTCCCTTTGATGTTCTCCAGAAACTCTATTGGCTTTTAGTCCCCTGCTGACATTTCCTTGACTTGGGCAGTTCTTCCCTCTGTTTGTTGCCCAGTTAATTCTCACGAGTTGTTCAGCTCTTTTCTGACCATCATTTTCTCCAAGAAATCTTCCTAGCCTTCTTTCACTAAGGTGAATTTCCCTGTAGTTGAATCTTATTGTACCATTGTTTCACAATAGCCAATTTCTTCTGGTGATTATATGATTAATTTCTATATCATATAGTAATTGGCAATTACCAAGGTTACCACTGCTTGTTTCCACATTGGTAAATCCATTTGTATCTACCACGACTTATCAAGAGCATTTGCCCCAGTTGAACACCACTTCCTTTGTAAATACATTTTCTTCCATTTTATTTTTTTTATTTTCTTCTTTTTCTCTGACTGTCACCATCTGATTGATCTCTTTAAGGTTGGAGTATGTGAGAGCTCAAGTCCTAACATTTTTGCTTTCTTCTCTAGCTACACTCATGCATTTGATGAGCTCATTCAGTCTCATGTTTTTATTGACCGTCCACATGGTTTCCAGGTAGTTTATCAAAAGTGTAGAACTTTCTTCTAAATTTCACATTTATTAACCCCACTGTTACTTACCATCTTCACATGAATGTCTAATAGGTCTCTTCAATTTCCATGATTAAAACTAAGCTCTCATTATTTTGTTGTGTTCCTCCACTCTTTTCGATCTTGTAAATGTAACTTTATCCTTCCAGTTTTCAAGTAAAAACCAAACACAAAAAACAAACAAAACATCTACAGTCCATCCTCTATATCATGTCCTACTTCCACTCAGCAAATTCTACTAGACATAACTTTACCTCCGGTGCTATGATTCTCATCCTATTATACTCATTTTTTTCCCCTGGATTCTTGGAAAAGCATCCAAAAAAACTCTCATGGCAGTCTTTTTTCACCAGAGCAACCAAATTGATCCTGTTAAAACTAAGCCAGTGCACATTTCTCTTCTGCTCAGACTTCCTATGGCTCTCTACTTCACTTGAAGGATATCAAAAATCCTTACATGACCTGTGTCTCCTTCCCTCTGTGACCCTTTTTTTTTTTGAGAGGGAGTCTCGCTCTGTCGCCCAGGCTGGAGTGCAGTGGCCGGATCTCAGCTCACTGCAAGCTCCGCCTCCCGGGTTCACGCCATTCTCCTGCCTCAGCCTCCCGAGTAGCTGGGACTACAGGCGCCCGCCACCTCGCTCGGCTAGTTTTTTGTATTTTTTTTTTAGTAGAGATGGGGTTTCACTGGGTTAGCCAGGATGGTCTCGATCTCCTGACCTCGTGATCTGCCCGTCTCGGCCTCCCAAAGTGCTGGGATTACAGGTTTGAGCCACCACGCCCGGCCTATGACCCTTTCTCTAACATGTTGTGCCAGGCTCGTGCTTTTCTATTCTTACAGGGCTGTTGAATATCCCTTATATACGTTAGGCCACTTCCTGCCTTAAGGCCTTTGTCTTTGCTGTTTCCTCTTCTTGGATTGTTTCCATTGATATGACTTGTTCCCTTACCATCAATTTTCTGTTCAGATGTTCACTTTTCCTGGTCTACCAACTCAAAATTAGAACCACTCTCTTCTCTACTCTGCCTAAGTATTCCTATCTCGGGTTCTTCCACTTTATTCTTCATAATGGCTACTACATCGTAATATACGACAGTATGTAACTTTTTTTCTTAAACTGATAAATTTCCGGGAGTCCCTGGAAATTTTGGATAAATGAATAAATTATGTTATATATATATGTGTGTGTGTTATATATTATATGTATGTTATGTATGTATATATATATGTGCTATATATATTATATATATTCATGTGTGTGTGTGTGTAAGTGTCAAATAATATAAATATAATCTCCATTGTATCTTATCATAGTGCTACATGTAAATGTTTGTGTACCTCCAAAATAGATCAGGGTGGGGATAAGGCAGGATTCGTACACAGTCTCCCCCGCATTGAGAGTGCCATGTGTTCTCATTTGGAAATATATCTTAGGAATTATATAGGATATTATGTGACGTCTCCTATTTGTGCATTGAATTTCCTGACCATGAGCAAAGCAGCAGGGTCTTAGTGTCCTCCAAAGAGAGATGCTTGATTGAAGGTCAAATCAATAATTGAACAGACACTAGAACACAGGAATTCCGATAACTTTCCCCAAAGCTTGTAATTGTACACTTTGACAGTGATAACCATTATATACCAGGATAAGTTAATTTTTTTCCATTAAAATACATAACCATAGGCCGGGCGTGGTGGCTCAAGCCTGTAATCCCAGCACTTTGGGAGGCCGAGACGGGCGGATCACGAGGTCAGGAGATTGAGACCATCCTGGCTAACCCAGTGAAACCCCGTCTCTACTAAAAAATACAAAAAACTAGCCGGGCGAGGTGGCGGAGCCTGTAGTCCCAGCTCCTCGGGAGGCTGAGGCAGGAGAATGGCGGGAACCCGGGAGGCGGAGCTTGCAGTGAGCTGAGATCCGGCCACTGCACTTCAGCCTGGGCGGTAGAGAGAGACTCTGTCTCAAAAAAAAAAAAAAAAAAATACATAACCATAATTCCATCAAATTTGAAATATAATAAATTACATTTATTTTTAGTGTAACTTAACTTTTAGTCTTGTAGCATTATTTGAAAAATGCCCCACTAACTGCTACACATTGATCATTGTGTTTCTCCTTATTACAGACTTTTTTCTGTTTCAAAACCTGTAAGAAGCCACAAATCTTGGGAATTTAATTACAGACTTTCTAAACCCCCACACAGCAGCTGTGGAATAAGCAAATACCAATTTTATTAGCATAATAGAATGACATGAACCAACTGAATGGATTGAGTCCCAGAAGATCTTGCCTTTCAGATGAGATGTGTTTAGACAGAATTAAAAAAGTATTATAATGATTTATTTATGGTAGAAATGAGGATATAAACTTAAAGTAGCAATGCTTAAACTAATTTCTAATTGCTATACAAAATTGAGCCTTGTTTTCATGACAAATAAGTTATATTTATCCACATGTGCACAGTGAAGCTCAAACCTATTTTTGCATTTCAAGAAAAAAAGAGAGATGGAGAAAATGCACCTCCATTAAATCAATTGGAAATAATATTATTTTAGACTTGCAAGTGGAATATATAACGCTCTCTTTCCTTTGTGACCCAGACTAGTTTGTACTTTGCACCACAAAAGGGGACAGTTATATAACAGAAAGTAATGAGATACTCCACAGAGCAAATGCATGTCAATATCCCTATACAGTGAGAAATAAAAAACAGAAACCACATTGAATGAAGCGGCATGTTAGAAACAACTAAAATTACTTATATTTTGACCCACTGGGTCATCTTACAATAAAATTTTTATGAGCACACTCCTTACCCCTGTTTGTTTCCTCTGAGTTCAGCGCTTCGCATTAGCTGTGCCTGAAGCTTTTCTAGAACCTTACTCATCTTATTGACAAACTAATTACCTTCTCACGTTCCCAGGAGGGAGTAAGTGAGGTTAACATAAGGTAAGTGAATGACAGACCTAGAAGAAGGAGAGTTTTAAAAGAATGAGAAATGCCAGATTTACCTGGAGAATATTTTTCTGGCCAGTGGACACAACTAAGCTGGTCCAGTGTATTTGCTCCGGCTAGCTACTCATCAGGCTACATCATCCCTACTCCCAACCCTCCTCCTATCTGGGTGGGTGGTATCTATGTAAAGCCTTTAAATGAATGAGATTCAGGTAAGTTGTAATACTGATGAATCTGATCTCTTTAGAGGATTTAATAGATTAGAAGCTTGAATTCTGGAGGTAGTATATCTGGCTTAGAATTTTTGCCGTGCTTCTTACTCATTTTGTGAACTTACGTTTCTTAGCTCTGCTTCATTTTCCACATTTTGAAAATGAGGATAATCAGAGTAGCTGTCTCAGAGGGTTTGGATGGATGGAAAGAGAAAACACCTACGAGTGCTTAGCACAATGCCTCACACGTGGGAACATTTAAGAACGATTGGCTGTTACAATTATCATTGTTATTTACTTTTTTAAAGTTAGAAAAAAGCTGCAGTAATATATCTTCATAAACATTATTGCACTATTGTATGTAGCAATGTCTTCAGCAATTTTCTTAGAGAAGTGAGATGAACTAGAAGGTAGATTTAGGAGGCAATCTTCCTAAAGGTGCTAGCTCGGGGTCTTCCACCTGAATCCCTCAGTGAAATATGTGTTACAGAAATATAATATGCTTTTAAATTCCCTTCTATATGTCTAATACCCAACACATATTTCCTTAGATCAGTCTTGTGCAGAATAAGCATAAACTTAAATAATTGTCTCCTGATTCATTATTTTTGATGAAGATTTTGTAGCTGGTATGCAATAATTTAAATAGTTTCTTACAGTTTTTTTTTTTTTTGAGACAGAGTCCCTCTGTCACCCAGGCTGGTATGCAATGGTGTGATTTTGGCTCACTGCAAACCCCACCTCCCAGGTTCAAGTGATTCTCCCGCCTCAGCCTCTGGAGTAGCTGGGACTAAAGGCACATGCCATGCCCAGCAATTTTTTTTTTTTTTTTTTGGTATTTTGGTATTTTCATGTTGGCCAGCCCAGTCTTGAACTCATGACCTCAGTTGATCCACCCGCCTCAGCCTCCAAAACTGCTGGGATTACAGGCATGAGCCATCGCACCCGTCCCACTTTTAAAATTAAAATCTAAAAATAGCTTTAAAAAAAGGAGTGAAGCCATCTTTTCAAAATAAATTATATTATGGCCTCATTACTCCAATTCTTCACTGATAATAAAAGCGGGATATTTTTACATTTTAAGTATTATATAAGCCTCTCTTTGTCATAATTTTCTCAAATATTTTGTTTCACTTTCGGTTGGAATTATTTAATAATATCATTTATGCACTTTGTTTTTTAATATTTAAAGGTGAAGAAAGAAAAACACATACCTAGAAGAAAGAAAAACACATCTTATACTATATATGTTTATTTTAGTCTTATAGTGAATATAAACATATGAATGCCATTATAAAGAGGAAATACAGTGAAACTTGTAGAAAAGGTTTAGTTTTGGGATTTACCTTGGACTACATGTTTTTGTGTTTGTTCATTTTTCCCACAGATATAATTTAAATTGTGATAGTAAAAACAATAGGTACAATTTACTAAGTGCTCACTGTGTGCCATTCCCTAGGTCAATCCTTTTTTTGTGTGCTTTATCCGATAAAATTGTCACAACAACTGAATGTTGTGTGAACTTTAATGAAAATTTGTCCAGTGGCTCAAATCTAGCGAGTTACAAAACCAAGATTGAACCTATTCCTGTCTGACTACAAAATGTAAGTCTTAATATATAAGAAATACTATATGATACGAATTAAAATATAGGCACTTGACTTAAGATAAAATCTCAAAATAGTTTGAAGCAATGTCTCAACTTCAACCTGTTACATGCCTTTCAATTCACCTCCAAAAATCGTTGTATGATGGGTAGCCTGGGATTCCAAATTCATATTTTGGCGTTATAGCAGATTTATAATATTATCACATGAATAAATCATTTATGTGATAATATTATGTATGACTATTACTTAATAAACCTAGCAAATTGAAATACTGATTCTCCTTTGAACCATATGTATCTCAATTTAGATAGCTAAGGGCTCTGCGTTATCTTAATTCTTAAGCAAAGTCAGAATAATTATGTTAATTTTTATTTGAGCACTGAATAATGATTAAATGATTGTTGAGATTTAAGACATTCACTTTGAAAATAGTATCTAAAAGCTGGCATTCTAGAAATAGCATAAAACTATAGTTGCCAAATTTTGAATAAAAATAAAGCCCCCAAATCAGGATTAAAGACTAAAAATATTTTTTTCTGGGTTAAAGCTATTTAAAATGTTGTAACATTTTGGAACAATCATTAAGATATATTTAGCCTATTTTTATAAATGCGTAACAGAGTGAAATAAAATTATTTTATACAAATAAATTTTAAGACTACTTTAAAGTACCTTTCTCCTCTAAGTGGCATTGATGGTCTTGTTAAAATTCAGCATGATATACAAATGTAGGATAGATTTGTATATCAAATGCAGCATGTTGAGAATTGCATCAGGAGACAAATTAGAAACTATTTCAGGCAAGCTCTGAGAAATGAGATTTTTTTGTTTTATTATTATAATTATTATTATTTTTAGACGGAGTCTCCCTCTGTTACCCAGGCTGGAGTGCAGTGGCAGAATCTCAGCTCACTACAGGCTCTGCCTCCCTGGGTCAAGAGATTCTCCTGCTTCAGCCTCCTGAGTAGCTGGGATTACAGGGGCTTGTCACCACACCTGCCTAATTTTTGTATTTTTAGTAGAGATGGGGTTTCCCCATGTTGGCCAGGCTGATCTCGAATTTCTGAACTCAAGTGATTCACCCACCTTGGCCTCCCAAAGTGCTAGGATTACAGGCATGAGCCACTGCACCTGACCAGGAATGAGAGATTCAAAGAATAATGATCCATGCAAAAGACATGCAAAAAAAAATTAGGACAATTTGATAATTGATTGGATGTGAGGACCATTAAGAAAGAGAAGTTAAAGATTTTCAAATCTTTTAAACTTAGAAAACTGGACTAATATTGGTGTCATGAGAACATATAGCAATCCCAGAGTGTTCTTAGTTGTAAAATAAGTAAATAAATAAGAATATCAGTTTCTAATATTAAAGTAGAAATATTCAGCAGGGTGATGAAAATATCAGACAAAAGTTTAGTAGTAAAATCAAGTTCAGAAAAGTATAACAAAATCAATGAAAAAACTCTTAGGAAGAAAACATTTATATTATTTCTCTTTTGATTCTAAGCAAGAGAAACCTATCGAGAAGTTTTTATTAAAAGACACCTGTGTCATAGATCCAAAGCGTAAAGATAAAATAGAGTCTTTGCAATATGTTAGAACAAGAGGCTTGTGTACCAGTACTCCCTCAATCTCTCACTCTTCATGTAGTCCTCCTTCCTTCTTGTGGCATTTCTCAAGCTTAATTCATTTTATTAAATCCACATACAAAATGTACGCGTGAAGAGTAACAGAGCTGATCAACCATCTCTGCTTCTTTGTCTGAGCTCCTTGACTTTGCCCTCTCTCTCTACCCCTTTCCCAGTTCTAAGTTTTCTGAGAAGCAACTCGACTAGGTCATGTATGTTCCTCTGGACAGACAACAATAGTGAGACTGGTTGGTGGCAGGTACACAATCATCTTGGAAATGGCCCCATTCTTTATTTTGTAAGAAGTGAAGTTTATCTCTCAAAGGCAGTGTGGAAAGCTGAACTACAATAGTTGATCTTTTCACGAATCAAAGACAACCTGAATAAAATCTGTATTTCAGAACAAGATATAAATGGAGAAAGAAAGAGGCAAAGAGAAGTTTTAAAAAATGAAGTATGTACAGTGCCACTGAAACCAAAGGAAATGTGAAATCAAAAGAAATAATATATGTTCATCAGGAGAAAAAAAATAGCATTATGAAGATTGAGAAACCACCATTGGATCTGGACATTGGAGAATAATCAGTGATCTTCAGAATAACAGTTTCTACAGAAATAAGTAAAGAGCTAGTTGCTACATTATTTGATAAAATTCAGACATATTTATGCTACTGCCCTCGTATACTGTTATAGTAACTCACTTTTAAAAAAAGAAGGGGTAATTTCCTATGCTATTACTAATAATGACTGATTCTCAATGAACTCTGTTTTAACCTAAATATCCACAAACTGTTGTTTTAAGAGTGTTTAGCAATCTTACTAGGAAATAGATGTAAAATTGACCAGTGTATGATTTCTAGAAATGAAATCATTACTCCTTACAAAAAATCAGAACACATTCCTCTCTCCAATATTCCAGAAACTTTCCACATTTGCATGATTCCATAAGGATAGATAAATGAGATATAATCCTCTCTAAAATTTCTCCCAGTTCCCTGGTAAGCACTTTTTCTGGGCCAGGAGAAATGAACTATTCTGAAGCAACCATCTGCTCTTATATTATCTTGGGTTTTATTTTCCTCTTATCCACATTTTTTTTTTTTTTTTTCTATTTGAAGACCATTTGCCTTCATATAGAAATTGGACCAAAAAATCACTGAGTAATTCTTTCTATCATCTCTACATAATATACATCTTTCTTCAGCAATGGTTAGAAATAAAATTTCAGTTCCCACTTGAGGCATAATTCATTTTTGAAAGTGTCATTGCTTGCCTTGTAGATGCAAAAATATAAGCATGGGAAAAACTACGGGCTAAGACCCCTGCAGGCTAGTATACAAGTAGGAAAAAGAGAGTCAAATAAAATGGCTAAGTGTGGAACACTAGGGATGGAAGTGTGGAAGGTACTAAACTGGATACAGAAATACGCCTGCATTATAAAATTCTAGCCAGCTTGAGTCCTGAAATGACTTGAGAGATACCTGTAATATAATTTATGACCATAATCCTCCAATGATGAAGTGGCTTTTCCATATTTAATACTTAGCAGCCTGCATATTATAATTCAAATTATTTTCCATTGTTTTGGAGAGTAATTGATTACTAGAGGTTTTATGTGATCATATACTGTAATGACTCATAATCACTCCATTGTCTATTGCATCATCTTCAAATTCATTTTTCTCCACTTTCTTATAAAAGTGCAAGGTTTCATTCAAAAGATTTTCTCTCTACACTAGACTGTATTCATTCATGTTTGCAGACCTTTAGTTAGCCTTTCTAATTCTTTTTTAAAATATACTACTTTTTTTCTGTGTACAGCCTATCCATCCTTCAAGAGCCATTTCAAGCTCCACCTCCTACGTAAAGTGGTCTCTGACACTTCCAGTGCTGATATGCATCTCCCCTGGTTCCCTTTACACTCATATGCTGTACCCTAGAGCTGATACAATGTGCAGAGTTTTTAATTCCTCATTCCTAAAACTACACTTCTAATCCTTTTATTATATAAACATATTGTGCTTATACATTTATAGATATGTATTCATTATCAAATAATTTCTGAATTGCTGTGAATATATTTATTTTGTTCACAGCCAGACAGAAAATTACCGTGGCAAGGATTGGCTGATTTTCCACTACATTTACTGGAACAGGAAACAAGGCTAGGTAAGCTATAAGAAAGGTAACAATAAATTTGCCATCTCCTCCTTTACGTATTTCGTATTCTATGAGCAAATACATTGCTCTGACAATATTACTTGCATAATAAAGGCTTGACCTTATAAATAGGGAGCAGTTAACACTTCAAAGATCAGCATATGTCATAGTACTAAAACTAGCTGTAAAACTAGAACCTGGAACCAAAAGAGAAAAAATTTTTTTTTGCTATTTAAGAAACAAAAGCAAAAAAGATTTTTAAGTATGTAGACTGCTCTAAACAGAATGAAATTGAAATACATAAATGATAGGTCTATGATATAGCATCATACATACACTTGAATTTTTCAAACTCATAAAAACTAGGACATATGGAGCCAAAAGCCTTTTTCCTTATGTTCAGCATTGGACATGTGCATCCTTTATCATGAAAATGCATTTTTAGGTTTCTAGCAAAGTCAAACTTAATGCAACTAAAAATGAAAAAAAAATCATAAATAGAAATCAATAGCTTATAATATTCAGTTTTTAGAAGATTAAATTTTATTTTCACCTAATTCTATAAAAGCATGCTCAATTTTGAGGCTTTCCATCAGTTTTATGTTATGCTGTATTTTATCCAATTCTCAATTTTATCAAGGAAACTAAGGTCCACATGCAAAATGCTAGTGCAAAAAAAGCACTTTATTCCACTTTGAAATGCTTAGGAATAAAGTGGGAAGTGAAACAAGAAAACAAACTCACAAACAACCATGCAAACATGTCTCAGAAACTGGATAACTGAAATAACTGATATTTGTATCTGTAGGAATTTAGGAACAATATCTATACAGTGAAATAGCATTATCACCAACAGAACTGGTTCTATCATTTAGGAGAACTTAGAAGACTGAGCAGAAAAATGAATGATGATGAGTCATGCACAATAAACAGGAGCTCACCTTTAACTTTATTCTTTGAAGCAGCCGCTGGTACCAAGGAAAGGTTGCACAAGAAGAGAACAAACATATTAGATATTAGACAGATTCTCTAACTAGTAAGAAAGCAGAGATGTTATTGCTATTAAAGTCTAAGGAGTACATTTGTGATTACATGATCAACAGCCTAAGAAAGAAAATGACAATTGTTACATTTCATTACTGTTATGATTAAGATCCTTGAGTAAGAAAAAGTAAGAGCAGACAGGAGCCATGTACTACACATTCCAAACATTTCAAGTCATCATATTCCTTTAATGGAATTTATAACTTCTTTAAGTTCTTCTTAACTCTAAATTGTATTTAATAATCAATTAAAACTACATATAGTTTAAATATACTTAATACTATTTAATAATCAGATTATAACTCCATGATATTTGAATAACTAAAAAGCAGGCCACTTCCATTATTTGAGTGCTTGCTAAATGCCAGAGGCTGACTTTCCACACATCTACCACTTAATAATGACAATTGTGAGAGTTAAGTTTTGTTGCCCTTGCCTCATAGATGTGGAAACTGGGACTGAGGAAGGTCAAATTACTTGCTGAAGGTGACAAATCTGGAAAGAAGCAAATTTGGGATTTGATTCCGGATGTATCTGACTCCAGAATCTGTGCTGTAAAATACTACCTTAAGCTATTGGGATTTAAGGGACTGATTCATCCACTATAAAAATTATATGATTCATTAAACTCCAGCTATTTTGGTACTCAGTTGACCACATAACCATGAGAATAGAAAACTGTATTACTTTAAATGGCATCATTTCCATTAATCAGTTCAAGTGTAAGCTTATATCTAGTGGTAAACATTGTTTAAAGCAGAAGTAAAGTTAACAAGAAAATTAGAATAGTCCTACAGGACAGTCCCTTACTCAAAGGAAAACTTCTGTTCAAAATGCATAATTAGATACCTCTAAATACTTTTGAAGTGATATAGTCTACTTTGACTTACTATTTAAAAATGAAGATTGACAAAAGCAGGGATGTGTTTTGGCTTTCTAAATGATGTGAAGGAGGAAGTAGTCCATCTCCTAATTGGGAAATGTGCAGTCTCTAGTTTCGCGGACTGACCTTTAGTAAAATTTAACATAGATTTTAGATCTAGTAATTATGAACTACACACGAAAACTTCTAATTTCCACTTCCTTCTTTCAAGTTGCCTAGAGCTAAAAAAAATTTAGAAAGTCTGTGTACATACCAGGCTACTTACAGATAATTTTCATTTTCATCCATAATAATGAAAACTGCCTTACTATTTGCATATATCTTCTACTAGTTTATTTTAAAATGAACATCCTATTTTTAAAATAATAATATTTTTACCAGACAAAAACATCTTAAGCAAAAGCAAAATTATTTTAGGAAATTTGGATTAAGTCCTTGATCCATTCAAACTCTTTTATTCCACAGTTTTCAAATGGACATAGGCGAAGTAGGCAACTACTTACAATATTATTGTGAAGTTTTTTAAAAGTAATTTAAAATTCAAAGTGTAACAATTAGCTGTTCTGTGATCTTTTTACTACTTATGATGCAATAATTCATAAAATTTAAAGCCCACTGAAATGTTTAATATCAAAACTTAAGTTTTAAAATTGAATTTCATCAATCATCTACATTCCTTTAATGAATGTAATGTTTTGGCTTAGTTGTTTAGGTACAGATTTGATATACATCAAAAATTACAGGTAATAAAGTAAACAACATCCCCTCTTCCTTTCCAATGTCATCATCTGAGATAATCAATGCCAGCAATTTCTTAATGTTAAAAAATAAAATTTGCAGTTTTTATAAAAACCTAAAAAAAATTGTGTGCATTTTGTTTCCAGAACAAGATTTTACTATACACATTAATTTGCAGTCTGCTTTTCCTACATTTTCCAGGTTAATACATAGAGTGCTAACTTACTCATTTTAGTAGTTGCATATTTTTCTATAGTTTATATGAAGTATGGAACTATTTCATATGATCAACAGGTTTGTGGTTTGGGGACATCTTGTTGTATTTTGGTTTTTTGCTAATAACAGTTTTGCAACACACATCTTTATGGCGTATCTCTTACGCACTGTAGTAGTGCTTTATTTCTTCAGGACATAAATTTCCAGGTTGTTTTCGTATTTCTGCTTAGAAAATCCTGGATAAAGATGAATACTTAAATATTGAAAATGGAAGAGTTGGAAATATGTGGAGAGAAAGTGTGCAAGTATATTGCATGCTCTAAAATAAGAGGTAACTAGAAGAAGAGAAAAAAGACAAAGAGAGAAAGTAAAGCACAGAATCTACTGTTTCAAACAACTGATACACTACAAATTCTTTATATCTTTAAAACCGTAAATTGGTTTATTTAACTTTACCTACTATTTGTTTTTAATGGGATTCCTTGGTAAAATGCTAGTGAATTTTAAGTGAAAATAATTTAAAATTATTTTCCTTTTATTTTTCATTTACTTATGGTTTTTTTGTGTATTGTTTTTAAGACTACACAAACCTGAATGAGTTATTTTTAGATTATGCTAAAATAATGTTTGTCTCAATTTCAAAGGAAAGATTACAATGCATCAATAAATTGACTTGCTCATTTGAAGAAAAAATTTGCTTCAAACTCAAATTCATCACTTGAAAAATTTTAGCATGAATTCAAGAAAACATGCCAAAACCTTATAAAGGTTTGGAGCAATAATAATTAATTAGCATCTAACATGTAAGAGATACAACCAATCTTTTATAAGAAATGATTTTATTATAAATTAGTGAAATAATGATGGATAAAGCAAATCTTTACATTTATCAGTTGATTGGAGATAAGTTATTGACAATTCTCAAACATTGTATGAAGACAGAGGATTTTATTCTTTGATTATTGGGTAGGTACCAACATAGAATAGAAAGAAAAACAAAAGCTCTGCCCGTTTCTGTGTGTGTTCAGGCAGCTAATACTAGACTAGGTTAATACAATTGGGAAGAGGCCAGGCTATCAGGCTTGTTAGCCCAATTATAATTCTCTGCATATTCAATAAAAGAAGCCAAGATGACAGGAATACTGTCATGAATGTCATGTTCAATACTTGTAAGACTTTTCATTGTCAGCATAGTCCAATTATAAGTCAATTGTAAAGTGCACATTGCATACCACCCCAAGTGACTGAAAATTATCTTAAAAATGCAATTTAACTGTTTAAAGATAAAACAAAAAGAACAGAATTAAAGATACTTTGACCAGAGAAAAATTTTAGATATGACACCATTTTTTGTCTTTATAATAAAAACAGCAAGTTGTTACTATAACACAATTATTCATACTACTTTTTTCAGAGATTGCTAGTTATAATATTAAAATTGTAAATAGTGACAATTATAATATTGATTTCACATACTTACTTTTGTGAAAACATGTACATATATGTGAGGAAAAATCATGTGAACAATGAAATAATTACCATAGCTACTTATGTAGGAATGCGGAAGGGTTAGTGAATGTCAGTCATTATATTAATAAAGTTTATATGAAAAAACATAAATACAAATAATTATAAAGTACAAATATAATTGACTATGTTACTGTTTTGATTAGTCAGGTTTAAATTAGACACGTGTCTGGCTCTTTGGAAGATGTATCACTAACTAATATTTTCTCAAAGAATTAGAGACTCTCAAACCACCTTTCTTGAAATGGAGATCAGGGACTATTAATAGGGTATGAAGGCATTCTCAGAAGAGATTAGATAAATTTCACCCTCTCAAGACCGATATGACTAGTCACATTTTTGCTATTCTTTTATTCTTGCTTCTTCTTTTAACATTTACTGTCATAACAAAAGGGTCATATATTTTTAATAGTATTTGCAATATATGGGTAATATAGAGCTTACTGGATTCACTGCTGCCTTTAGAAGTATTTGTTAGAAAGTTATTCATCAATGAAACATTTCGTAAATAGTTAGCAAAGACATTACTGGTATTTACGCAGAGAGAGCTAAAGCACTATGGATCTTTGTATTTTAAGATTAGGTAGAATTTTATTGAAATATTTTGATTTGGGCCTTGTGTCTGTTGTCCTTCCTCCTAAGCAAAAATTTCTAGATAAGGGACCATTTTTTCTTAAAAGAGGAGGCAATAGATTTAAAGCATAGATTTTTTTAAAGAGACAGAGATTCCTGACATCCATGACTTTGATGGCAGCGGCAGCCCATGTAGAGCAGCCACTGCCATTGCAACAGCTGCAGAGAGGAGCTACCCACTCCAGGGTCTCCTCTCTGCTAAGAGTAGCAGACATCAGGATAACCAGCTACAGAGAGGAGCTACTCACTCCAGGGCTTCCCCTCTGCTGAGAGCTGCAGAGGTCAGGAAGACCAACTGCAGAGAGGAGCTCCTCACTCCAGGGCCTCTTCTTTGCTGAGAGCTGAACACTCTATGCGACAACCTGCCTGCAGACAGGAACTACACCCCCCAGGGCCTCCTCTGACCTATTGTCACTCAATAACGCTCCTCCTCAACTTGCTCACCCTCCATGTTTCTGCATGTCTCATTCTTCCTGGGTGCAGAACAAGAATTCAGAGCCCAGCAAATGAGGCTAAAAGAGCTGTAACACACACAGGGCTGGGACATGCCCCTTGCTTGCCACATTGTGGGAGAAGACAAGAAAAGAAGAACTGTAGTCCTTCGGGGAGCCAAGACCTGGGAGCACCCCAGGCCAGGGCTGTGGCTCCCTCTGTGGGGCACTGCAGTTCCTAGAGTCTCCAAGCTTCCAGGCACTACCATGTTTCCTGGTGCCAGCCGTGGAAGCTTCTTGCGGTGCACCTGGTCTAGCTGCAGCCTCATGGAGAGCTGGTGCCCATGCTGGCACCTGGAACTGCCCCCACCCAACTGGAGCACCTAGCATGTCTGACTGTGCACAGTGTCTGGATCCCATCTCACTCACACACCCCTCACCATTCCACACCTCGCTCGCCCTTGGCACTCATGAGACCCAGGCCAGTAGTGTAGTGTGAGCCGAGTGCAGTCTGCCAAGTCAAGTGAGCAAAATGAGCCCAGCAGACCTGAGTAAAACACAGGAAAGGTGCCACTAGCCACAGAAATTTCTGACCATGGAAATGACACATCAAAGATCCCATAACAACTTCACATTCAGATATATTAGATGTTTCCCTTGTTTCAAATGTATTTGCAGTAAAACAAAACAAACAAAACAAAAGAAAACATTGCCATTGGCAGATGCTATGCAGTATAAAGTTTTTATATATGAAAAGTTACCCTTATAGTACACAGTACAAATTATTAAAATGGAAGACAGTGGCATTGCCACTACTTCCCAGAATAAATACAGTGAAAACAATGAGATCAATCATGTAACAAAACTGTGCTTCAGAGATGAGGAATGCCATTTCTAGACTACAAAGCACCTCAGTTGTGAATTTACAAGAAGAAAAAAAAAACCCACACTTCTGAACATATATGTTTTAAAACCTACTACGACAAAATGTAGTAACCATTAGCTATTATATAACATAGTAATGTTAATCAAGAAACCAATTATTTTGATTCCTTTATGATTGAAATAACACTGATTTGAAAAGGGGAAATGCTACTACATCTAATTTATCAGATAGTACATTATTACTGTGTTTCAAGACACAGAAATTAAAATATCTGCTGTACAGGGCTAGATAAACACCTACCTTTTCTCCTCTTTTTGTTTTCTTTCTTTAATCATCAAACACAAGGTTAAACACATTTTTTCACTTTTCACATGAAACTTACTAAAATAACATCTTTCTGAACTATCACCTAACATTGTCTAAGTACTAGATTTTCTTCTAAGCTTCATTAGAATTCAAAGACTTGAAAAAGTGTGAATTTAATTTCGTTCACTAGTTTTTGTTTTTTCTTAATGATCACACAAATATCATACTAGGAAAAAAGTGTAAAAATGGTTTAAAATGTTTTAGAAAGAAACACTTGCTATGGAGTTATACCCAGAGTAGCCAAAGATTGGACAGATGGAAATAACTCTTAATGGAAACACTCTAGCTACTAAATAAAGAGGAAATAAAAGAATTAGAAAATCACCATTCTGCAATTTTAACAAGTACTTATATTTAGGCAATGATTACCATTCAGGTAATATCAGTAAAAGGGAATCTACCAGATATTATATGCCTCCTCCTGGATGGACACAACACCACATAGGAAGAATTTTTCCGAAATAATGAAACCTGGATAGCACTATGTCTCTACATTGAACTTCCAAAGTCCAACAAATACAGGGGACAAAAAAATAGTCCAATGAGGCCATGAGTAAAATAATGAATGTGAGAAATAACACACAATTTTGCCATTTGTTTCCTTTAGCAAATAAATGTCATGGCAAAAAAAAAAAAAAAAAAAACAGAGGAGAAACCGAAAAGACACATCAATTAATTACCATGTGTAGATAACTGTGGCTCTTGAGTTGAGCTTTAGATACTTCATAGTGTTAGGAAATTATTGTTAATATTTAGAAAGGATAATAGTATTGTGACTATATTTTTCAAGTCTTTTTTTTTGCAAAATTAAATGCTTGTGAAAAACCATTTCATAATAATTTTGGGATGCATTACATGTGGGCGGAAAGCCACCCAGGTGCTGAGGCTAGAGACCGAAGGCACAAACTCTTCCAGTTTAATAAAGAAAATATATACAGTAAGAATAGTTGTACTAAAAATAGATTATAGATATGATTCTATATGAATATCATTAATCGTTAGTTTGTACCATCACTCTTTGTCCCAATATTATGATAATCTTTGTTCTACAATTATAACCTGGGAAAAACCAGGCCATACAGAGAGAGAGGAGCCGAAGGGACACGGTGAGAAGTGACCAGAAGGATGAGCCCTCTGTTATGCCCGGACAGGGCCACTAGAGGGCTCCTTGGCCTAGCGGTAAGGCCAGCGCCTGGGAAGGCGCCCGTTACTTAGCGGACCTTGGTCTAGCGGTAGTGCCAGGGCCTGGGAAGGTACCCCTTACTTAGCAGACCGGGAAAGGGAGTCTTCCTTTCTCGGGGGGAGTCAGAGAAGACTCTGCTTCACCACCTCTTGTGGAAGGCCTGACATCGGTCCGGCCCACCGCAGCCACCCGGGGGCCTGACCGTCCTTCTGTGATGCTGTGTTTCGGTCCGCTTTCACGTTCTACCCTGTACACCTGTCTCTGCCTTCTAGATAGCAGTAGCAGAAATAGTGAAAGTATTAAAGTCTTTGATCTCTCCGAGAAATACATAGAATAAATAATGACGTAAGCTGCCCTCTCTCTCTCTCTCTCTGCCTGGGCTACCAAATAGGGAAGGGCCCCCCGTTCAGTGGACACGTGACCTTACCTATCATTGGAGAGGACTCACACAACTTACCCTGCCCTCTTGCTTTGTCTACAATAAGTAACAGTGCGGCCAGGTATTCGGAGCCACTACTGGTCTCTGTGCCTTGGTGGTAGTGGTCCCCCGGGCCCAGCTGTCTTATGTTCTATCTCTTTGTCTTGTGTCTTTATTTCTACCATCTCGGGTCTCCGCACACACAGAGAAAAACCCACAGGCCCTGTAGGGCTGGACCCCACACTATGTTTAGTGCATTTTCTTCCTATTTTTATATGTGTTTGAAATTTTTGATAGTAAAAAACGGTTAAAATTTTATATATTTAAATAAAACTTGAATGTTTTTCTGTTTTAGGTGCAGTTGATCAGGGAGCAATATAGATTTGAACTGCATGAGCCCACTTACATGCAGATTTTCTCCTGCCTCTGCCATCCCTGAGATAGATTAGCCAATCCCTTCTTTTCCTCCTCCTCTTCAGCGTAATCGACGTGAACAGGATGAGGAGTTAGATCCTTATAATGATCCACCCCCACTTAATGAAGAGTAAATATATTTTGTCCTCCTTATGATTCTCTTATTAACATTTTCCAATCTCTAGCTTACTTTAAGAATACACTATATGGTACATATATAAAATATGTGTGAATTCACACTTTATGTTATCAATAAGGCTTCCAGTCAACAGCAGGCTCTTAGTAGTTAAGTTATTGGGGAGTTAGGAGTTATCCTTGAATTTTTGACTGCACTGGGGAGTCAGTGGCCCTAACGCCCATGTTGTTCAAGGGTAAACTGTATTACAATTTCTGAACACATCTTTTCCTATGATTTAATATGACAGTGTATATAAAACAGTGCAGTGTTTGCTAACTATTGATAATTGCATAGAATAAGGTCAATTTATCATATGTGTAAATTACTTACAGTATGTGCAACACAAGCAAGCAAAATGAAAGTAATTTTGGCTATGAAATTCTTTCTTAAGAACAAGGAATATTACCACCCTGACCAATATGGTGAAACCTCACATCTACTAAAAATATAAAATTTAGCTGGGCGTGGCTGTGGGCGCCTGTAATCCCAACTACTTGGGAGGTTGAGACAGGAGAATTGCTTGAACCCGAAAAGAGAAGGTTGCAGTGAGCTGAGATTGTGCCACTGCACTCCAGCCTGGGTGACAGAGTGAGACTGTATCTCAAAATAAATAAATTAATTAATTAATTAATTAATTTAATTAAATACCATTAATTTCCTCTATAAAATAAACATTTTGTTTCCATAGAGGTGAAACAGAACTTTATTGTAAGCTTTTACCTACTTTATTTGTGTGTATTTTGAGATTTAAGTAATCTATATAATTATTTATTTTCCCTGTTTTTTCACTTTATACATACTGAATTATACATAGCAAAATAACTAATATTTTGTATTAAATTTTTTTCACTCTACTGATTGCATGCTTGTAGTATAAATAGTTTATACATCAAATGTTTACGTGATCTTTTTCTATATTTATTCCTTTTGCTTTCAAAGATCTCTTTAAAGTTCACGAGTCGGTACCAATTTTTAAATCTCTTTTTCTTATGCTGTATTTCACAATTTCCTTGTAAGATTATGCCTTTTGCCCCAATAGTTACAGAGGGAGGTTTTCAAGCCAAGAATAGAATTTAAACTCATGCCTCTAAAAGAGACTATGTAAGATAAATGCAAACCCTTAGATGTTTCAGCCATTTATTATTATGAAAGCCTTAAGGAAGTACAGGAATAAAAGGTTCTCAATAACTAAAGTACTTGGGCAACCTTTGAAGTTGTATTTTATGTCTACATTACTAAACCAAAAAGCTATTTTAGAAATACCCTAAATCTATAACTGGAACATAATAGAGTGTCGATGATTTATCTCATTGTATGTTATTCCCCATATTCTCAATGGCTAATTTTTATGGGTTATATATACATACAGTATACATACTTTAGAATGTGTTACCAATGACACGAACACTATTAGGTGTAAGAAATATTTATTGACACATCCTTAAAAAACTAACTTCTGGCTGCACGTGGTGGCTTACACCTGTAATTCCAGCATTTTGGGAGGCCGAAATGGGCAGATCACCTGAAGTTAGGAGTTCAAGACCAGCCTGACCAACATGGTGAAACCCCATCTCTACTGAAAATACAAAAAAAATTAGCCAGGCATGGTGGCAGATGCCTGTAATTACAGATACTTGGGAGGCTGAGGCAGGAGAAATGTTTGAAACTGGGAGGCAGAGGTTGCAGTGAGCCACAATAGTGCCGTCACACTCCAGCCTGGGTGACAAGAGCACAAGTCTGTCTCCAAAACAAACAAACAAACAAACAAAAAACCCCACAAAACCACATGATTATCTCAATAGATGCAGAAAAGGCCTTCGATAAAATGCAACAACCCTTCATGCTAAAAACACCCAGTAAACTAGGTATTGAAGGAATGTATCTCAAAATATTAAGAACTATTTATGACCCACAGCCAATATCATCCTAAATGGACAAAAGCTAGAATCATTCCCTTTGAAAACTGGCACAAAACAAGGATGCTCTCTCTCACCATATTCAACATAGTATTGGAAGTTCTAGCCAGAACAATCAGGCAAGAGAAAGAAATAAAGTGTATTCAAATAAGAAGAGAGGAAGTCATATTATCTCTGTTTGCAGATGACATGATTATATATTTAGAAAAGCTCCTCATTTCAGCCCCCAGCATCCTTAATCTGATAATCAACTTCAGCAAAGTCTCAGGATACAAAATTGATGTGCAAAAATCACAAGCATTCCTATACAGCAATAATAGACAAACAGAGAGCCAAATTATGAGCGAACTCCCATTCACAATTGCTACAAAGAGAATAAATACCTAGGAATACAACTTACAAGGGATATGAAGGACCTCTTCAAGGAGAACTACAAACCACTGCTCAAGGAAATAAAAGAGGACACAAACAAATGGAAAATCAGTCCAGGCTCATGGATAGGAAGAATCAATATCATAAAAATGGCCATACAGCCCAAAGTAATTTATAGATTCAATGCTGTTCCCACTACATTGTTCCCAAGCTACAATTGACTTTCTTCATAGAATTAAAAAAAAAGAAAAAAAAAATACTTTAAATTTTATATGGAACCAAAAAAGAGCCCGTAGAGCCAAGACAATCCTAATCAAAAAGAACAAAGCTGGAGGCATTACACTACCAGACTCCAAACTGTGCTACAAGTCTACAGTAACCAAAACAGCATGGTTCTGGCACCAAATCAGATATATAGACCAATGGAACAGAACAGAGTCCTCATAAATAGCACCACACATCTATAACCATCTGATCTTTGATAAACCTGGCAAAAACAAGCAATGGGGAAAGGATTCCCCATTTAATAAACGGTGTTGGGAAAACTGGCTGGCCATATGCAGAAAACTGAAACTGGAACCTTTCCTTACACCTTATAGAAAATTAACTCAGGATGGACTAAAGATTTAAATGTAAGACCTAAAACCATAAAAACCCTAGAAGAAAATCTAGGCAATAACGTTCAGGCAAGGGCGAAGACTTCATGACTAAAACACCAAAAACAATTGCCACAAAAGACAACATCGACAAATGGGATCTAATTAAACTAAAGAGCTTCTGAAGAGCAAAAGAAACTATCAGCAGAGTGAACAGGCAACATACAGAATTGGAGAAAATTTTTGTAATCTATCCATCTGAAAGGTCTAATATCCAGAATCTACAAGGAACTTAAACAAGTTTACAAGGAAAAAAACAAACAACCCCATCAAAAAGTGGGCAAAGGTTATGAACAGACATTTTTCAAAAGAAGACATTTATGCAGCCAACAAACATGAACAAAAGCTCATTATCGTTGGTCATTAGAGAAATGCAAATCACAGCCACATAAGATACTATCTCATGGCAGTTAGAATGGTAATCATTAAAAAGTCGGGGAACAACAGATGCTGGAGAGGATGTGGAGAAATAGGAATGCTTTTACACTGCTGATGGGAGTATAAATTATAGTTCAACCGTTGTGGAAGACAGTGTGGCAATTCCTCAAGGATCTAGAACTAGAAATATCATTTGACCCAGCAATCCCATTACTGGGTATATACCCAAAAGATTATAAATCATTCTATTATAAAGATGCATGCACATGCATATTTATTGCAGCACTATTCACAGTAGCAAAGACTTGGGACCAACCCAAATGCCCATGAATGTTAGATTGGATAAAGAAATTGTGGCTCATATACACCATGGAATACTATGCAGCCATAAAAAGAATTGTTAATGTCCTTTGCAGGGATATGGGTGAAGCTGGAAACTATCATTCTCAGCAAACTAACACTGGAACAGAAAGCCAAACGCCTCACATTCTCCCTCATTAAGTGGGAGGTGAACAATGAGAACATATGGGCACAGAGAGGGAACATCACACACCGAGGTCTGTCGGGGGGATTGGGGGAAAGGGGAGGGATAGCATTAAGAGAAATACCTGTGAAACTCCGTCTCTACTAAAAATACAAAAAACTAGCCGGGCGAGGTGGCGGCGCCTGTAGTCCCAGCTACTCGGGAGGCTGAGGCAGGAGAATGGTGGGAACCCGGGAGGCGGAGCTTGCAGTGAGCTGAGATCTGGCCACTGCACTCCAGCCTGGGCGACAGAGCGAGACTCCGTCTCAAATACCTAATGTAGATGACAGGGTGATGGTTGAAGCAAATTACCATGGCACGTGTATACCTTTGTAACAAACTTGCACGTTCTGCACATGTGTCACAGAACTTAAAGTATAATAAAAACAAAAATAATAAAAAAATACTAACTTCTAAAATCAGTGAGATTCATCACATTTTTTATTTTCAGGATGTTATAATTTTTTGTTCTAATTAGTTATTACCCTAATTTGAAAATTTTACTCACTAATCTATTTTAAAATGCATTCTATTTTGCTGATTTAAATGTATGCAAAATAAATAATACTTTTTGCTCATAATTGGCATTGCTAAAATACTAAAGCAAAATAATGCTTCTTTGAAAAATTTTTGAGCCAATAAAGGTCTCAGATTGACATGACTGTCACGTAGAATCAACAGTGGAATGGCATCTACCATTAAGAGTTTATATGCTAAGGCAGAAGGTGACATGTAAAAAATCATGTGTCATAAACATTCTCTCCCTATGCATATGCATATATATGTACGTATAGCGAATACCATTTTGTAGAATCACATAAATGTATAATTATATATGTATTTATAAATGTATACATTATTTAAATGTACAAATGTACATTATACCACTGATAATTTTTTTTCCAGGAAGAATAATGATTGGACTCTGTATTAGTAATGAGAAAGGTGTGCAATTAGAAAACTAAAGTGTCACCGAGTAAGCACACTTATTGACTGTTAACAGCTTTGTAATGATTATAGGGGATGATTACTGTTCATTGATGTAAAGGAGGACACCACGACCTGGGGATTACCCAGAGCCAGCATCGTCTTAATGAGGGGAGTAAAAGGAGGTGGGAAAAGAAGCAGAATGGGGTGAAGTCAAAATAAATAAACAGAAAACAAAATTTGACAGAAAAAATAAAATGTTTCCATAAGAGAAGTACTTAGCTTTTGAGGTGATGTTACTAAGTAGAGAGCGATACGAAACTCAGGATCATGTGTTGATCTGGCCTATGATGTTCAAACAAGAAGTCATTGAGCAAACATAAATTCAGTGTTTCCTAACTCTTCATTACTAGATAGTAAGTTAATTCTGGAAAAGCTGTGAAAATGGAGAATGTGCTTAGGAATAATTTAAGGGATTTGGTTTAATCTACTTCAGTGTGGTTTCAAATAACTTATTCAATTCCCAGGAGATCCAAAGGAAATCATTTTAGTGTAGCTGGCAAGGCAAGTTTCTGTATGTATAAGTACATGGTCAAGAACGGCTTGGTTCCGGCCTCTAGTGAATCTCCCCAAAGAGGAGCCAGAGCAAGATAAAAAGTGACCTCCAGAATGTTGTACATAAAGCCACCATATCAAATTCCCTGTACTGCCACTCTCTGATCTCACTTAGATGTATACTTCGGGTAGGGTCATGATTGCCTAAAACTGAGTCACCCACACTAAAGGGGCTAAGGTCCAGAACTGCACATACTTAACATGTATTTTGTATTTAAGGCATGCTAATTCAAAGAGCACATAGCTACCTATTTATAATCCATCATTTCCACAAACCAAATGATGAAAACGGGGTCATTTAGAAAGGTCATATTTAAATTCTTTAGATGTGATATTTACTAGTTTTTACTGTAATATAATTAAGGGCCTCTGACACATAGACCCAAGTGACAGGAGGAAGAATCACATTGAGAATTCAATTGTAGGTAGGTAGGTAAGAGCTGAGTTATTGCTATGTGGTTCCAGTGGGTCTTATGGAGTGCCTAAGTGCATCCTTTTTTCTTAC
>NC_045435.1:17734824-17751876 GCF_002776525.5 Piliocolobus tephrosceles
AAAAAAAAAAAAAAAAAAAAAAAAAAATAGCCCCACGTGGAAGCGGGAGCCTGTAATCCCAGCTACTCAGGAGGTTGAGGCAGGAGAATCGCTTGAACCCGGGAGGCAGAGGTTGCAGTGAGCCAAGATCGTGCCTTTGCACTCCAGCCTGGGCGATAAGAGTTAAACTCCAGTCTCCAAAAATCCAAAACAAAACAAAACCACTATGTTTTAAGAGATGGGAATTATCACTTTATTTAAGGCACAATAAGAAATGTTGGACAACTGAAGATCTCCTATGACTACATCTCAATCTGAAGTTCACAAAAGTAAGGTCAATATACATGACATTTCTCTGAGATGTGGTAAGCATTTCAAGACATACAAGCAAATGCATATTAAATATGCCATATTCTGGCCCACTTTAGGGACATAAAATATTTTACTTAAAAAAGTATTATAAAAGTTATTTTTAAAGTTATATATAAATAAAAAATCAAACATGACCTAGATTTCTGTACCAAATATAGTGTTGACAAGCATGAATAATATTTTTGGAAAAAAAGCTTAACATGATCTGAATGATCTGAACTAAACATATTTTTCATCTGAGACAAATATTCTGAGTGAGGCATTATTACAATTATTATTCTAATATTTGGAGGGAAGGAGTTTCCAAACATAATCTGCCCCAATTGGTAAAATGTCATTAGGTAACAGTACTCAGGTCATATGAAAATAAAATGGAAAATGGTCTTAAGTGTTGAGTTTCAGAAAATGTATTCGGTATACTGGTAGCATCTTCTGCTTTCTGGAAAATTTCTTCGGAAGTTTATGACTAACTCTGTTTAAAAGATCACTTGAGAAAAAGTTATTTCAGTGTCCATTATTAAAACATGGTAACAAAATGGTAGAGTGGATGACAGAGAGAGATGAAAACTTTTGTAATTACCAAGTACATAATTATGATATACTAAACAAGCCACTCTGTATTTCATATGTGGAAGCAAATAAGGTTACAAATATCTTAGAATGCCATGAACTGTCTTTCATCTCTAGAATAGTACACATATTTTAGGAGAAAGACTAGATGAAAACATTATGAATGCAAAGCATAAATTAGTTTTCATGATTCATTCAAGAAAATTAGTAGTAATATTATTCTATAACTACCATAGATTCAGATAGCTTAAAATTATAGTCAAAAGATTGCCATTTGGAATAAGTTTCATCACTGAAGAGAGGAACAAAATACTTGTCATCAAGTCAAGTACAGAAATATATTCTGTATTCTAATTTTCCCAGTACCTCAAGTTGCTACTGAGTGACGGTGGGAAGATTACATCATACTATGCTACAGGTAAGTGATCTGCTGGCTTTTGATTTCTAATACAAAGCTCAACTGGTAATCATTATGTTCATTTTATATATCAAATGCTGCATAAAGTAATAAGGTTTTAAATTTATATCTGTAAGATAATCGTAATATGTAACAGTTCATATTTTAATAAATACCTAATCTTAAAAATGACAATAGGCCATTATTTGTGTTTGTTTTATTTTTGTTTCATAAACTGGAGCATTCTGCTTTGAGATTGAATATCTATTATAGCCATCTTTAAAATGAAAAATGAAAACAGTTTTATCTTCACTTGTTAATGGTATTGCCTTGAAGGAAAGATATTTTCAAACACACCAATGTGATCTAGAATGTAAATTGGAAAAGATAATAAACCTACAACAAGCAACAACTTCACTAAATTAAATGAAAAATGAATTCTTAAGAAAGTTTTCTTTATAATGTTCTGCCCTACACTTTTTAGAGTTGATATTAGTGAATCTCACAGTTAAAGAAGGACTTTTTTAATGTTTCTATATCTATGATTCTATAAGGATTCACAAAGAAGCTCTGAAGTCAAACAGTGTGAATTCAAATTGTGTTTGTGGGAATTGAGGCGTTAGGGGACAGAAAGCGATTTTTCTCTATACTATCCAGCTACACAGGAGAAAGATCTAGAATGTTCCAAGTCTTCAAAGTCCCAGCACCAGGATCTTTCCTTGAAAACATACCTGATAACTTTCAGTACCCAGATACTGGTTCATATTATCTATTGAATAATAATATATTTAATTCAGAGAGAAAATGTTTGTATCATGATGCTGTTTTCCATAATTTTGCAAACTACTTTACCATAGATACTAATAAACATGTTGAGAAGTCCCAATAGTTCACATGAAAATATAATTTATAGAGAAAGAAAATATAACTGATTCTCTGGATTTTCAAATAGTCAAATGGTAACTAAATTTATTCAGGTTATTTGCATTTGAATCTATGTTAAGCCTAAAATCCCACCTGGCATGATTTCAGAGATTCAGAGAATCTCAGAGTTAGAAGGTATCATCAAAGGTTATCAGGTCTCACTGCCTTCCTAGTATTGGTTATCAAATACCAAGCACTCTAAATAGAAGGGGAGAGACAGCTATTCTGCAGCATAAACTGCAACTGTTCATTAATTTTAAAACTAGGAAGCATTACTTAAAAATGCAATGAGTAAATTATACTTCAGCATTCTGACTCATGCTCTAAACACTGGGTCTGAACATGAGTCACACCCCTATGCTAACTGAAAGCCAACAGAAGATTCCTAAATAGGAAGTTCAAAATTCAAAATGCAGTTCTGTGGTAAACTTTCCTGAATCAGTGTTTCAGATGTGGAAACAATTTTGGAGTTGTACTTCTCTATGCAAACTGGAAAGAATATGAAATATACCCAGCGTTCCATTTAGGAGCGATAGTTTGAGAGTAATTCAAATCAAGATAATAGGAAAGCCATTTATTGAACACTATAAATTACAGATACGATAATGTTCTGTAACAAATAGTGTAAATGATATAAGTCCCTGTTTTCCTGAATTTTATTGTCTAGGAAAAAAAACCACAAATATTTAAATAGAACACAAGTGTAAAACCAAGACTATGTCTTCAGCAGCAGGATTACGTTTTAGAAAGATCATTTCCACAGATAAGAAAAGCTGCTTGGAAATCTAGGGCAAAAGAAATATTTCCAGACAACAGCATCAGTGCAAAGGCCCTGAGAAGAAAAGAATCATGGTGTTTGGAGGAAGGAGGTCTTTCAGCTTGCTATGCTATGAAGGTGTAATTAAAAAAATGGTGTTCCGTAGCTCTGTTGCACCTACCTCTATACATACACTACAGGAAATGTTCTGCATTGTGTTCATCCCACTTTTTAGACCCAGTGGTGGATGCAGTAAAAGAGGAATGGGCACCTGATTCCATTTCCAGAGAGCTGTGAGATTAACTTGCTAGAGTATTCAAGTAACACACTTTCCAGGCTATAGAATACTTAACATTTAAAGAAAGCGTTCATATGCAGGCAGCCACTTACAGCACTTACAGCATACATTGAAGCTGGCAACACAACTATGACTACTACTCCTTAAAACCTCATAAAACCTCCTCTTCAAAGAGATTTATGAATAATGTGAACTAAATAATTCATGGGATTGCAGATGCCAGTCCAAATAGCCTCTTCTTTTTTAAGGTTTCAGTTTGTAGAACTGTGATCAAAAGGCTCCATCAGTCATGATAGGAGCAGTTGTCCTCACTCCAAACAAACCATATTTGCATGTGAATGTTTTTCATTGAAATGAGATATATAATATGCCAGCCAAGACCCAACTAAAAGGCATTTTATGCCATTTAAATTCAGTCAAATTAAAGGCTGAATGCAACCTAAAAGGTCTACTCTCAGAACAGTAATTTGACACATCATAAATTAGAACCATTTTTGTTAGCGTAGGTTCAGCACTTGTCAGAAAATTGTACACAGCCATATTAACAAAGAGCTGCCTCTTAGAGAGAAATAAACTATAAGGAAAACCTTGTATGTAACACAACAAAACACACAAACAACGGTGTAATATGGTGTCACTAGTTCAAAGTTGACATTTTTCACTGACATTTACAGAAAAAGATAGCAGTTTAGCCTGCTTAAATGCCAAGATAAATTGTTAAAAACAACTTTTTTGTTTAAATTTTCAACTAAAAACCATGTTTAGACACAGATTAATACATTGATTTAACTCATTAACTTAATTCTTGGTTTTGGAAGCACTGGTGATGTTTTCAACCTAAAAGTCAAGTTGAAAAATATCCAATGTTTGAAAAGTTTATAACACGTGTTTAGAGATGTGAGTTATTTGGGGACCTAAATTTTCACTAACGATAATAAACAGATTTTATTACTAATTTCCTACTTCTCACTGACTAAAAGAGAATATTATTGGGTAATAAAAACTGACAGAATTTTACATGAAAATTAATCACTGTGTCAGGCAAAAGCCTAGAGAGAGGGCTGGAGTTTGTTTGTTTGTTTGTTTGTTTTTTGAGAGCAAACAAATAAACAAACTGTTTAACAAACCCATAATCTGAAATGTCCCACACATACAAGCTTTTTAAAAAATATTCTCCCACATGCAAACTTTGTGTATATTTCAGGCCAATCTTCCCCCACAAACATCAAGTTCATTGTCACTTAGTTCTGTGTCCTCAATAACATTAAGAAAAACATAGTAAGATTATACTTCCACAATGAAATGTCATTATGGTGACTGTAAAAGGTAATTTTATTTATTTTAGTATCTACATTCTTCCCATGTACTAAAAAGATTTGAGATGTTTGTAGTATAGGAAATACGTAAAAACACAGGTACTTTACAGAAAAATATCTAGACATCAGATATCACCATCCAAATTCTGTTCCTATGCTTAGTCAATTGTCTGAAATTCTAAAGGCAGAGAAGCTCCTATAATTATCTCATCCTCTTACTAACAAGTAGAAGGAGCACTAAAGTTTCAAGAGCTTGTTTTCCTGACTCACCTTGTGTAAAACAGATAAGCTTTCCAAAAAGCCCTTCATATCTGGTAATGGTAATGCCTATAATATATTCCACATGGTGGGAAATATTGGCAAGTAAGAGGAAAATTGGGATCACTGTAATTTTAAATGTAATTCTTTTCAAATACATGATGTTAGAAAGATTAAAATTTATACTGAAGGCAATCTTATACTTAAAAAGGCAAATCACACTGATACATATTTTTTAAAATGCTAAACTAAAGGGAAGATGTATTTTCACTCAACAAAAATTGTGGGAAAATGTACAGGTTTGGGTGTCTCCAAGAGAAAGTTGACATGTTTTTACATCACTACTTAAATTCGTTCATATAATCTCAAAATGTGCCTTCCTGTTTTCTGGGAATATAGATTTTTCAGTGCAGATGTTACTATTCTCTTTAAGAAAAAGCAATTAAACAAGAATGTTATTAAATAAAAAGTAATACAGACATACAATGAGATAGTAATTTCTACCTGTATGAAAATGTCCTGGCTACATAAAATATATTTTCTAATGCCTATTTTACAAAAAAAAAAAAAAAGATACAATGATATAATCTTCCTAGAAAATTTACACTGGGCAGTCCTAGAAAATCATGGTAATCTACAGAAAGGAATTTATGAAAGCTAAGAAACTCATATTAGACAAATCAGTTTTAAATCCTAACTACAGAAAAGTAGCAATTCCACAAATTCATAAAAACTTCTATTATTTGATCTTATTAGGTATTTGATAAGGAATCATAGACAATGTAATTAAATATTAATATAAAACATATACAGTAAGGCTGGCATGGTGGCTCATGCCTGTAATCCCAGCTACTTGGGAGGCTGAAGTAGAAAGATCTCTTGAGCCCAGGAGGCTGAGGTTGCAGTGAGCCATGATTTTGCCATTGCACTCCAGCCTAGGTGACAGAGTGAAAGCCAGTCTCAAAAATTAAAAATAATGGTAAGGTACACTTATACTTGCATAGGAACACATTCAGATACATATGCATAATTATATTTGTACCATTTTAAAAATCAATCTCCTCCAGAATATATTGGATAGGACAATTATTTACACCCCATTTTCTTTATTCTTATTTAAAAAATAAAAAATAATTATTCTTATTTAACAATAATAATAACAAATATAAAGAAATAACAAATATTCTTATTTAACAAATACATTTTAGTGTGGTCCAAGTTTTCATCATGGAAAAAACAAGAAATAAGCAATGACTTTTTATATGTGATGACACAGATTTTGTTCTCTCCTTCTATCAACTTATGAATTGCTTATTCAGATATTGAGAAATGCATATTTCAGGTAGAGATGTCATCAGTTCTGATGCAGATGCATTCACATGTAAATAATCACCATAAACAAGTCAATATAGGATATCTAATATGCTAGGGAAATTAGAACAATTCTGATACAAAGGTACCAACTTTATAGGAAAACACCAAGGAATGGCCTGTGGCAGAAAACATGATGTATCAGTGGGAAAGTGGATGTTAACAAGAGGAAGCCAAGGGGTGGGGATATAGCAGCATATATTGCAAGCAGACACTGACAAGGGCAGATGTAGAAAAATGATTCTCAACTTTAGACCCCTAGAGCAACATGAATGAAATCACATCCTTGTGTTCTGGGAAATAAAACAGGCAAATTGGATAGAAATAAAGAGAGGCTTTAATTATCTAAAAGTAAATTGGGAGCAACCCATGATAATACTGAAGTGGGGTTATTATAGAACACAATGTAGAGTTAATTCAGAAATCACTTTGCTCAAAAACATCAACAGCTGGTTTTAATAATAGACACAATGAATCAGAAATGAATAAAACCTTGAGGTGGAAGATTATCTGAGCAATTCTAATCATATTATTAGATTTACTAAGGAAAATAAAATGCAAATAATCTATAAAAGTAACTTATTTCTGTGAATACGGTTTTTAGAAACATTTTTTTAAGAGAGAAATCTGAGGTCATACTAAATGTTAGCGTACCTATTTCATGGACACATTTTCTAGGTTTCATGCCACAATGAGCAAATTATATGAGTGAGAAGGAATTCACTACAAATAATGAAAGATACATGGTGAGGGGAAAAATCCGAATGTAAGTGGAGAATAATTTTTCAGAATTTAAAGTAGACTCCAATTGACTTCTTTTTTCTTAGGTCTTTTGAATGTGAAGTTTTGTGTGTCACCACTGGACTTCTCGGCCTGTTCAATTCAAAAATGGCAGAAGGTTATGTAGAACAAATTATAGTTAAATGTCCCAGCATGTTGAGTTCAGGAAAACATATAATGAAGGCCCACAGAACTTATTATTAGGAGCCAAATCTTGTAGGTATATTACAAATTAAGGAATCATGATGGAAACAATAGATTTGAAGGAATACGTTCTCAACGATGATCTACATACTTTTATTAAAATTGTCCATGCACTGGGTATTGTCATGTTCATTTAACCAGTCTACTCACTAAAAGCATTCAACATCACATATAGCACAGCCATCCCATCATTTACTAATGTGAACTTGAACAAGGTATGCCATGTCTCTGTGCTTTAAATCTCTAATAAGAAAACATACATATAATTTATATATGTGTCTACATGTGTATGTGTATTAATATATGTGTGTTTGTGTGCATTTCCACTGAAAAACGCAGATACAATGGTAAATCTACTAGCAGTGAGCACCTTACTTTCATAGTTGACATCTCTAAATAAATCTCCATTGAAAGGAACAGGAAATGCAAAGTCCAGAAAGATGTAAAATCATAAACATTTAGCAGTGTCATGTCAAAATAACTGAAGAGATTCACTGATTAAATATGAGATCATTTGACTAATTACTCCAATGGATTAAAAATCATGAAGTATGCTTAAATTCATGAGCAAATATGAATACTGAAAACAAGCAAGCAAACACATAAGCAAACAAAAGCATCTTTCTTCCTCTTTGGGAGATTTCAATAAATCAACTGATTATTTGGAAAATTCATGAAAAAATTAAGAAGTTATCATACTTTTCTCATATGAACAATACTTCAGATATACAGATCATTGATGAAACTAATTTTCTTGTTATAGGAATATTTAAGGTAATAAATAGAGACAATGATAGAAATACAATATCACAGTTTGCTTCAAAAGCAAAAACAGATAGGCATTAAAAAGATGAAACCTGATTGACAGTGAGTTGATAGTAACAGCAAGGTAATGAAAATATGAGAGTTCATGTTGAACCTTTTCATAATCATTTTTTAAGCCTTCTAGCTGTGGTCTAGATAGACAGACAAAGGTAAGAATGACAGAGAGGAGCTGAAAAAGAACCACCTAATAAGAATCAGCTGTACAAATTTGAGGGTGGAAAAGGAAAAAATGAAAAACAATTGGTGCCAAGGTTAAATGAACTGCCTTCCTGACAGTTACCCTGAGTTGTTAGAAGATTTGGGGTAAGGGTCTTTGAATGCGGAAGAAAAAATAAATACAAGAAAAAGAAAGAAGAAGCTGCAGAAGAATTTCAAGAATAAAAGCATATTTGCTAAAGCAAGCAGGTAGCACAGCCCTATGCTGCCTACAGTATAAGCTAAGAATTAGAATTTCCCATCATCAGTTGCAGTAAATTAGACATGATTTTCTTTCTTTCTCTCTCCCTCCCTCCCTCCATCCCTCCCTTCCTTCCTTCCTTCCTTCCTTTCTTTTTCTCTATCTATCTATCTATCTATCTATCTATCTATCTATCTATCTATCTATCATCTATCTATCTATCTATCATCTATATTTTACAAAGACACATTTACCAATTTATACCAGCAAAAGAGGTTTGAGTAATGGCAATATATGCAAAGGAAATGCATAAAGAAAGTAGACAGCACCTTTTCTATGGCCTCATTCTGGGTCCTGATAAAATTTACCAGTTTAGAATCTGATATGCAGAGACCTCTAGGAAAATGACTGAAAAAGTTGATAAATATGTAGAATCTATAAAATGATGGCACAAAAGGGAATGCTACATGTGTGTGAGTGTGGTGATTCTAAACCATGGCTGCAAATTCTTTGACACTTCTCAAAGTTTTTGACATTCTTTTAAGACTTTCTTTGTGGACTAGACAGGACAAGTGTAAAAATGAGAGCAAGGAGCTGAAAATAAACAAAAAGAAAAGAAAGAAAAAAAAACAACCTAATAAGAGTCTATTGGTGGGTCCTTGCCCACTTCACTTCCTTTAAATCTGGACAAGCATGTGACATCTACCCAGGTAAAGTACTTAAAGAAGATGCCACATTACTTCTGAGGCTAGTGATATGGTTTGGATCTGTGTGCCTACCCAAATCTCATGTTGAAATGTCATCCCCAGTGCTGGAGGTGGGGCCTGGTAGAAGGTTATTGGATCACAGGTGCAGTTTCTAACGGTTTTGCACCATCACTTTGGTGCTGTTTTCATGATAGAGTTCTCATGAGATCTGGTTGTTCTAAAGTATGCAGTACCTCCCCCCTTATCTCTTTTTCCTGCTCAACCATGTGAAGGGGCAGCTCCCCCTTTGCCTTCTGCCATGATTCTAAGTTTCCTGAGGCCTCCATAGAAGTAGAAGCCACTTCCTGTATACCCTGCAGAACCATGAGACAATTAAATCTCTTTTCTTTTTAAATTACTCAGTCTCAGGTATCTTTTTCTTATTGCAATGTGAGAGTAGACGAATACAGAAAAACTGTTACTGAGAAGTAGGTAATTGCTCCAAAGATACCTGAAAATGTGAACTTTGGAAGTGGGTACGGGCAGAGGTTGGAAAACCTTGGAGGGCTCAGAAGAGGAGAGGAACATGAGGGAAATTTTTGAACTTCTTAGAGACTTGTTAAGTTGTTGTGGCCAAAATGCTGATAGTGATATGGACAATAAAGTCTCGACTGATGAGGTTTCAAATGGAAACGAGGAACTTATTTGGAACTGGAGTAAAGGTCAGTTTCAATACATTTTAGCAAAGAAGCTGGTGGCATTGTGCCCTGCCCTTAAGATCTATGTAACTTTGAACTTGAGAGTAATAATTTAGTGTATCTGGCAGAATAATTTAGTGTATCTGGCAGAATAAATTTAGTGTATCTGGCAGCAAAGCATTCAAGATGTGTCCTGAATGTACCCTATGCTCATATGTATGAGCAAAGAAATAAAGTAAAACTAGAAGTTATTTTATTTATTTTTTGTTTATTTTTTAATACTTTAAGTTTTGGGGTACATGTGCAGAATGTGCAATTTTGTTACATAAGTATACACATGCCATGGTGCTTTGCTGCACCCATCAACCCGTCACCAACATTACGTATGTCTCCTACTGCTATCTCTCCCCTAGTCCCCCATTCCTTGACAGGCCCCAGTGTGTGATGTTCCTCTCCGTATGTCCATGTGTTCTCATTGTTCAATTCCCACTTATGAGTGAGAACATGTGGTGTTTGATTTTCTTTCTTGTGATAGTTTGTTGAGAATGATGGTTTCCAGTTTCATCCATGTCCCTGTAAAGGAGATGAACTCATTCTCTTTTATGGCTGCATAGTATTCCATAGTGTCTATGTGCCACATTTTCTTTATCCAGTATATCATTGATAGGCATTTGGGTTGGTTCCAAGTCTTTGCTATTGTGAATAGTGACACTATAAACATACGTGTGCATGTGTCTTTATAGTAGATTGATTTATAATCCTTTGGGTATATACCCAGTAATGGGATTGTTGGGTCAAATGCTATTTCTAGTACAACTAGAACTCGTATTTAAAGGAGAAGCAGAACAAAAAAATTTGAAAAATTTGCAGCCTGGCTATTTGACAGAAAAGAAAAGCCCATTTTCATGGGAGGAATTCAAGCAGGCTACATAAATTTGCATAAATAAAAAGGAGCCAAATACTAATAGCACAGACAATGGAGGAAAGGCCTCAAGGCATTTTGGATACCTTCCTGGCTGTCCCTTCCATCACAGGCCTAGAGGCCTGGGAGGGAAAAATGGTTTCACGGGCCAGGTCCAGGGCTCTGCTGCTCTGTGGAGCATTGGAAAAATTCTCCCTACGTCTCAGCTGCTCTAGCTTCAACTGTGGCTCAAAGGGGCCTAGTTAAAGCTCAGGCCACTGCTTCAGAGGGTGCAAGCCATAGCCCTGGCAGCTTCCACGTGGTATTAAGCCTCTGGGTAAACAGAATGCAACAGTTGAGGCTTGGGATCCTCTGTCTAGATTTCACAGGATTTATGGAAAAGCCTAAATGTCTAAGCAGAAGCATGCTGCAGGGGCAGAGACTTCATGGGGAATATCTACTAGAGCAGTGTGGAGAGGAAATGTGGGGTTGTAGCCCCACAGAGAATCCCCATTAGGGCACTACCTAGTGGAGCTGTGAAAAGGGGGCTACCATCCTCCAGGTCCCAGAATGGTAACCCCTGTACCTGGAAAAGTCACAGACACTCAACATCAGCCCTTAACAGCAGCTGTGGAGGTTGAACCCTGCAAAGTCCCAGGGGCAGAGCAGTTCAAGGCTCTGGGAGCCCACCACTTGCACCAGCATGTCATGGATGTGGGACATGGAATCAAATGAGAGTATTTTGGAAATTAAAGTTTAATCACTGTCCTCCCAGGTTTGGATTTACATGGGCCTATAACCCCTTTGTTTTGGCTGATTTCTCCCTTTTGGAATGGGAGTATTTACCCGATACCAGTACCCCATTGTAGCTTGGGAGTAATTAACTTGTTTTTTTATTTTACAAGCTCTTAGGCAGAAGGGGCTAGCCTTGTCTCAGACAGGACATTGTACTGTGGACCTTTGAGTTAATGTTGAAATGAGTTAAGACTTTTGGGGACTGTTGGGAAGGTGTGGTTGTACTTTCCAATATGAAAATGACATGAGATTTGGGAGGGACCAGGAGGGGCTAGGAATTATATTGTTTGAATCTGTGTCCCCACACAAATCTCATGTAATTCCCCGTGCTGAAGGTAGAGCGTGGTGGGAGGTGATTGGATCACGGGAGCAGTTTCTAATGGTTTAGCACCATCCTTTTAGTGCTGTTTTCATGGTGGAGTCCTCATAAGATCTGGCTGGTTAAAAATGTGTGACAACTTCCCACCCCACCTCTCCTTCTCCTGCTCCACCATGTGAAGGGACAGTTCCCCCTTTGACTTCTCCCATGATTGTAAGTTTCCTGAGGCCTCCCTAGAAGCAGAAGCCACTATGCTTCCTGTACAGCCTGCAGAACAATGAGCCAATTACAGCTCTTTTCTTTATAAATTATCTAGTCTCCCATATTTCTTTATAGCAATGAAAAAAGTAGACAAATACAGCTAGAAATATCATATAGCTTCCACTTTGCTTACAGGTAAAATTATTCTTGAAAACCTGAGAGTTCACATAAGAAGTCTGCCTACTTGAGGTTATCTTGCTGCAGAGGTCCTGATGCACTGGACATGTCAATTGTGAATGAAACTTTCTTGGACCCTGTATACCAGACCCTCTGACAGCTGACTATCAGTAGATTTTGATTGATGCCGTAAGAAGCAGAATTGCCCAGCAGTTAACTACCTAAATTTCTGAACCTCAAAATCTTGAGATATAGTAAAATAACTGTTACTTTAAGCTACCAAGTTTTGTGGTAAACAACTAGATTATGAGAGATCACAAGATCTGATGCAAAAGCATGATGAATCAAATGTTATCTTAAGTTGAACTTTAAGTTATTATTGAATGAGTAAACAACAAATACAAAAAAATAATGCTTGGGTAAATGCAGCTTTCCAATGCTTCCTTATTTCCCCAGCAAAACACACACACTAGTTCAATGACTACTGCATGGTAGAAAAGCAAATAAATCACCGTATCCCTGTTTTTCCCCCTTACGCAAGTGTTACAATATTTGAGCCATATAAAATATATATTTACATAAATCTGTCATATTCTATACTAATCAAGAGGAATACACCAGCAATCTAAGAAATGGAACATTGTCAATAATGTGTGTCTTCCCACATCCTTTTCACCTATTCCATGTCCCAATCTCCCTGTCTTTTATGCTATTAGAGAAAGGGGAAGACCATGTAAATATCTACTTACTACCACAGGGACAAATAATCACTTGATAGCCTCCAGAATCATACAATTTATAATCTACTTTTAAGAAGTACAACAAAAACATATTTTTTCTTTACCTTTATTCATTGTTTCTGTGCATCATTTTACAAATATTCAAAAATAGGTCATTTGTTTCACTCTTACTAATATGCAATTAAGAGAGGAGAATAAATTGGGATTGGATTATTTTGAAAATATTGTATATCTACTTCAACAGGATAACTGGCATTTTCAGGATTCAAAGCTACACAATCATTATATTGTTATCTAGCTGCATGTCACTTTATAAATCTGTCAGCTAAATCACATATATAAATACAATAGCTAGCATTTGGGAATACTATGTGAATTCATGACACTTCCTGAACGATTCTGAATCTAGAAAATTATGAATAAATTACAAGCAGAAAAATATATTGTTTTCATCTGTGATACATATAATCTAGCTGTTCTATGTGCAGAGTAGCTAACTGAAGCTGACATATAGATATAGATATAGATATAGATATAGATATAAACAAGAAACTTAAGACAATAGGGTAGTGCTATGGCAACATGAAGCTCTATGAAGTTTAGTTAGTGTTTCAAACATCCAACTTGTAATATAGTCACAAAGACTTAAATAGTACTGCTCTATTTATGAAAATATTTTCTAAAGACAAAACACTACATGGTAAAATCTATTTTCTTAGTTTTTAGAATTAGGTGACATATTTTTGGGCATATAGTCAAGATTTTTTGGCTACCCTGGCTATCATCTGATAGTTATGTGACACTGTAGCCCAATACTAACAGATACAAATTGTTGTAATTCTTACCTATAATACCTTAGTAGATACCAAGCCTATTATCATAAGCCCAAAGACAACTCTAAGAATACATTTTTAGCTTTTAAAAAAATAAAGAAAAAATGTACTGACCTAATAAAAATATTTCACAAGTAAATATTAACTACTAAGAATTTTAATTACTAACAAAGGGGAAAGCTACATGTATCTAACAAATACCTATAACCGACTAACCTTAAACAAGGCAGACAAAAACATACAATGGGGAAAAGGTATCCTATTCAATAAATGGTCCTGAGAAAATTGGATAGCCATATGCAGAAGAATGAAACCAATTCCCTATCTCTCATCATATACAAAAATTAACTCAAGGTGGATTAAAGACTTAAATGTAAGACCTGGAACCATACAAATTCTAGGAAAAAAATCTTAGAAGAAACTTGTCTGGACCTTGGCCTAGGCAAAGAAATTGTGACTAGGAACACAAAAGCAAATATAATCAAAATAACAATAAATAAATGGGACTTAATTAAACTAAAAACTTCTGCACAGAAAAAGAAATAATCAACAAAGGAAACAGACAACCAGTGGATTGGGAGAAAATATTTGCAAACTATTTATTCAACCAAGGACTAATATCCCAAATCTACAAGAAACTCAAACAAATCAGTGAGAAAAAACAAATAATTCCATTAAAAAGTAGGCAAACAACATGAAAATTTCTCAAAAGAAGATATACAAATGGAAAATAAACATATGAAAAATGCTAAACATTGCTAATCATCAGGGAAATGCAAACTTAATACACTCACTTAATATAAACACAATTATATAATATCTTACCCTAGTCAGAATGGCTATTACTAAAAAGAAAAAAAAATGATGTTGGCGTGGTGCTGTGAACAGGGAATGCTTATATGCTGTTGGTTCAATGTAAATTAGTACAGCCTCTATGGAAAACAATACAGAGATTTCTCAAAGAACTAAAATAGATCTACCATTCTATCCAGAAATCCCACTCCGGGATATCTCCCCAAAGTGAAAAAAGTCATTATATCAAAAAGACACTTGCAAGTGTATGCTTATCACAGTACAACTCACAATTGCAAAGACATGGAATCAACCTAAGTTCCCATCAACTTGTTGATGGATAAAGAAAGTGTAGTATGTATGTAAGTGTGTTTGTGTGCATGTGTGTGTATGCACGTGTGTGTGTGTATATATATATATACATCCATATATATATATATGAATACTACTTAACAGTTAAAATGAATAAAATAATATCTCTTGCAGCAAATTGGATGGAACTGGAGGCCATTATCCTAAGTGAACATTATCCTAAGTGAAGTAACTCAGGAATGGAAAACCAAATAACACATTTTCTCACTTATAAGTGAGAGCTAAACTATGGGTAAGCAAAGGCATACAAAGGTAAAATGGACACTGGAGACTCAGATGGGGGAAGAAGGGTAGGAAACAGGAATAGAAAATCACCTATTGGGTACAATGCACACTATTTGGGTGATGGGTACACTAAAAGCCCAAATTTCATGACTATACAATTCATCCATGTAAGCAGGAACTATTTCTATCTCTAAAAACATTGAAATAAAATAAATCCAAATTATTCACATGTTATGAGAACAAAAATCTTCAATATGAAACAATAAATATTTAAGTCATTATTTTAACATTCTTAGGGGGTGGATCATGGTGTAACTGATACTATGGGAATAAAACAATAAAAAACACGAGGCATTAGAGGAGGTTACATTCTGAGGGAGAAGGTCAAGAGAAGTGGCAGAAAATTTTCCATTTAGAGCCAATTAGTTATCATTGCATGCATCTTTTTTCTTTTTTTTTTTTTCTTTTTATTTTTTAGAGATAGGATCTTACTGTGTTGCCAGGGTTGAATTTGTTGAATTTGAACTTCTGGAGATTCTTCTGTCTCAGACTCCCAAGTTACTGGGAAAACAAATGTGTGCCACCATGTCTATATTCCGTGTATCTTAGGATTTTTATAATTAAAATAACTAGTGGAAGGATTAAGTACTCCATTGACTTAGTGAGGACACAATCCATGCCCCTAATCTTTACAATCCCAGGGGCAGCTGGGAGTGTGCATGGAGTATAGATGGTGCTCAATAAATATTTAATTAAATGAGCAAACGAAGAAAAGTATGAATAAATATTTATAAATTGCATTTTAGTGTCTGTCAGTATATTCATATTGCATATTTTAAAATATATACACTGTATTGGCCATCTGGGGCTGCCATAGCAAAATACCACACACCGGGTGGGTTAAAAAGCAAACATTTATTTTCCCATAGTTTTGGAGGCTGGAAGTCCAAGATTCAGGTACTAGAAGGGTAAGTTCTGCTGGGTTCTCTCTCCCTAAATAGCAGGTGTCCATCTTCTGGCTGTGTTTTACATGGCCTTTTCTTGTGGGTACTGGTGTCCCTTCCTCTTCCGAGGAAGTCCTATTCCATTAGACTCCCATCCTTATGATTTCATTTAATCTTAATTTTCTCCTACAGGCCCTATCTCCAAATACAGTCACATCAAAGCCTTCAACATATGAATGGGAGGTAGGGGTAGAATTCAGTCTGTTAACACACACTTACTTGTTTGTTGCATTTTTACTTTATTTTAACTCACTGTTGCTGTCATCATAAAAGATGATAAAGAAAAACTGTCCCTTGGTCTGAAGTAAAAAGGAGTCGATATCTTCACAAAGTGCTAAAAAGTCAAAGGGGTATTAAAAATATCCTGAAATTTGACAAAACTATCAAAAGTCAGTCATTCCATTCTTCTTTATATGCATTTTTCAAAAAATATACATTTATTATTTCCTTCTGATTTTTCTTTTCTTTTCTTTCTTTTTTTTTTTTTTTGAGAGGGAGTCTTGCTCTGTAGCCCAGGCTGGAGTACAGTGGTGTGATCTCGGCTCACTGCAACCTCTGCCTCCTGGGTTCAAGAAGTGATTCCCCTGCCTCAGCCTCCCAAGTAGCTGTGGACTATAGGTTCGCACCACCACACCTGGCAATTTTTTTTTTTTTTTTTTTTTCCATTTTGGTAGAGATGTGATTTTACCATGTTGGCCATGATGGTCTTGGTCTCCTGACCTCGTGATGCACTTGCCTCCACCTCCCAAAGTGCTGGGATTACAGGCGTGAGCCACTGTGCCCAGCCTCCTTCTGAGTTTTTTCTTTCTTTCTCTCTCTCTCCCTCCCTCCCTCCTTCCCTCCTTCCTTCCTTCCGTCCCT